>NC_143044.1:50471250-50825000 GCF_057628025.1 Oncorhynchus mykiss | reverse complement strand
GGATTTTGTTGCCTGTAATCCATGGCTTCTGGTTGGGTTATGTACGTATGATCACTGTGGGGATGACGTCATCCATGCACTTATTGATGAAGCCAGTGACTGATGTGGTGTACTCAATGCCATCGGAAGAATCCCGGAACATATTCCAGTCTGTGCTACAAAACAGTCCTGTAGCTTAGCATCTGCTTCATCTGACCACTTTTTTATTGATCTAGTCACTGGTGCTTCCTGCTTTAGTTTTTGCTTGTAAGCAGGAATCAGGAGGATAGAATTATGATCAGATTTGCAAAGTGGAGGGCGAGGGAGAGCTTTGTATGTGTCTCTGTGTGTGCAGTACAGGTGGTCTAGAGTTTTTTTCCCTCTGGTTGCACATTTAACATGCTGGTAAAACGGATTTGAGGTAAAATGAGATAAAACGGATTTGAGATTCCCTGCATTAAAGTCTCCGGCCACTAGGAGCGCCACCTCTGGATGAGCGTTTTCCTGTTCGCTTATGGCCGTATACATCTCATTGAGTGCGGTCTTAGTGCCAGCATCGCTTTGTGGTGGTATATAGACAGCTACGAAAAATACAGATGAAAAATACAGCTGTTGTTTACAAATATATATAGACCGCCACCCCTTGTCTTATCCAGAGGCTGCTGTTCTATCCTGCCGAACAAGCTTAAAACCCACCAGTTGTGTGTTAATCATGTCGTTGTTCAGCCACGACTCGTTGAAACTTAAGATATTACAGTTTTTAATGTCCCGTTGGTAGGATATACGTGATCATAGTTTGTCTATTTTATCATCGATCGATTGTACGTTGGCTAATAGGACTGATGGTAAAGGTAGATTACCCTCTCGGCGTCGGATCCTTACAAGTTACCCCAACCTTCATCCCCGATGTCTCTTTCTCCTGCGAATGACGGGGATGAGGGCCTTGTCGGGCGTCTGAAGTAAATCCTTCCCGTCCGACTTGTTGAAGAAGAAGTATTCCTGCAGTACGGGGTGAGTAATCGCTGTCCTGATATCTACAGTAGAAGCTATTTTTGGTCATAAGACACAGTGGCAGAAACATTATGTACAACATAACTTACAAATAACGCCAAAAAACATACACAATATCACAATTGGTTATGGGACCGTGAAACGGCAGCCATCTCATTTGACACCACACTACCTCATTGCTTGCTCTTTAGGGTTTTAGGCTGGGTATCTGTAAAGCACTTTGTGACAACTTGCTGGTGTGAAAAGTAAAAAAAAAAAAGACTTCATTGATTTATTGATTGATATCAAGAAGTGTGACTTTGTCAAATATAATAACATAACATCTACAGACAGTCTACAGTCTACAGTCTACAGACACCTTGGATCAGTTTGAAGGTTCACTGGCTTTTGTTGGAGCTAAATCTGGTCCATGTTTTTGTTTCATGATGGATTCTGTCATTTCAAAACAAAGCTATATGTTGTATCCAGTCAGTCAGTGAGTCGTTAGTTGTAGTTGGCTCTGCTCATCCAATTGGCACACTCCTCCTTTAAAGAGCATATCTTTACCATGTGGTAGAGATTACCTTCCGTGCCCCCTGCACCTCCCACAGCTACACGTGCCACCTAATGTGCGTGTGTCTTTGTAACCTTCATGTCACCACCATCCTGACAGCTACATGTGCCATGCACCAAAACGCTTCCTGAATGTTGAAAAGGCTTTGAAATGTTCTAACTGCCTATCTTTGTAGATTGTCAAGGCACCCACTTTGATATTTCACATATTTCTAGAAATTATTATTCTCTCTAATACACTTATTAATCCAATGTATGTTATTTATAGTGCTGTCATCCAAATCTTCTATGTGTTACCAGACCAACAGTCCCAAGTTCTTTCATGATTGAAGGGTTTTGTAATCCTGACCCAGAAACATCAGCCATTGTTTTACCCCCCTCAATAACATACCGGTAATGTAATGGGAACAACCATCAGTGATTAGGCCTACATCACTAATCATTCCCCACTGACAACAGGGTGAGAGATTTGTGATAAGGATAAGAAGGGAGCAGTATAGGGTCGTGGCGTTTCAGATGGCCAATGTTCTCACAAGTCAGAGTAGCATGTCAGCTGACGTTATTACATTTGAGTCCTCTGGTCTGGTTTGGCAGGGCTGTGTTCATCCAAACATATAACTAATTTATGAAACCTGACATTAACAGGAGCGGGGCTAGTTCCTGCAGTGACGCGCCCCCACAGTGTATTTACTGTTAAACACCCTTCCCTTCCCTTTCCTTCCCATCCAGCGACCTCATTTGAACTCCACAAACCAACTTCTCCACAGTGAGTCAAACAGAGGAACCCAATCAATCCTATCCCCCTATCTCAGAATTGCTACCAGGGTTTGGTTCAGTAGAGATAAACTGTTTTTAAACACAGTGAAATGGGGAGGTTTCACTAAGGTCTGACACCTAAACTTGCCCAGTGAGAGAACAGATTGTTGCCCATCTGAATATGGTCCTAATGAATTGCGAAGCAGTGTTGTGGTTGACTGGAAACGGTCCTCTGTTTTCTGTTTGGTAAATACTTCTGCTTCCATGAAGCTTGAAACAGAGCAGTCCTACTGTTTCTGCCAGTCCTGGGTCCAAATTGTATGTGTTGTCTTTCAAATACTTTATCTGTGCTTGATTGATGCTGTCCGGTTTCTTGTTGTCCATTTATTCCCATGGTTACATGACTGGAGGTTTCAGTTTATACTGGAATACAAGAAGGAGTCTAAAATCGGCATTCATTTGTCTGCATTAATGTTTACAGAGAGAATGGTAGTTTGTTGATGTCAGTCAGTGAGCAGTAGCCTAGGCCCATGGTTCTGGTTCTGGGCTGTTCTGAACTCACCTGCAGCATCTCAATTCAAACAGTATGGAAACCATTTTAAGACTCCTGGTCTTTTTCATTTTGTACAAAAAACCCATCTGGACCAGAATGGCATGGTCCCTAGATAGACACAGTCATGTATGAAAACATGTGACTATCCTCTTTTTTTGTGTGAAAAATACATACACTGGGGCAAAAAAGTATTTAGTCAGCCACCAATTGTGCAAGTTCTCCCACTTAAAAAGATGAGAGAGGCCTGTAATTTTCATCATAGGTACACTTCAACTATGACAGACAAAATGAAAAAAAAAATCCAGAAAATCACATTGTAGGATTTTTAATGAATATATTTGCAAATGATGGTGGAAAATAAGTATTTGGTCAATAACAAAAGTTTATCTCAATACTTTGTTACATACCCTTTGTTGGCAATGACAGAGGTCAAACGTTTTCTTGACAGAGGTCAAAAGCGTCCCAGCTATAACATGTAGTGTCGTTTTATTAGATCAAATCCTTCTTTATATCCCAAAAAGTCTGTTTAGTCATCGCCATCGAGTAATCCACTCATTCAACATGCCAAGATATCTACCTCTAAACTTTGTTTCAACAAGTCTAAATATGTTTCTATGTAATCCTCAGATACCCTATAACTTAATCAAACTATAATATTTCATACGGAAAGAAGTATGTTCAATAGGAATCCGATTTTAGCAGGTGCGTTTTATCTTCATGCCGCATGCACACACACATTTCCAAGTAGGTGTCCTTGAACTAAAACATAATTCTTACTAGTTTTGGAAGAAACAAGCCTGGAACCTTGAACAAAGACTACTGACACCCAGTGGAAGACATAGGAATTGCATACTGGGAGCTAGATAAAATATATTCCAGTTGGTTTTTCTTTGGATTTTCTCCTACCATATCTATTGTGTTATAGTCTCCTACATTATTTTAACATTTCTACAAACTTCAAAGTGTCTTCTTTCCAATGGTACCAATTATACAATTATAAGCATATCTTGACTTCAGGGCCTGAGCAACAGGCAGTGTACTTTGGGCACGTCAGTCAGGAGGAAATTGAGAAAAAAGGACCCTAGCCTGAAGAAGTTTTTTAATTAATGAATTCAATCATTTGTTTTGAAACCATGACAAATGTAAACCGAATGTAACCATATGATTCTTTCTCACCAGACAAACATTGTAATAATTATACATGATTACCAACAGTCTCTAATCAAAAACCAATCAGAAACATAATTTAATCGAGGACACGAACCTCCTCACAACGTTAGTAGATCCGTCCTTCTTGTTGGGTAGTAGAGTAGAGCAGCCAGCATCAGGACTTTACATTGCACTGTGTTTATCAAGTGTCAGTTTGTTGTGATAAATATCTCGTTGTCTTGGCTTGGGCTCCTGTGAGACGCACAGACAGACAGTGATACAGGCAGAGGGAAGGAGAGGATAGGTTTTTATATACCAGCAACTGTCACAGGCAGAGGGAAGGAGAGGATAGGTTTCTATATACCAGCAACTGTCACAGGCAGAGGAAAGGAGAGGATAGGTTTCTATATACCAGCAACTGTCACAGGCAGAGGAAAGGAGAGGATAGGTTTCTATATACCAGCAACTGTCACAGGCAGAAGGAAGGAGAGGATAGGTTTCTATATACCAGCAACTGTCACAGGCAGAGGAAAGGAGAGGATAGGTTTCTATATACCAGCAACTGTCACAGGCAGAGGAAAGGAGAGGATAGGTTTCTATATACCAGCAACTGTCACAGGCAGAGGGAAGGAGAGGATAGGTTTCTATATACCAGCAACTGTCACAGGCAGAGGAAAGGAGAGGATAGGTTTCTATATAACAGCAACTGTCACAGGCAGAGGAAAGGAGAGGATAGGTTTCTATATACCAGCAACTGTCACAGGCAGAGGAAAGGAGAGGATAGGTTTCTATATACCAGCAACTGTCACAGGCAGAGGAAAGGAGAGGATAGGTTTCTATATACCAGCAACTGTCACAGGCAGAGGAAAGGAGAGGATAGGTTTCTATATACCAGCAACTGTCACAGGCAGAGGAAAGGAGAGGATAGGTTTCTATATACCAGCAACTGTCACAGGCAGAAGGAAGGAGAGGATAGGTTTCTATATACCAGCAACTGTCACAGGCAGTCTGAAGGAGAGGATAGGTTTCTATATACCAGCAACTGTCACAGGCAGCAGGAAGGAGAGGATAGGTTTCTATATACCAACAACTGTCACAGGCAGTCTGAAGGAGAGGATAGGTTTCTATATACCAGCAACTGTCACAGGCAGCCGGAAGGAGAGGATAGGTTTATATATACCAGCAACTGTCACAGGCAGAGGGAAGGAGAGGATAGGTTTTTATATACCAGCAACTGTCACAGGCAGAAGGAAGGAGAGGATAGGTTTCTATATACCAGCAACTGTCACAGGCAGAGGGAAGGAGAGGATAGGTTTCTATATACCAGCAACTGTCACAGGCAGCAGGAAGGAGAGGATAGGTTTCTATATACCAGCAACTGTCACAGGCAGAGGGAAGGAGAGGATAGGTTTCTATATACCAGCAACTGTCACAGGCAGACGGAAGGAGAGGATAGGTTTCTATATACCAGCAACTGTCACAGGCAGAGGGAAGGAGAGGATAGGTTTCTATATACCAGCAACTGTCACAGACAGCAGTAAGGAGAGGATAGGTTTCTATATACCAGCAACTGTCACAGGCAGAGGGAAGGAGAGGATAGGTTTCTATATACCAGCAACTGTCACAGGCAGAGGGAAGGAGAGGATATGTTTCTATATACCAGCAACTGTCACAGGCAGAGGAAAGGAGAGGATAGGTTTCTATATACCAGCAACTGTCACAGACAGAGGAAAGGAGAGGATAGGTTTCTATATACCAGCAACTGTCACAGGCAGAGGGAAGGAGAGGATAGGTTTCTATATACCAGCAACTGTCACAGGCAGAGGGAAGGAGAGGATAGGTTTCTATATACCAGCAACTGTCACAGGCAGCAGGAAGGAGAGGATAGGTTTCTATATACCAGCAACTGTCACAGGCAGAGGAAAGGAGAGGATAGGTTTCTATATACCAGCAACTGTCACAGGCAGAAGGAAGGAGAGGATAGGTTTCTATATACCAGCAACTGTCACAGGCAGCAGGAAGGAGAGGATAGGTTTCTATATACCAGCAACTGTCACAGGCAGCAGGAAGGAGAGGATAGGTTTCTATATACCAGCAACTGTCACAGGCAGAGGGAAGTAGGGGATAGGTTTCTATATACCAGCAACTGTCACAGGCAGAGGGAAGGAGAGGATAGGTTTCTATATACCAGCAACTGTCATAGGCAGCAGGAAGGAGAGGATAGGTTTCTATATACCAGCAACTGTCACAGGCAGAGGGAAGGAGAGGATAGGTTTCTATATACCAGCAACTGTCACAGGCAGAGGGAAGGAGAGGATAGGTTTCTATATACCAGCAACTGTCACAGGCAGAGGGAAGGAGAGGATAGGTTTCTATATACCAGCAACTGTCATAGGCAGCAGGAAGGAGAGGATAGGTTTCTATATACCAGCAACTGTCACAGGCAGAGGGAAGGAGAGGATAGGTTTCTATATACCAGCAACTGTCACAGGCAGAGGGAAGGAGAGGATAGGTTTCTATATACCAGCAACTGTCACAGGCAGAGGGAAGGAGAGGATAGGTTTCTATATACCAGCAACTGTCACAGGCAGAGGGAAGGAGAGGATAGGTTTCTATATACCAGCAACTGTCACAGGCAGAGGGAAGGAGAGGATAGGTTTCTATATACCAGCAACTGTCACAGGCAGAGGGAAGGAGAGGATAGGTTTCTATATACCAGTAACTGTCACAGGCAGTCTGAAGGAGAGGATAGGTTTCTATATACCAGCAACTGTCACAGGCAGAGGGAAGGAGAGGATAGGTTTCTATATACCAGCAACTGTCACAGGCAGAGGGAAGGAGAGGATAGGTTTCTATATACCAGCAACTGTCACAGGCAGAGGGAAGGAGAGGATAGATTTCTATATACCAGCAACTGTCACAGGCAGAGGAAAGGAGAGGATAGGTTTCTAGATACCAGCAACTGTCACAGGCAGAGGGAAGGAGAGGATAGGTTTCTATATACCAGCAACTGTCACAGGCAGCAGGAAGGAGAGGATAGGTTTCTATATACCAGCAACTGTCACAGGCAAAGGGAAGGAGAGGATAGGTTTCTATATACCAGCAACTGTCACAGGCAGAGGAAAGGAGAGGATAGGTTTCTATATACCAGTAACTGTCACAGGCAGAGGGAAGGAGAGGATAGGTTTCTATATACCAGCAACTGTCACAGGCAGAGGGAAGGAGAGGATAGGTTTCTATATACCAGTAGTGTCACAGGCAGAGGGAAGGAGAGGATAGGTTTCTATATACCAGCAACTGTCACAGGCAGAGGGAAGGAGAGGATAGGTTTCTATATACCAGCAACTGTCACAGGCAGACGGAAGGAGAGGATAGGTTTCTATATACCAGTAACTGTCACAGGCAGAGGGAAGGAGAGGATAGGTTTCTATATACCAGCAACTGTCACAGACAGAGGGAAGGAGAGGATAGGTTTCTATATACCAGTAACTGTCACAAGCAGAGGGAAGGAGAGGATAGGTTTCTATATACCAGTAACTGTCACAGGCAGAGGGAAGGAGAGGATAGGTTTCTATATACCAGCAACTGTCACAGGCAGAGGGAAGGAGAGGATAGGTTTCTATATACCAGCAACTGTCACAGGCAGAGGGAAGGAGAGGATAGGTTTCTATATACCAGTAACTGTCACAGACAGAGGGAAGGAGAGGATAGGTTTCTATATACCAGTAACTGTCACAGGCAGACGGAAGGAGAGGATAGGTTTCTATATACCAGTAACTGTCACAGGCAGACGGAAGGAGAGGATAGGTTTCTATATACCAGCAACTGTCACAGGCAGAGGAAAGGAGAGGATAGGTTTCTATATACCAGCAACTGTCACAGACAGAGGGAAGGAGAGGATACGTTTCTATATACCAGTAACTGTCACAGGCAGAGGGAAGGAGAGGATAGGTTTCTATATACCAGTAACTGTCACAGGCAGAGGGAAGGAGAGGATAGGTTTCTATATACCAGCAACTGTCACAGGCAGAGGGAAGGAGAGGATAGGTTTCTATATACCAGCAACTGTCACAGGCAGAGGAAAGGAGAGGATAGGTTTCTATATACCAGCAACTGTCACAGGCAGAGGAAAGGAGAGGATAGGTTTCTATATACCAGCAACTGTCACAGGCAGAGGGAAGGAGAGGATAGGTTTCTATATACCAGCAACTGTCACAGGCAGAGGAAAGGAGAGGATAGGTTTCTATATAACAGCAACTGTCACAGGCAGAGGAAAGGAGAGGATAGGTTTCTATATACCAGCAACTGTCACAGGCAGAGGAAAGGAGAGGATAGGTTTCTATATACCAGCAACTGTCACAGGCAGAGGAAAGGAGAGGATAGGTTTCTATATACCAGCAACTGTCACAGGCAGAGGAAAGGAGAGGATAGGTTTCTATATACCAGCAACTGTCACAGGCAGAGGAAAGGAGAGGATAGGTTTCTATATACCAGCAACTGTCACAGGCAGAAGGAAGGAGAGGATAGGTTTCTATATACCAGCAACTGTCACAGGCAGTCTGAAGGAGAGGATAGGTTTCTATATACCAGCAACTGTCACAGGCAGCAGGAAGGAGAGGATAGGTTTCTATATACCAACAACTGTCACAGGCAGTCTGAAGGAGAGGATAGGTTTCTATATACCAGCAACTGTCACAGGCAGCCGGAAGGAGAGGATAGGTTTATATATACCAGCAACTGTCACAGGCAGAGGGAAGGAGAGGATAGGTTTTTATATACCAGCAACTGTCACAGGCAGAAGGAAGGAGAGGATAGGTTTCTATATACCAGCAACTGTCACAGGCAGAGGGAAGGAGAGGATAGGTTTCTATATACCAGCAACTGTCACAGGCAGCAGGAAGGAGAGGATAGGTTTCTATATACCAGCAACTGTCACAGGCAGAGGGAAGGAGAGGATAGGTTTCTATATACCAGCAACTGTCACAGGCAGACGGAAGGAGAGGATAGGTTTCTATATACCAGCAACTGTCACAGGCAGAGGGAAGGAGAGGATAGGTTTCTATATACCAGCAACTGTCACAGACAGCAGTAAGGAGAGGATAGGTTTCTATATACCAGCAACTGTCACAGGCAGAGGGAAGGAGAGGATAGGTTTCTATATACCAGCAACTGTCACAGGCAGAGGGAAGGAGAGGATATGTTTCTATATACCAGCAACTGTCACAGGCAGAGGAAAGGAGAGGATAGGTTTCTATATACCAGCAACTGTCACAGACAGAGGAAAGGAGAGGATAGGTTTCTATATACCAGCAACTGTCACAGGCAGAGGGAAGGAGAGGATAGGTTTCTATATACCAGCAACTGTCACAGGCAGAGGGAAGGAGAGGATAGGTTTCTATATACCAGCAACTGTCACAGGCAGCAGGAAGGAGAGGATAGGTTTCTATATACCAGCAACTGTCACAGGCAGAGGAAAGGAGAGGATAGGTTTCTATATACCAGCAACTGTCACAGGCAGAAGGAAGGAGAGGATAGGTTTCTATATACCAGCAACTGTCACAGGCAGCAGGAAGGAGAGGATAGGTTTCTATATACCAGCAACTGTCACAGGCAGCAGGAAGGAGAGGATAGGTTTCTATATACCAGCAACTGTCACAGGCAGAGGGAAGTAGGGGATAGGTTTCTATATACCAGCAACTGTCACAGGCAGAGGGAAGGAGAGGATAGGTTTCTATATACCAGCAACTGTCATAGGCAGCAGGAAGGAGAGGATAGGTTTCTATATACCAGCAACTGTCACAGGCAGAGGGAAGGAGAGGATAGGTTTCTATATACCAGCAACTGTCACAGGCAGAGGGAAGGAGAGGATAGGTTTCTATATACCAGCAACTGTCACAGGCAGAGGGAAGGAGAGGATAGGTTTCTATATACCAGCAACTGTCATAGGCAGCAGGAAGGAGAGGATAGGTTTCTATATACCAGCAACTGTCACAGGCAGAGGGAAGGAGAGGATAGGTTTCTATATACCAGCAACTGTCACAGGCAGAGGGAAGGAGAGGATAGGTTTCTATATACCAGCAACTGTCACAGGCAGAGGGAAGGAGAGGATAGGTTTCTATATACCAGCAACTGTCACAGGCAGAGGGAAGGAGAGGATAGGTTTCTATATACCAGCAACTGTCACAGGCAGAGGGAAGGAGAGGATAGGTTTCTATATACCAGCAACTGTCACAGGCAGAGGGAAGGAGAGGATAGGTTTCTATATACCAGTAACTGTCACAGGCAGTCTGAAGGAGAGGATAGGTTTCTATATACCAGCAACTGTCACAGGCAGAGGGAAGGAGAGGATAGGTTTCTATATACCAGCAACTGTCACAGGCAGAGGGAAGGAGAGGATAGGTTTCTATATACCAGCAACTGTCACAGGCAGAGGGAAGGAGAGGATAGATTTCTATATACCAGCAACTGTCACAGGCAGAGGAAAGGAGAGGATAGGTTTCTAGATACCAGCAACTGTCACAGGCAGAGGGAAGGAGAGGATAGGTTTCTATATACCAGCAACTGTCACAGGCAGCAGGAAGGAGAGGATAGGTTTCTATATACCAGCAACTGTCACAGGCAAAGGGAAGGAGAGGATAGGTTTCTATATACCAGCAACTGTCACAGGCAGAGGAAAGGAGAGGATAGGTTTCTATATACCAGTAACTGTCACAGGCAGAGGGAAGGAGAGGATAGGTTTCTATATACCAGCAACTGTCACAGGCAGAGGGAAGGAGAGGATAGGTTTCTATATACCAGTAGTGTCACAGGCAGAGGGAAGGAGAGGATAGGTTTCTATATACCAGCAACTGTCACAGGCAGAGGGAAGGAGAGGATAGGTTTCTATATACCAGCAACTGTCACAGGCAGACGGAAGGAGAGGATAGGTTTCTATATACCAGTAACTGTCACAGGCAGAGAGAAGGAGAGGATAGGTTTCTATATACCAGCAACTGTCACAGACAGAGGGAAGGAGAGGATAGGTTTCTATATACCAGTAACTGTCACAAGCAGAGGGAAGGAGAGGATAGGTTTCTATATACCAGTAACTGTCACAGGCAGAGGGAAGGAGAGGATAGGTTTCTATATACCAGCAACTGTCACAGGCAGAGGGAAGGAGAGGATAGGTTTCTATATACCAGCAACTGTCACAGGCAGAGGGAAGGAGAGGATAGGTTTCTATATACCAGTAACTGTCACAGACAGAGGGAAGGAGAGGATAGGTTTCTATATACCAGTAACTGTCACAGGCAGACGGAAGGAGAGGATAGGTTTCTATATACCAGTAACTGTCACAGGCAGACGGAAGGAGAGGATAGGTTTCTATATACCAGCAACTGTCACAGGCAGAGGAAAGGAGAGGATAGGTTTCTATATACCAGCAACTGTCACAGACAGAGGGAAGGAGAGGATACGTTTCTATATACCAGTAACTGTCACAGGCAGAGGGAAGGAGAGGATAGGTTTCTATATACCAGTAACTGTCACAGGCAGAGGGAAGGAGAGGATAGGTTTCTATATACCAGCAACTGTCACAGGCAGAGGGAAGGAGAGGATAGGTTTCTATATACCAGCAACTGTCACAGGCAGAGGGAAGGAGAGGATAGGTTTCTATATACCAGTAACTGTCACAGGCAGAGGGAAGGAGAGGATAGGTTTCTATATACCAGCAACTGTCACAGGCAGAGGGAAGGAGAGGATAGGTTTCTATATACCAGTAACTGTCACAGGCAGAGGGAAGGAGAGGATAGGTTTCTATATACCAGTAACTGTCAAAGGCAGAGGGAAGGAGAGGATAGGTTTCTACATACCAGCAACTGTCACAGGCAGAAGGAAGGAGAGGATAGGTTTCTATATACCAGCAACTGTCACAGGCAGTCTGAAGGAGAGGATAGGTTTCTATATACCAGTAACTGTCACAGGCAGTCTGAAGGAGAGGATAGGTTTCTATATACCAGTAACTGTCACAGGCAGAAGGAAGGAGAGGATAGGTTTCTATATACCAGCAACTGTCACAGGCAGAGGGAAGGAGAGGATAGGTTTCTATATACCAGCAACTGTCACAGGCAGAGGGAAGGAGAGGATAGGTTTCTATATACCAGCAACTGTCACAGGCAGAGGAAAGGAGAGGATAGGTTTCTATATACCAGCAACTGTCACAGGCAGAGGGAAGGAGAGGATAGGTTTCTATATACCAGCAACTGTCACAGGCAGAGGGAAGGAGAGGATAGGTTTCTATATACCAGCAACTGTCACAGACAGAGGGAAGGAGAGGATAGGTTTCTATATACCAGCAACTGTCACAGGCAGAGGGAAGGAGAGGATAGGTTTCTATATACCAGCAACTGTCACAGGCAGTCTGAAGGAGAGGATAGGTTTCTATATACCAGCAACTGTCACAGGCAGAGGAAAGGAGAGGATAGGTTTCTACATACCAGCAACTGTCACAGGCAGAGGGAAGGAGAGGATAGGTTTCTATATACCAGCAACTGTCACAGACAGAGGGAAGGAGAGGATAGGTTTCTATATACCAGCAACTGTCACAGGCAGAGGGAAGGAGAGGATAGGTTTCTACATACCAGCAACTGTCACAGGCAGAGGGAAGGAGAGGATAGGTTTCTATATACCAGCAACTGTCACAGACAGAGGGAAGGAGAGGATAGGTTTCTATATACCAGCAACTGTCACAGGCAGAAGGAAGGAGAGGATAGGTTTCTATATACCAGCAACTGTCACAGGCAGAGGGAAGGAGAGGATAGGTTTCTACATACCAGCAACTGTCACAGGCAGAGGGAAGGAGAGGATAGGTTTCTATATACCAGCAACTGTCACAGACAGAGGGAAGGAGAGGATAGGTTTCTATATACCAGCAACTGTCACAGGCAGTCTGAAGGAGAGGATAGGTTTCTATATACCAGCAACTGTCACAGGCAGAGGGAAGGAGAGGATAGGTTTCTATATACCAGCAACTGTCACAGACAGAGGGAAGGAGAGGACAGGTTTCTATATACCAGCAACTGTCACAGGCAGAGGGAAGGAGAGGATAGGTTTCTATATACCAGCAACTGTCACAGGCAGACGGAAGGAGAGGATAGGTTTCTATATACCAGCAACTGTCACAGGCAGAGGGAAGTAGGGGATAGGTTTCTATATACCAGCAACTGTCACAGGCAGACGGAAGGAGAGGATAGGTTTCTATATACCAGCAACTGTCACAGGCAGAGGGAAGGAGAGGATAGGTTTCTATATACCAGTAGTGTCACAGGCAGAGGGAAGGAGAGGATAGGTTTCTATATACCAGCAACTGTAACAGGCAGAGGGAAGGAGAGGATAGGTTTCTATATACCAGCAACTGTCACAGGCAGACGGAAGGAGAGGATAGGTTTCTATATACCAGTAACTGTCACAGGCAGAGGGAAGGAGAGGATAGGTTTCTATATACCAGTAACTGTCACAGGCAGACGGGAGAGGATAGGTTTCTATATACCAGTAACTGTCACAGGCAGAGGGAAGGAGAGGATATGTTTCTATATACCAGCAACTGTCACAGACAGAGGGAAGGAGAGGATAGGTTTCTATATACCAGTAACTGTCACAGGCAGAGGGAAGGAGAGGATAGGTTTCTATATACCAGTAACTGTCACAGGCAGAGGGAAGGAGAGGATAGGTTTCTATATACCAGCAACTGTCACAGGCAGAGGGAAGGAGAGGATAGGTTTCTATATACCAGCAACTGTCAAAGGCAGAGGGAAGGAGAGGATAGGTTTCTATATACCAGTAACTGTCACAGGCAGAGGGAAGGAGAGGATAGGTTTCTATATACCAGCAACTGTCACAGGCAGAGGGAAGGAGAGGATAGGTTTCTATATACCAGTAACTGTCACAGGCAGATGGAAGGAGAGGATAGGTTTCTATATACCAGTAACTGTCACAGGCAGAGGGAAGGAGAGGATAGGTTTCTATATACCAGCAACTGTCACAGGCAGAAGGAAGGAGAGGATAGGTTTCTATATACCAGCAACTGTCACAGGCAGTCTGAAGGAGAGGATAGGTTTCTATATACCAGTAACTGTCACAGGCAGTCTGAAGGAGAGGATAGGTTTCTATATACCAGTAACTGTCACATGCAGAAGGAAGGAGAGGATAGGTTTCTATATACCAGCAACTGTCACAGGCAGAGGGAAGGAGAGGATAGGTTTCTATATACCAGCAACTGTCACAGGCAGAGGGAAGGAGAGGATAGGTTTCTATATACCAGCAACTGTCACAGGCAGAGGAAAGGAGAGGATAGGTTTCTATATACCAGCAACTGTCACAGGCAGAGGGAAGGAGAGGATAGGTTTCTATATACCAGCAACTGTCACAGGCAGAGGGAAGGAGAGGATAGGTTTCTATATACCAGCAACTGTCACAGGCAGAGGGAAGGAGAGGATAGGTTTCTATATACCAGCAACTGTCACAGGCAGAGGGAAGGAGAGGATAGGTTTCTATATACCAGCAACTGTCACAGGCAGAGGGAAGGAGAGGATAGGTTTCTATATACCAGCAACTGTCACAGGCAGAGGGAAGGAGAGGATAGGTTTCTATATACCAGCAACTGTCACAGGTATAGGGAAGGAGAGGATAGGTTTCTATATACCAGCAACTGTCACAGGCAGAGGGAAGGAGAGGATAGGTTTCTATATACCAGCAACTGTCACAGGCAGAGGGAAGGAGAGGATAGGTTTCTATATACCAGCAACTGTCAAAGGCAGAGGGAAGGAGAGGATAGGTTTCTATATACCAGTAACTGTCACAGGCAGAGGGAAGGAGAGGATAGGTTTCTATATACCAGCAACTGTCACAGGCAGAGGGAAGGAGAGGATAGGTTTCTATATACCAGTAACTGTCACAGGCAGATGGAAGGAGAGGATAGGTTTCTATATACCAGTAACTGTCACAGGCAGAGGGAAGGAGAGGATAGGTTTCTACATACCAGCAACTGTCACAGGCAGAAGGAAGGAGAGGATAGGTTTCTATATACCAGCAACTGTCACAGGCAGTCTGAAGGAGAGGATAGGTTTCTATATACCAGTAACTGTCACAGGCAGTCTGAAGGAGAGGATAGGTTTCTATATACCAGTAACTGTCACAGGCAGAAGGAAGGAGAGGATAGGTTTCTATATACCAGCAACTGTCACAGGCAGAGGGAAGGAGAGGATAGGTTTCTATATACCAGCAACTGTCACAGGCAGAGGGAAGGAGAGGATAGGTTTCTATATACCAGCAACTGTCACAGGCAGAGGAAAGGAGAGGATAGGTTTCTATATACCAGCAACTGTCACAGGCAGAGGGAAGGAGAGGATAGGTTTCTATATACCAGCAACTGTCACAGGCAGAGGGAAGGAGAGGATAGGTTTCTATATACCAGTAACTGTCAAAGGCAGAGGGAAGGAGAGGATAGGTTTCTACATACCAGCAACTGTCACAGGCAGAAGGAAGGAGAGGATAGGTTTCTATATACCAGCAACTGTCACAGGCAGTCTGAAGGAGAGGATAGGTTTCTATATACCAGCAACTGTCACAGGCAGAGGAAAGGAGAGGATAGGTTTCTATATACCAGCAACTGTCACAGGCAGAGGGAAGGAGAGGATAGGTTTCTATATACCAGCAACTGTCACAGGCAGAGGGAAGGAGAGGATAGGTTTCTATATACCAGCAACTGTCACAGACAGAGGGAAGGAGAGGATAGGTTTCTATATACCAGCAACTGTCACAGGCAGAGGGAAGGAGAGGATAGGTTTCTATATACCAGCAACTGTCACAGGCAGAGGAAAGGAGAGGATAGTTTTCTACATACCAGCAACTGTCACAGGCAGAGGGAAGGAGAGGATAGGTTTCTATATACCAGCAACTGTCACAGACAGAGGGAAGGAGAGGATAGGTTTCTATATACCAGCAACTGTCACAGGCAGAGGGAAGGAGAGGATAGGTTTCTACATACCAGCAACTGTCACAGGCAGAGGGAAGGAGAGGATAGGTTTCTATATACCAGCAACTGTCACAGACAGAGGGAAGGAGAGGATAGGTTTCTATATACCAGCAACTGTCACAGGCAGAAGGAAGGAGAGGATAGGTTTCTATATACCAGCAACTGTCACAGGCAGAGGGAAGGAGAGGATAGGTTTCTACATACCAGCAACTGTCACAGGCAGAGGGAAGGAGAGGATAGGTTTCTATATACCAGCAACTGTCACAGACAGAGGGAAGGAGAGGATAGGTTTCTATATATCAGCAACTGTCACAGGCAGTCTGAAGGAGAGGATAGGTTTCTATATACCAGCAACTGTCACAGGCAGAGGGAAGGAGAGGATAGGTTTCTATATACCAGCAACTGTCACAGACAGAGGGAAGGAGAGGATAGGTTTCTATATACCAGCAACTGTCACAGGCAGAGGGAAGGAGAGGATAGGTGTCTATATACCAGCAACTGTCACAGGCAGACGGAAGGAGAGGATAGGTTTCTATATACCAGCAACTGTCACAGGCAGAGGGAAGTAGGGGATAGGTTTCTATATACCAGCAACTGTCACAGGCAGACGGAAGGAGAGGATAGGTTTCTATATACCAGCAACTGTCACAGGCAGAGGGAAGGAGAGGATAGGTTTCTATATACCAGTAGTGTCACAGGCAGAGGGAAGGAGAGGATAGGTTTCTATATACCAGCAACTGTAACAGGCAGAGGGAAGGAGAGGATAGGTTTCTATATACCAGCAACTGTCACAGGCAGACGGAAGGAGAGGATAGGTTTCTATATACCAGTAACTGTCACAGGCAGAGGGAAGGAGAGGATAGGTTTCTATATACCAGTAACTGTCACAGGCAGACGGGAGAGGATAGGTTTCTATATACCAGTAACTGTCACAGGCAGAGGGAAGGAGAGGATATGTTTCTATATACCAGCAACTGTCACAGACAGAGGGAAGGAGAGGATAGGTTTCTATATACCAGTAACTGTCACAGGCAGAGGGAAGGAGAGGATAGGTTTCTATATACCAGTAACTGTCACAGGCAGAGGGAAGGAGAGGATAGGTTTCTATATACCAGCAACTGTCACAGGCAGAGGGAAGGAGAGGATAGGTTTCTATATACCAGCAACTGTCAAAGGCAGAGGGAAGGAGAGGATAGGTTTCTATATACCAGTAACTGTCACAGGCAGAGGGAAGGAGAGGATAGGTTTCTATATACCAGCAACTGTCACAGGCAGAGGGAAGGAGAGGATAGGTTTCTATATACCAGTAACTGTCACAGGCAGATGGAAGGAGAGGATAGGTTTCTATATACCAGCAACTGTCACAGGCAGAGGGAAGGAGAGGATAGGTTTCTATATACCAGCAACTGTCACAGACAGAGGGAAGGAGAGGATAGGTTTCTATATACCAGCAACTGTCACAGGCAGAGGGAAGGAGAGGATAGGTTTCTATATACCAGCAACTGTCACAGGCAGAGGAAAGGAGAGGATAGTTTTCTACATACCAGCAACTGTCACAGGCAGAGGGAAGGAGAGGATAGGTTTCTATATACCAGCAACTGTCACAGACAGAGGGAAGGAGAGGATAGGTTTCTATATACCAGCAACTGTCACAGGCAGAGGGAAGGAGAGGATAGGTTTCTACATACCAGCAACTGTCACAGGCAGAGGGAAGGAGAGGATAGGTTTCTATATACCAGCAACTGTCACAGACAGAGGGAAGGAGAGGATAGGTTTCTATATACCAGCAACTGTCACAGGCAGAAGGAAGGAGAGGATAGGTTTCTATATACCAGCAACTGTCACAGGCAGAGGGAAGGAGAGGATAGGTTTCTACATACCAGCAACTGTCACAGGCAGAGGGAAGGAGAGGATAGGTTTCTATATACCAGCAACTGTCACAGACAGAGGGAAGGAGAGGATAGGTTTCTATATATCAGCAACTGTCACAGGCAGTCTGAAGGAGAGGATAGGTTTCTATATACCAGCAACTGTCACAGGCAGAGGGAAGGAGAGGATAGGTTTCTATATACCAGCAACTGTCACAGACAGAGGGAAGGAGAGGATAGGTTTCTATATACCAGCAACTGTCACAGGCAGAGGGAAGGAGAGGATAGGTGTCTATATACCAGCAACTGTCACAGGCAGACGGAAGGAGAGGATAGGTTTCTATATACCAGCAACTGTCACAGGCAGAGGGAAGTAGGGGATAGGTTTCTATATACCAGCAACTGTCACAGGCAGACGGAAGGAGAGGATAGGTTTCTATATACCAGCAACTGTCACAGGCAGAGGGAAGGAGAGGATAGGTTTCTATAT
The DNA here is from genome assembly GCF_057628025.1 of Oncorhynchus mykiss. Classification (NCBI taxonomy): domain Eukaryota; kingdom Metazoa; phylum Chordata; class Actinopteri; order Salmoniformes; family Salmonidae; genus Oncorhynchus; species Oncorhynchus mykiss. The sequence goes on along the minus strand of NC_143044.1, from coordinate 50,806,632 downwards.
ACCAGTAGTGTCACAGGCAGAGGGAAGGAGAGGATAGGTTTCTATATACCAGCAACTGTAACAGGCAGAGGGAAGGAGAGGATAGGTTTCTATATACCAGCAACTGTCACAGGCAGACGGAAGGAGAGGATAGGTTTCTATATACCAGTAACTGTCACAGGCAGAGGGAAGGAGAGGATAGGTTTCTATATACCAGTAACTGTCACAGGCAGACGGGAGAGGATAGGTTTCTATATACCAGTAACTGTCACAGGCAGAGGGAAGGAGAGGATATGTTTCTATATACCAGCAACTGTCACAGACAGAGGGAAGGAGAGGATAGGTTTCTATATACCAGTAACTGTCACAGGCAGAGGGAAGGAGAGGATAGGTTTCTATATACCAGTAACTGTCACAGGCAGAGGGAAGGAGAGGATAGGTTTCTATATACCAGCAACTGTCACAGGCAGAGGGAAGGAGAGGATAGGTTTCTATATACCAGCAACTGTCAAAGGCAGAGGGAAGGAGAGGATAGGTTTCTATATACCAGTAACTGTCACAGGCAGAGGGAAGGAGAGGATAGGTTTCTATATACCAGCAACTGTCACAGGCAGAGGGAAGGAGAGGATAGGTTTCTATATACCAGTAACTGTCACAGGCAGATGGAAGGAGAGGATAGGTTTCTATATACCAGTAACTGTCACAGGCAGAGGGAAGGAGAGGATAGGTTTCTACATACCAGCAACTGTCACAGGCAGAAGGAAGGAGAGGATAGGTTTCTATATACCAGCAACTGTCACAGGCAGTCTGAAGGAGAGGATAGGTTTCTATATACCAGTAACTGTCACAGGCAGTCTGAAGGAGAGGATAGGTTTCTATATACCAGTAACTGTCACAGGCAGAAGGAAGGAGAGGATAGGTTTCTATATACCAGCAACTGTCACAGGCAGAGGGAAGGAGAGGATAGGTTTCTATATACCAGCAACTGTCACAGGCAGAGGGAAGGAGAGGATAGGTTTCTATATACCAGCAACTGTCACAGGCAGAGGAAAGGAGAGGATAGGTTTCTATATACCAGCAACTGTCACAGGCAGAGGGAAGGAGAGGATAGGTTTCTATATACCAGCAACTGTCACAGGCAGAGGGAAGGAGAGGATAGGTTTCTATATACCAGCAACTGTCACAGGCAGAGGGAAGGAGAGGATAGGTTTCTATATACCAGCAACTGTCACAGGCAGAGGGAAGGAGAGGATAGGTTTCTATATACCAGCAACTGTCACAGGCAGAGGGAAGGAGAGGATAGGTTTCTATATACCAGCAACTGTCACAGGCAGAGGGAAGGAGAGGATAGGTTTCTATATACCAGCAACTGTCACAGGCAGAGGGAAGGAGAGGATAGGTTTCTATATACCAGCAACTGTCACAGGCAGAGGGAAGGAGAGGATAGGTTTCTATATACCAGCAACTGTCACAGGCAGAGGAAAGGAGAGGATAGGTTTCTATATACCAGCAACTGTCACAGGCAGACGGAAGGAGAGGATAGGTTTCTATATACCAGCAACTGTCACAGGCAGTCTGAAGGAGAGGATAGGTTTCTATATACCAGCAACTGTCACAGGCAGAAGGAAGGAGAGGATAGGTTTTTATATACCAGCAACTGTCACAGGCAGAGGGAAGGAGAGGATAGCTTTCTATATACCAGCAACTGTCACAGACAGAGGGAAGGAGAGGATAGGTTTCTATATACCAGCAACTGTCACAGGCAGTCTGAAGGAGAGGATAGGTTTCTATATACCAGCAACTGTCACAGGCAGAGGGAAGGAGAGGATGGGTTTTAATAATATACCAGCAACTGTCACAGGCAGTCTGAAGGAGAGGATAGGTTTCTATATACCAGCAACTGTCACAGGCAGAGGGAAGGAGAGGATAGGTTTCTATATACCAGCAACTGTCACAGGCAGAGGGAAGGAGAGGATAGGTTTCTATATACCAGCAACTGTCACAGGCAGACGGAAGGAGAGGATAGGTTTCTATATACCAGCAACTGTCACAGGCAGAGGGAAGGAGAGGATAGGTTTCTATATACCAGCAACTGTCACAGACAGAGGGAAGGAGAGGATAGGTTTCTATATACCAGCAACTGTCAGAGGCAGACGGAAGGAGAGGATAGGTTTCTATATACCAGCAACTGTCACAGGCAGAGGGAAGGAGAGGATAGGTTTCTATATACCAGCAACTGTCACAGGCAGAGGGAAGGAGAGGATAGGTTTCTATATACCAGCAACTGTCACAGACAGAGGGAAGGAGAGGATAGGTTTCTATATACCAGCAACTGTCACAGGCAGAGGGAAGGAGAGGATAGGTTTCTATATACCAGCAACTGTCACAGACAGAGGAAAGGAGAGGATAGGTTTCTATATACCAGCAACTGTCACAGGCAGAGGGAAGGAGAGGATAGGTTTCTATATACCAGCAACTGTCACAGGCAGAGGGAAGGAGAGGATAGGTTTCTATATACCAGCAACTGTCACAGGCAGAGAGAAGGAGAGGATAGGTTTCTATATACCTGCAACTGTCACAGGCAGAAGGAAGGAGAGGATAGGTTTCTATATACCAGCAACTGTCACAGGCAGAGGGAAGTAGAGGATAGGTTTCTATATACCAGCAACTGTCACAGGCAGAGGAAAGGAGAGGATAGGTTTCTATATACCAGCAACTGTCACAGGCAGAAGGAAGGAGAGGATAGGTTTCTATATACCAGCAACTGTCACAGGCAGAGGGAAGTAAAGGATAGGTTTCTATATACCAGCAACTGTCACAGACAGAGGGAAGGAGAGGATAGGTTTCTATATACCAGCAACTGTCACAGGCAGCAGGAAGGAGAGGATAGGTTTCTATATACCAGCAACTGTCACAGGCAGAGGGAAGGAGAGGATAGGTTTCTATATACCAGCAACTGTCACAGACAGAGGGAAGGAGAGGATAGGTTTCTATATACCAGTAACTGTCACAGGCAGAGGGAAAGAGAGGATAGGTTTCTATATACCAGTAACTGTCACAGGCAGAGGGAAGGAGGGGATAGGTTTCTATATACCAGCAACTGTCACAGGCAGAGGGAAGGAGAGGATAGGTTTCTATATACCAGCAACTGTCACAGGCAGAGGGAAGGAGAGGATAGGTTTCTATATACCAGTAACTGTCACAGGCAGAGGGAAGGAGAGGATAGGTTTCTATATACCAGCAACTGTCACAGGCAGAGGGAAGGAGAGGATAGGTTTCTATATACCAGCAACTGTCACAGGCAGAGGGAAGGAGAGGATAGGTTTCTATATACCAGCAACTGTCACAGGCAGAGGGAAGGAGAGGATAGGTTTCTATATACCAGTAACTGTCACAGGCAGAGGGAAGGAGAGGATAGGTTTCTATATACCAGCAACTGTCACAGGCAGAGGGAAGGAGAGGATAGGTTTCTATATACCAGTAACTGTCACAGGCAGATGGAAGGAGAGGATAGGTTTCTATATACCAGTAACTGTCACAGGCAGAGGGAAGGAGAGGATAGGTTTCTACATACCAGCAACTGTCACAGGCAGAAGGAAGGAGAGGATAGGTTTCTATATACCAGCAACTGTCACAGGCAGTCTGAAGGAGAGGATAGGTTTCTATATACCAGTAACTGTCACAGGCAGTCTGAAGGAGAGGATAGGTTTCTATATACCAGTAACTGTCACAGGCAGAAGGAAGGAGAGGATAGGTTTCTATATACCAGCAACTGTCACAGGCAGAGGGAAGGAGAGGATAGGTTTCTATATACCAGCAACTGTCACAGGCAGAGGGAAGGAGAGGATAGGTTTCTATATACCAGCAACTGTCACAGGCAGAGGAAAGGAGAGGATAGGTTTCTATATACCAGCAACTGTCACAGGCAGAGGGAAGGAGAGGATAGGTTTCTATATACCAGCAACTGTCACAGGCAGAGGGAAGGAGAGGATAGGTTTCTATATACCAGCAACTGTCACAGGCAGAGGGAAGGAGAGGATAGGTTTCTATATACCAGCAACTGTCACAGGCAGTCTGAAGGAGAGGATAGGTTTCTATATACCAGCAACTGTCACAGGCAGAAGGAAGGAGAGGATAGGTTTTTATATACCAGCAACTGTCACAGGCAGAGGGAAGGAGAGGATAGGTTTCTATATACCAGCAACTGTCACAGACAGAGGGAAGGAGAGGATAGGTTTCTATATACCAGCAACTGTCACAGGCAGAGGGAAGGAGAGGATAGGTTTCTATATACCAGCAACTGTCACAGGCAGACGGAAGGAGAGGATAGGTTTCTATATACCAGCAACTGTCACAGGCAGAGGGAAGTAGAGGATAGGTTTCTATATACCAGCAACTGTCACAGGCAGAGGGAAGTAGAGGATAGGTTTTTATATACCAGCAACTGTCACAGGCAGAGGGAAGGAGAGGATAGGTTTCTATATACCAGCAACTGTCACAGGCAGAGGGAAGGAGAGGATAGGTTTCTATATACCAGCAACTGTCACAGGCAGAGGGAAGGAGAGGATAGGTTTCTATATACCAGCAACTGTCACAGGCAGAGGGAAGGAGAGGATAGGTTTCTATATACCAGCAACTGTCACAGACAGAGGGAAGGAGAGGATAGGTTTCTATATACCAGCAACTGTCATAGGCAGAGGAAAGGAGAGGATAGGTTTCTATATACCAGCAACTGTCACAGGCAGAGGGAAGGAGAGGATAGGTTTCTATATACCAGCAACTGTCACAGGCAGAGGGAAGGAGAGGATAGGTTTCTATATACCAGCAACTGTCACAGGCAGAGGGACGGACAGGATAGGTTTCTATATACCAGCAACTGTCACAGGCAGTCTGAAGGAGAGGATAGGTTTCTATATACCAGCAACTGTCACAGGCAGAGGAAAGGAGAGGATAGGTTTCTATATACCAGCAACTGTCACAGGCAGACGGAAGGAGAGGATAGGTTTCTATATACCAGCAACTGTCACAGGCAGCAGGAAGGAGAGGATAGGTTTCTATATACCAGCAACTGTCACAGGCAGTCTGAAGGAGAGGATAGGTTTCTATATACCAGCAACTGTCACAGGCAGACGGAAGGAGAGGATAGGTTTCTATATACCAGCAACTGTCACAGGCAGAGGAAAGGAGATGATAGGTTTCTATATACCAGCAACTGTCACAGGCAGAGGAAAGGAGAGGATAGGTTTCTATATACCAGCAACTGTCACAGACAGTCTGAAGGAGAGGATAGGTTTCTATATACCAGCAACTGTCACAGGCAGTCTGAAGGAGAGGATAGGTTTCTATATACCAGCAACTGTCACAGGCAGAAGGAAGGAGAGGATAGGTTTTTATATACCAGCAACTGTCACAGGCAGAGGGAAGGAGAGGATAGGTTTCTATATACCAGCAACTGTCACAGGCAGTCTGAAGGAGAGGATAGGTTTCTATATACCAGCAACTGTCACAGGCAGAAGGAAGGAGAGGATAGGTTTTTATATACCAGCAACTGTCACAGGCAGAGGGAAGGAGAGGACAGGTTTCTATATACCAGCAACTGTCACAGGCAGTCTGAAGGAGAGGATAGGTTTCTATATACCAGCAACTGTCACAGGCAGAAGGAAGGAGAGGATAGGTTTTTATATACCAGCAACTGTCACAGGCAGAGGGAAGGAGAGGACAGGTTTCTATATACCAGCAACTGTCACAGGCAGAGGGAAGGAGAGGATAGGTTTCTATATACCAGCAACTGTCACAGGCAGAGGGAAGGAGAGGATAGGTTTCTATATACCAGCAACTGTCACAGGCAGAGGGAAGGAGAGGATAGGTTTCTATATACCAGCAACTGTCACAGGCAGAGGGAAGGAGAGGATAGGTTTCTATATACCAGCAACTGTCACAGGCAGAGGGAAGGAGAGGATAGGTTTCTATATACCAGCAACTGTCACAGGCAGAGGGAAGGAGAGGATAGGTTTCTATATACCAGCAACTGTCACAGGCAGAGGGAAGGAGAGGATAGGTTTCTATATACCAGCAACTGTCACAGGCAGAGGGAAGGACAGGATAGGTTTCTATATACCAGCAACTGTCACAGGCAGTCTGAAGGAGAGGATAGGTTTCTATATACCAGCAACTGTCACAGGCAGTCTGAAGGAGAGGATAGGTTTCTATATACCAGCAACTGTCACAGGCAGACGGAAGGAGAGGATAGGTTTCTATATACCAGCAACTGTCACAGGCAGAGGGAAGGAGAGGATAGGTTTCTATATACCAGCAACTGTCACAGGCAGAGGGAAGGAGAGGATAGGTTTCTATATACCAGCAACTGTCACAGGCAGAGGGAAGGAGAGGATAGGTTTCTATATACCAGCAACTGTCACAGGCAGAGGGAAGGACAGGATAGGTTTCTATATACCAGCAACTGTCACAGGCAGTCTGAAGGAGAGGATAGGTTTCTATATACCAGCAACTGTCACAGGCAGAGGAAAGGAGAGGATAGGTTTCTATATACCAGCAACTGTCACAGGCAGACGGAAGGAGAGGATAGGTTTCTATATACCAGCAACTGTCACAGGCAGTCTGAAGGAGAGGATAGGTTTCTATATACCAGCAACTGTCACAGGCAGAAGGAAGGAGAGGATAGGTTTTTATATACCAGCAACTGTCACAGGCAGAGGGAAGGAGAGGATAGCTTTCTATATACCAGCAACTGTCACAGACAGAGGGAAGGAGAGGATAGGTTTCTATATACCAGCAACTGTCACAGGCAGTCTGAAGGAGAGGATAGGTTTCTATATACCAGCAACTGTCACAGGCAGAGGGAAGGAGAGGATAGGTTTTAATAATATACCAGCAACTGTCACAGGCAGTCTGAAGGAGAGGATAGGTTTCTATATACCAGCAACTGTCACAGGCAGTCTGAAGGAGAGGATAGGTTTCTATATACCAGCAACTGTCACAGGCAGAGGGAAGGAGAGGATAGGTTTCTATATACCAGCAACTGTCACAGGCAGAGGAAAGGAGAGGATAGGTTTCTATATACCAGCAACTGTCACAGACAGTCTGAAGGAGAGGATAGGTTTCTATATACCAGCAACTGTCACAGGCAGTCTGAAGGAGAGGATAGGTTTCTATATACCAGCAACTGTCACAGGCAGACGGAAGGAGAGGATAGGTTTTTATATACCAGCAACTGTCACAGGCAGAGGGAAGGAGAGGATAGGTTTCTATATACCAGCAACTGTCACAGACAGAGGGAAGGAGAGGATAGGTTTCTATATACCAGCAACTGTCACAGGCAGTCTGAAGGAGAGGATAGGTTTCTATATACCAGCAACTGTCACAGGCAGAGGGAAGGAGAGGATAGGTTTCTATATACCAGCAACTGTCACAGGCAGAGGGAAGGAGAGGATAGGTTTCTATATACCAGAAACTGTCACAGGCAGCAGGAAGGAGAGGATAGGTTTCTATATACCAGCAACTGTCACAGGCAGAGGGAAGGAGAGGATAGGTTTCTATATACCAGCAACTGTCACAGACAGAGGGAAGGAGAGGATAGGTTTCTATATACCAGCAACTGTCACAGACAGAGGGAAGGAGAGGATAGGTTTCTATATACCAGCAACTGTCACAGGCAGAGGGAAGGAGAGGATAGGTTTTAATAATATACCAGCAACTGTCACAGACAGAGGGAAGGAGAGGATAGGTTTCTATATACCAGAAACTGTCACAGGCAGCAGGAAGGAGAGGATAGGTTTCTATATACCAGCAACTGTCACAGGCAGAGGGAAGGAGAGGATAGGTTTCTATATACCAGCAACTGTCACAGGCAGTCTGAAGGAGAGGATAGGTTTCTATATACCAGCAACTGTCACAGGCAGAGGGAAGGAGAGGATAGGTTTCTATATACCAGCAACTGTCACAGGCAGAGGGAAGGAGAGGATAGGTTTCTATATACCAGAAACTGTCACAGGCAGCAGGAAGGAGAGGATAGGTTTCTATATACCAGCAACTGTCACAGGCAGAGGGAAGGAGAGGATAGGTTTCTATATACCAGCAACTGTCACAGACAGAGGGAAGGAGAGGATAGGTTTCTATATACCAGCAACTGTCACAGACAGAGGGAAGGAGAGGATAGGTTTCTATATACCAGCAACTGTCACAGGCAGAGGGAAGGAGAGGATAGGTTTTAATAATATACCAGCAACTGTCACAGAAAGAGGGAAGGAGAGGATAGGTTTCTATATACCAGAAACTGTCACAGGCAGCAGGAAGGAGAGGATAGGTTTCTATATACCAGCAACTGTCACAGGCAGAGGGAAGGAGAGGATAGGTTTCTATATACCAGCAACTGTCACAGACAGTCTGAAGGAGAGGATAGGTTTCTATATACCAGCAACTGTCACAGGCAGAGGGAAGGAGAGGATAGGTTTCTATATACCAGCAACTGTCACAGGCAGACGGAAGGAGAGGATAGGTTTCTATATACCAGTAACTGTCACAGGCAGAGGGAAGGAGAGGATAGGTTTCTATATACCAGCAACTGTCACAGGCAGAGGGAAGGAGAGGATAGGTTTCTATATACCAGCAACTGTCACAGGCAGAGGGAAGGAGAGGATAGGTTTCTATATACCAGTAACTGTCACAGGCAGAGGGAAGGAGAGGATAGGTTTCTATATACCAGCAACTGTCACAGGCAGATGGAAGGAGAGGATAGGTTTCTATATACCAGTAACTGTCACAGGCAGAGGGAAGGAGAGGATAGGTTTCTACATACCAGCAACTGTCACAGGCAGAAGGAAGGAGAGGATAGGTTTCTATATACCAGCAACTGTCACAGGCAGTCTGAAGGAGAGGATAGGTTTCTATATACCAGTAACTGTCACAGGCAGTCTGAAGGAGAGGATAGGTTTCTATATACCAGTAACTGTCACAGGCAGAAGGAAGGAGAGGATAGGTTTCTATATACCAGCAACTGTCACAGGCAGAGGGAAGGAGAGGATAGGTTTCTATATACCAGCAACTGTCACAGGCAGAGGGAAGGAGAGGATAGGTTTCTATATACCAGCAACTGTCACAGGCAGAGGAAAGGAGAGGATAGGTTTCTATATACCAGCAACTGTCACAGGCAGAGGGAAGGAGAGGATAGGTTTCTATATACCAGCAACTGTCACAGGCAGAGGGAAGGAGAGGATAGGTTTCTATATACCAGCAACTGTCACAGGCAGACGGAAGGAGAGGATAGGTTTCTATATACCAGCAACTGTCACAGGCAGAGGAAAGGAGAGGATAGGTTTCTATATACCAGCAACTGTCACAGGCAGAGGGAAGGAGAGGATAGGTTTCTATATACCAGCAACTGTCACAGACAGAGGGAAGGAGAGGATAGGTTTCTATATACCAGCAACTGTCACAGGCAGAGGGAAGGAGAGGATAGGTTTCTATATACCAGCAACTGTCACAGGCAGTCTGAAGGAGAGGATAGGTTTCTATATACCAGCAACTGTCACAGGCAGTCTGAAGGAGAGGATAGGTTTCTATATACCAGCAACTGTCACAGGCAGAGGGAAGGAGAGGATAGGTTTCTATATACCAGCAACTGTCACAGGCAGTCTGAAGGAGAGGATAGGTTTCTATATACCAGCAACTGTCACAGGCAGAGGAAAGGAGAGGATAGGTTTCTATATACCAGCAACTGTCACAGGCAGTCTGAAGGAGAGGATAGGTTTCTATATACCAGCAACTGTCACAGGCAGAGGAAAGGAGAGGATAGGTTTCTATATACCAGCAACTGTCACAGGCAGAGGGAAGGAGAGGATAGGTTTCTATATACCAGCAACTGTCACAGACAGAGGGAAGGAGAGGATAGGTTTCTATATACCAGCAACTGTCACAGACAGAGGGAAGGAGAGGATAGGTTTCTATATACCAGCAACTGTCACAGACAGAGGGAAGGAGAGGATAGGTTTCTATATACCAGCAACTGTCACAGACAGAGGAAAGGAGATGATAGGTTTCTATATACCAGCAACTGTCACAGGCAGAGGGAAGGAGAGGATAGGTTTCTATATACCAGCAACTGTCACAGGCAGCAGGAAGGAGAGGATAGGTTTCTATATACCAGCAACTGTCACAGGCAGAGGGAAGGAGAGGATAGGTTTCTATATACCAGCAACTGTCACAGGCAGACGGAAGGAGAGGATAGGTTTCTATATACCAGCAACTGTCACAGGCAGAGGGAAGGAGAGGATAGGTTTCTATATACCAGCAACTGTCACAGACAGCAGTAAGGAGAGGATAGGTTTCTATATACCAGCAACTGTCACAGGCAGAGGGAAGGAGAGGATAGGTTTCTATATACCAGCAACTGTCACAGGCAGAGGGAAGGAGAGGATATGTTTCTATATACCAGCAACTGTCACAGGCAGAGGAAAGGAGAGGATAGGTTTCTATATACCAGCAACTGTCACAGACAGAGGAAAGGAGAGGATAGGTTTCTATATACCAGCAACTGTCACAGGCAGAGGGAAGGAGAGGATAGGTTTCTATATACCAGCAACTGTCACAGGCAGAGGGAAGGAGAGGATAGGTTTCTATATACCAGCAACTGTCACAGGCAGCAGGAAGGAGAGGATAGGTTTCTATATACCAGCAACTGTCACAGGCAGAGGAAAGGAGAGGATAGGTTTCTATATACCAGCAACTGTCACAGGCAGAAGGAAGGAGAGGATAGGTTTCTATATACCAGCAACTGTCACAGGCAGCAGGAAGGAGAGGATAGGTTTCTATATACCAGCAACTGTCACAGGCAGCAGGAAGGAGAGGATAGGTTTCTATATACCAGCAACTGTCACAGGCAGAGGGAAGTAGGGGATAGGTTTCTATATACCAGCAACTGTCACAGGCAGAGGGAAGGAGAGGATAGGTTTCTATATACCAGCAACTGTCATAGGCAGCAGGAAGGAGAGGATAGGTTTCTATATACCAGCAACTGTCACAGGCAGAGGGAAGGAGAGGATAGGTTTCTATATACCAGCAACTGTCACAGGCAGAGGGAAGGAGAGGATAGGTTTCTATATACCAGCAACTGTCACAGGCAGAGGGAAGGAGAGGATAGGTTTCTATATACCAGCAACTGTCATAGGCAGCAGGAAGGAGAGGATAGGTTTCTATATACCAGCAACTGTCACAGGCAGAGGGAAGGAGAGGATAGGTTTCTATATACCAGCAACTGTCACAGGCAGAGGGAAGGAGAGGATAGGTTTCTATATACCAGCAACTGTCACAGGCAGAGGGAAGGAGAGGATAGGTTTCTATATACCAGCAACTGTCACAGGCAGAGGGAAGGAGAGGATAGGTTTCTATATACCAGCAACTGTCACAGGCAGAGGGAAGGAGAGGATAGGTTTCTATATACCAGCAACTGTCACAGGCAGAGGGAAGGAGAGGATAGGTTTCTATATACCAGTAACTGTCACAGGCAGTCTGAAGGAGAGGATAGGTTTCTATATACCAGCAACTGTCACAGGCAGAGGGAAGGAGAGGATAGGTTTCTATATACCAGCAACTGTCACAGGCAGAGGGAAGGAGAGGATAGGTTTCTATATACCAGCAACTGTCACAGGCAGAGGGAAGGAGAGGATAGATTTCTATATACCAGCAACTGTCACAGGCAGAGGAAAGGAGAGGATAGGTTTCTAGATACCAGCAACTGTCACAGGCAGAGGGAAGGAGAGGATAGGTTTCTATATACCAGCAACTGTCACAGGCAGCAGGAAGGAGAGGATAGGTTTCTATATACCAGCAACTGTCACAGGCAAAGGGAAGGAGAGGATAGGTTTCTATATACCAGCAACTGTCACAGGCAGAGGAAAGGAGAGGATAGGTTTCTATATACCAGTAACTGTCACAGGCAGAGGGAAGGAGAGGATAGGTTTCTATATACCAGCAACTGTCACAGGCAGAGGGAAGGAGAGGATAGGTTTCTATATACCAGTAGTGTCACAGGCAGAGGGAAGGAGAGGATAGGTTTCTATATACCAGCAACTGTCACAGGCAGAGGGAAGGAGAGGATAGGTTTCTATATACCAGCAACTGTCACAGGCAGACGGAAGGAGAGGATAGGTTTCTATATACCAGTAACTGTCACAGGCAGAGAGAAGGAGAGGATAGGTTTCTATATACCAGCAACTGTCACAGACAGAGGGAAGGAGAGGATAGGTTTCTATATACCAGTAACTGTCACAAGCAGAGGGAAGGAGAGGATAGGTTTCTATATACCAGTAACTGTCACAGGCAGAGGGAAGGAGAGGATAGGTTTCTATATACCAGCAACTGTCACAGGCAGAGGGAAGGAGAGGATAGGTTTCTATATACCAGCAACTGTCACAGGCAGAGGGAAGGAGAGGATAGGTTTCTATATACCAGTAACTGTCACAGACAGAGGGAAGGAGAGGATAGGTTTCTATATACCAGTAACTGTCACAGGCAGACGGAAGGAGAGGATAGGTTTCTATATACCAGTAACTGTCACAGGCAGACGGAAGGAGAGGATAGGTTTCTATATACCAGCAACTGTCACAGGCAGAGGAAAGGAGAGGATAGGTTTCTATATACCAGCAACTGTCACAGACAGAGGGAAGGAGAGGATACGTTTCTATATACCAGTAACTGTCACAGGCAGAGGGAAGGAGAGGATAGGTTTCTATATACCAGTAACTGTCACAGGCAGAGGGAAGGAGAGGATAGGTTTCTATATACCAGCAACTGTCACAGGCAGAGGGAAGGAGAGGATAGGTTTCTATATACCAGCAACTGTCACAGGCAGAGGGAAGGAGAGGATAGGTTTCTATATACCAGTAACTGTCACAGGCAGAGGGAAGGAGAGGATAGGTTTCTATATACCAGCAACTGTCACAGGCAGAGGGAAGGAGAGGATAGGTTTCTATATACCAGTAACTGTCACAGGCAGAGGGAAGGAGAGGATAGGTTTCTATATACCAGTAACTGTCAAAGGCAGAGGGAAGGAGAGGATAGGTTTCTACATACCAGCAACTGTCACAGGCAGAAGGAAGGAGAGGATAGGTTTCTATATACCAGCAACTGTCACAGGCAGTCTGAAGGAGAGGATAGGTTTCTATATACCAGTAACTGTCACAGGCAGTCTGAAGGAGAGGATAGGTTTCTATATACCAGTAACTGTCACAGGCAGAAGGAAGGAGAGGATAGGTTTCTATATACCAGCAACTGTCACAGGCAGAGGGAAGGAGAGGATAGGTTTCTATATACCAGCAACTGTCACAGGCAGAGGGAAGGAGAGGATAGGTTTCTATATACCAGCAACTGTCACAGGCAGAGGAAAGGAGAGGATAGGTTTCTATATACCAGCAACTGTCACAGGCAGAGGGAAGGAGAGGATAGGTTTCTATATACCAGCAACTGTCACAGGCAGAGGGAAGGAGAGGATAGGTTTCTATATACCAGCAACTGTCACAGACAGAGGGAAGGAGAGGATAGGTTTCTATATACCAGCAACTGTCACAGGCAGAGGGAAGGAGAGGATAGGTTTCTATATACCAGCAACTGTCACAGGCAGTCTGAAGGAGAGGATAGGTTTCTATATACCAGCAACTGTCACAGGCAGAGGAAAGGAGAGGATAGGTTTCTACATACCAGCAACTGTCACAGGCAGAGGGAAGGAGAGGATAGGTTTCTATATACCAGCAACTGTCACAGACAGAGGGAAGGAGAGGATAGGTTTCTATATACCAGCAACTGTCACAGGCAGAGGGAAGGAGAGGATAGGTTTCTACATACCAGCAACTGTCACAGGCAGAGGGAAGGAGAGGATAGGTTTCTATATACCAGCAACTGTCACAGACAGAGGGAAGGAGAGGATAGGTTTCTATATACCAGCAACTGTCACAGGCAGAAGGAAGGAGAGGATAGGTTTCTATATACCAGCAACTGTCACAGGCAGAGGGAAGGAGAGGATAGGTTTCTACATACCAGCAACTGTCACAGGCAGAGGGAAGGAGAGGATAGGTTTCTATATACCAGCAACTGTCACAGACAGAGGGAAGGAGAGGATAGGTTTCTATATACCAGCAACTGTCACAGGCAGTCTGAAGGAGAGGATAGGTTTCTATATACCAGCAACTGTCACAGGCAGAGGGAAGGAGAGGATAGGTTTCTATATACCAGCAACTGTCACAGACAGAGGGAAGGAGAGGACAGGTTTCTATATACCAGCAACTGTCACAGGCAGAGGGAAGGAGAGGATAGGTTTCTATATACCAGCAACTGTCACAGGCAGACGGAAGGAGAGGATAGGTTTCTATATACCAGCAACTGTCACAGGCAGAGGGAAGTAGGGGATAGGTTTCTATATACCAGCAACTGTCACAGGCAGACGGAAGGAGAGGATAGGTTTCTATATACCAGCAACTGTCACAGGCAGAGGGAAGGAGAGGATAGGTTTCTATATACCAGTAGTGTCACAGGCAGAGGGAAGGAGAGGATAGGTTTCTATATACCAGCAACTGTAACAGGCAGAGGGAAGGAGAGGATAGGTTTCTATATACCAGCAACTGTCACAGGCAGACGGAAGGAGAGGATAGGTTTCTATATACCAGTAACTGTCACAGGCAGAGGGAAGGAGAGGATAGGTTTCTATATACCAGTAACTGTCACAGGCAGACGGGAGAGGATAGGTTTCTATATACCAGTAACTGTCACAGGCAGAGGGAAGGAGAGGATATGTTTCTATATACCAGCAACTGTCACAGACAGAGGGAAGGAGAGGATAGGTTTCTATATACCAGTAACTGTCACAGGCAGAGGGAAGGAGAGGATAGGTTTCTATATACCAGTAACTGTCACAGGCAGAGGGAAGGAGAGGATAGGTTTCTATATACCAGCAACTGTCACAGGCAGAGGGAAGGAGAGGATAGGTTTCTATATACCAGCAACTGTCAAAGGCAGAGGGAAGGAGAGGATAGGTTTCTATATACCAGTAACTGTCACAGGCAGAGGGAAGGAGAGGATAGGTTTCTATATACCAGCAACTGTCACAGGCAGAGGGAAGGAGAGGATAGGTTTCTATATACCAGTAACTGTCACAGGCAGATGGAAGGAGAGGATAGGTTTCTATATACCAGTAACTGTCACAGGCAGAGGGAAGGAGAGGATAGGTTTCTATATACCAGCAACTGTCACAGGCAGAAGGAAGGAGAGGATAGGTTTCTATATACCAGCAACTGTCACAGGCAGTCTGAAGGAGAGGATAGGTTTCTATATACCAGTAACTGTCACAGGCAGTCTGAAGGAGAGGATAGGTTTCTATATACCAGTAACTGTCACATGCAGAAGGAAGGAGAGGATAGGTTTCTATATACCAGCAACTGTCACAGGCAGAGGGAAGGAGAGGATAGGTTTCTATATACCAGCAACTGTCACAGGCAGAGGGAAGGAGAGGATAGGTTTCTATATACCAGCAACTGTCACAGGCAGAGGAAAGGAGAGGATAGGTTTCTATATACCAGCAACTGTCACAGGCAGAGGGAAGGAGAGGATAGGTTTCTATATACCAGCAACTGTCACAGGCAGAGGGAAGGAGAGGATAGGTTTCTATATACCAGCAACTGTCACAGGCAGAGGGAAGGAGAGGATAGGTTTCTATATACCAGCAACTGTCACAGGCAGAGGGAAGGAGAGGATAGGTTTCTATATACCAGCAACTGTCACAGGCAGAGGGAAGGAGAGGATAGGTTTCTATATACCAGCAACTGTCACAGGCAGAGGGAAGGAGAGGATAGGTTTCTATATACCAGCAACTGTCACAGGTATAGGGAAGGAGAGGATAGGTTTCTATATACCAGCAACTGTCACAGGCAGAGGGAAGGAGAGGATAGGTTTCTATATACCAGCAACTGTCACAGGCAGAGGGAAGGAGAGGATAGGTTTCTATATACCAGCAACTGTCAAAGGCAGAGGGAAGGAGAGGATAGGTTTCTATATACCAGTAACTGTCACAGGCAGAGGGAAGGAGAGGATAGGTTTCTATATACCAGCAACTGTCACAGGCAGAGGGAAGGAGAGGATAGGTTTCTATATACCAGTAACTGTCACAGGCAGATGGAAGGAGAGGATAGGTTTCTATATACCAGTAACTGTCACAGGCAGAGGGAAGGAGAGGATAGGTTTCTACATACCAGCAACTGTCACAGGCAGAAGGAAGGAGAGGATAGGTTTCTATATACCAGCAACTGTCACAGGCAGTCTGAAGGAGAGGATAGGTTTCTATATACCAGTAACTGTCACAGGCAGTCTGAAGGAGAGGATAGGTTTCTATATACCAGTAACTGTCACAGGCAGAAGGAAGGAGAGGATAGGTTTCTATATACCAGCAACTGTCACAGGCAGAGGGAAGGAGAGGATAGGTTTCTATATACCAGCAACTGTCACAGGCAGAGGGAAGGAGAGGATAGGTTTCTATATACCAGCAACTGTCACAGGCAGAGGAAAGGAGAGGATAGGTTTCTATATACCAGCAACTGTCACAGGCAGAGGGAAGGAGAGGATAGGTTTCTATATACCAGCAACTGTCACAGGCAGAGGGAAGGAGAGGATAGGTTTCTATATACCAGTAACTGTCAAAGGCAGAGGGAAGGAGAGGATAGGTTTCTACATACCAGCAACTGTCACAGGCAGAAGGAAGGAGAGGATAGGTTTCTATATACCAGCAACTGTCACAGGCAGTCTGAAGGAGAGGATAGGTTTCTATATACCAGCAACTGTCACAGGCAGAGGAAAGGAGAGGATAGGTTTCTATATACCAGCAACTGTCACAGGCAGAGGGAAGGAGAGGATAGGTTTCTATATACCAGCAACTGTCACAGGCAGAGGGAAGGAGAGGATAGGTTTCTATATACCAGCAACTGTCACAGACAGAGGGAAGGAGAGGATAGGTTTCTATATACCAGCAACTGTCACAGGCAGAGGGAAGGAGAGGATAGGTTTCTATATACCAGCAACTGTCACAGGCAGAGGAAAGGAGAGGATAGTTTTCTACATACCAGCAACTGTCACAGGCAGAGGGAAGGAGAGGATAGGTTTCTATATACCAGCAACTGTCACAGACAGAGGGAAGGAGAGGATAGGTTTCTATATACCAGCAACTGTCACAGGCAGAGGGAAGGAGAGGATAGGTTTCTACATACCAGCAACTGTCACAGGCAGAGGGAAGGAGAGGATAGGTTTCTATATACCAGCAACTGTCACAGACAGAGGGAAGGAGAGGATAGGTTTCTATATACCAGCAACTGTCACAGGCAGAAGGAAGGAGAGGATAGGTTTCTATATACCAGCAACTGTCACAGGCAGAGGGAAGGAGAGGATAGGTTTCTACATACCAGCAACTGTCACAGGCAGAGGGAAGGAGAGGATAGGTTTCTATATACCAGCAACTGTCACAGACAGAGGGAAGGAGAGGATAGGTTTCTATATATCAGCAACTGTCACAGGCAGTCTGAAGGAGAGGATAGGTTTCTATATACCAGCAACTGTCACAGGCAGAGGGAAGGAGAGGATAGGTTTCTATATACCAGCAACTGTCACAGACAGAGGGAAGGAGAGGATAGGTTTCTATATACCAGCAACTGTCACAGGCAGAGGGAAGGAGAGGATAGGTGTCTATATACCAGCAACTGTCACAGGCAGACGGAAGGAGAGGATAGGTTTCTATATACCAGCAACTGTCACAGGCAGAGGGAAGTAGGGGATAGGTTTCTATATACCAGCAACTGTCACAGGCAGACGGAAGGAGAGGATAGGTTTCTATATACCAGCAACTGTCACAGGCAGAGGGAAGGAGAGGATAGGTTTCTATATACCAGTAGTGTCACAGGCAGAGGGAAGGAGAGGATAGGTTTCTATATACCAGCAACTGTAACAGGCAGAGGGAAGGAGAGGATAGGTTTCTATATACCAGCAACTGTCACAGGCAGACGGAAGGAGAGGATAGGTTTCTATATACCAGTAACTGTCACAGGCAGAGGGAAGGAGAGGATAGGTTTCTATATACCAGTAACTGTCACAGGCAGACGGGAGAGGATAGGTTTCTATATACCAGTAACTGTCACAGGCAGAGGGAAGGAGAGGATATGTTTCTATATACCAGCAACTGTCACAGACAGAGGGAAGGAGAGGATAGGTTTCTATATACCAGTAACTGTCACAGGCAGAGGGAAGGAGAGGATAGGTTTCTATATACCAGTAACTGTCACAGGCAGAGGGAAGGAGAGGATAGGTTTCTATATACCAGCAACTGTCACAGGCAGAGGGAAGGAGAGGATAGGTTTCTATATACCAGCAACTGTCAAAGGCAGAGGGAAGGAGAGGATAGGTTTCTATATACCAGTAACTGTCACAGGCAGAGGGAAGGAGAGGATAGGTTTCTATATACCAGCAACTGTCACAGGCAGAGGGAAGGAGAGGATAGGTTTCTATATACCAGTAACTGTCACAGGCAGATGGAAGGAGAGGATAGGTTTCTATATACCAGTAACTGTCACAGGCAGAGGGAAGGAGAGGATAGGTTTCTACATACCAGCAACTGTCACAGGCAGAAGGAAGGAGAGGATAGGTTTCTATATACCAGCAACTGTCACAGGCAGTCTGAAGGAGAGGATAGGTTTCTATATACCAGTAACTGTCACAGGCAGTCTGAAGGAGAGGATAGGTTTCTATATACCAGTAACTGTCACAGGCAGAAGGAAGGAGAGGATAGGTTTCTATATACCAGCAACTGTCACAGGCAGAGGGAAGGAGAGGATAGGTTTCTATATACCAGCAACTGTCACAGGCAGAGGGAAGGAGAGGATAGGTTTCTATATACCAGCAACTGTCACAGGCAGAGGAAAGGAGAGGATAGGTTTCTATATACCAGCAACTGTCACAGGCAGAGGGAAGGAGAGGATAGGTTTCTATATACCAGCAACTGTCACAGGCAGAGGGAAGGAGAGGATAGGTTTCTATATACCAGCAACTGTCACAGGCAGAGGGAAGGAGAGGATAGGTTTCTATATACCAGCAACTGTCACAGGCAGAGGGAAGGAGAGGATAGGTTTCTATATACCAGCAACTGTCACAGGCAGAGGGAAGGAGAGGATAGGTTTCTATATACCAGCAACTGTCACAGGCAGAGGGAAGGAGAGGATAGGTTTCTATATACCAGCAACTGTCACAGGCAGAGGGAAGGAGAGGATAGGTTTCTATATACCAGCAACTGTCACAGGCAGAGGGAAGGAGAGGATAGGTTTCTATATACCAGCAACTGTCACAGGCAGAGGAAAGGAGAGGATAGGTTTCTATATACCAGCAACTGTCACAGGCAGACGGAAGGAGAGGATAGGTTTCTATATACCAGCAACTGTCACAGGCAGTCTGAAGGAGAGGATAGGTTTCTATATACCAGCAACTGTCACAGGCAGAAGGAAGGAGAGGATAGGTTTTTATATACCAGCAACTGTCACAGGCAGAGGGAAGGAGAGGATAGCTTTCTATATACCAGCAACTGTCACAGACAGAGGGAAGGAGAGGATAGGTTTCTATATACCAGCAACTGTCACAGGCAGTCTGAAGGAGAGGATAGGTTTCTATATACCAGCAACTGTCACAGGCAGAGGGAAGGAGAGGATGGGTTTTAATAATATACCAGCAACTGTCACAGGCAGTCTGAAGGAGAGGATAGGTTTCTATATACCAGCAACTGTCACAGGCAGAGGGAAGGAGAGGATAGGTTTCTATATACCAGCAACTGTCACAGGCAGAGGGAAGGAGAGGATAGGTTTCTATATACCAGCAACTGTCACAGGCAGACGGAAGGAGAGGATAGGTTTCTATATACCAGCAACTGTCACAGGCAGAGGGAAGGAGAGGATAGGTTTCTATATACCAGCAACTGTCACAGACAGAGGGAAGGAGAGGATAGGTTTCTATATACCAGCAACTGTCAGAGGCAGACGGAAGGAGAGGATAGGTTTCTATATACCAGCAACTGTCACAGGCAGAGGGAAGGAGAGGATAGGTTTCTATATACCAGCAACTGTCACAGGCAGAGGGAAGGAGAGGATAGGTTTCTATATACCAGCAACTGTCACAGACAGAGGGAAGGAGAGGATAGGTTTCTATATACCAGCAACTGTCACAGGCAGAGGGAAGGAGAGGATAGGTTTCTATATACCAGCAACTGTCACAGACAGAGGAAAGGAGAGGATAGGTTTCTATATACCAGCAACTGTCACAGGCAGAGGGAAGGAGAGGATAGGTTTCTATATACCAGCAACTGTCACAGGCAGAGGGAAGGAGAGGATAGGTTTCTATATACCAGCAACTGTCACAGGCAGAGAGAAGGAGAGGATAGGTTTCTATATACCTGCAACTGTCACAGGCAGAAGGAAGGAGAGGATAGGTTTCTATATACCAGCAACTGTCACAGGCAGAGGGAAGTAGAGGATAGGTTTCTATATACCAGCAACTGTCACAGGCAGAGGAAAGGAGAGGATAGGTTTCTATATACCAGCAACTGTCACAGGCAGAAGGAAGGAGAGGATAGGTTTCTATATACCAGCAACTGTCACAGGCAGAGGGAAGTAAAGGATAGGTTTCTATATACCAGCAACTGTCACAGACAGAGGGAAGGAGAGGATAGGTTTCTATATACCAGCAACTGTCACAGGCAGCAGGAAGGAGAGGATAGGTTTCTATATACCAGCAACTGTCACAGGCAGAGGGAAGGAGAGGATAGGTTTCTATATACCAGCAACTGTCACAGACAGAGGGAAGGAGAGGATAGGTTTCTATATACCAGTAACTGTCACAGGCAGAGGGAAAGAGAGGATAGGTTTCTATATACCAGTAACTGTCACAGGCAGAGGGAAGGAGGGGATAGGTTTCTATATACCAGCAACTGTCACAGGCAGAGGGAAGGAGAGGATAGGTTTCTATATACCAGCAACTGTCACAGGCAGAGGGAAGGAGAGGATAGGTTTCTATATACCAGTAACTGTCACAGGCAGAGGGAAGGAGAGGATAGGTTTCTATATACCAGCAACTGTCACAGGCAGAGGGAAGGAGAGGATAGGTTTCTATATACCAGCAACTGTCACAGGCAGAGGGAAGGAGAGGATAGGTTTCTATATACCAGCAACTGTCACAGGCAGAGGGAAGGAGAGGATAGGTTTCTATATACCAGTAACTGTCACAGGCAGAGGGAAGGAGAGGATAGGTTTCTATATACCAGCAACTGTCACAGGCAGAGGGAAGGAGAGGATAGGTTTCTATATACCAGTAACTGTCACAGGCAGATGGAAGGAGAGGATAGGTTTCTATATACCAGTAACTGTCACAGGCAGAGGGAAGGAGAGGATAGGTTTCTACATACCAGCAACTGTCACAGGCAGAAGGAAGGAGAGGATAGGTTTCTATATACCAGCAACTGTCACAGGCAGTCTGAAGGAGAGGATAGGTTTCTATATACCAGTAACTGTCACAGGCAGTCTGAAGGAGAGGATAGGTTTCTATATACCAGTAACTGTCACAGGCAGAAGGAAGGAGAGGATAGGTTTCTATATACCAGCAACTGTCACAGGCAGAGGGAAGGAGAGGATAGGTTTCTATATACCAGCAACTGTCACAGGCAGAGGGAAGGAGAGGATAGGTTTCTATATACCAGCAACTGTCACAGGCAGAGGAAAGGAGAGGATAGGTTTCTATATACCAGCAACTGTCACAGGCAGAGGGAAGGAGAGGATAGGTTTCTATATACCAGCAACTGTCACAGGCAGAGGGAAGGAGAGGATAGGTTTCTATATACCAGCAACTGTCACAGGCAGAGGGAAGGAGAGGATAGGTTTCTATATACCAGCAACTGTCACAGGCAGTCTGAAGGAGAGGATAGGTTTCTATATACCAGCAACTGTCACAGGCAGAAGGAAGGAGAGGATAGGTTTTTATATACCAGCAACTGTCACAGGCAGAGGGAAGGAGAGGATAGGTTTCTATATACCAGCAACTGTCACAGACAGAGGGAAGGAGAGGATAGGTTTCTATATACCAGCAACTGTCACAGGCAGAGGGAAGGAGAGGATAGGTTTCTATATACCAGCAACTGTCACAGGCAGACGGAAGGAGAGGATAGGTTTCTATATACCAGCAACTGTCACAGGCAGAGGGAAGTAGAGGATAGGTTTCTATATACCAGCAACTGTCACAGGCAGAGGGAAGTAGAGGATAGGTTTTTATATACCAGCAACTGTCACAGGCAGAGGGAAGGAGAGGATAGGTTTCTATATACCAGCAACTGTCACAGGCAGAGGGAAGGAGAGGATAGGTTTCTATATACCAGCAACTGTCACAGGCAGAGGGAAGGAGAGGATAGGTTTCTATATACCAGCAACTGTCACAGGCAGAGGGAAGGAGAGGATAGGTTTCTATATACCAGCAACTGTCACAGACAGAGGGAAGGAGAGGATAGGTTTCTATATACCAGCAACTGTCATAGGCAGAGGAAAGGAGAGGATAGGTTTCTATATACCAGCAACTGTCACAGGCAGAGGGAAGGAGAGGATAGGTTTCTATATACCAGCAACTGTCACAGGCAGAGGGAAGGAGAGGATAGGTTTCTATATACCAGCAACTGTCACAGGCAGAGGGACGGACAGGATAGGTTTCTATATACCAGCAACTGTCACAGGCAGTCTGAAGGAGAGGATAGGTTTCTATATACCAGCAACTGTCACAGGCAGAGGAAAGGAGAGGATAGGTTTCTATATACCAGCAACTGTCACAGGCAGACGGAAGGAGAGGATAGGTTTCTATATACCAGCAACTGTCACAGGCAGCAGGAAGGAGAGGATAGGTTTCTATATACCAGCAACTGTCACAGGCAGTCTGAAGGAGAGGATAGGTTTCTATATACCAGCAACTGTCACAGGCAGACGGAAGGAGAGGATAGGTTTCTATATACCAGCAACTGTCACAGGCAGAGGAAAGGAGATGATAGGTTTCTATATACCAGCAACTGTCACAGGCAGAGGAAAGGAGAGGATAGGTTTCTATATACCAGCAACTGTCACAGACAGTCTGAAGGAGAGGATAGGTTTCTATATACCAGCAACTGTCACAGGCAGTCTGAAGGAGAGGATAGGTTTCTATATACCAGCAACTGTCACAGGCAGAAGGAAGGAGAGGATAGGTTTTTATATACCAGCAACTGTCACAGGCAGAGGGAAGGAGAGGATAGGTTTCTATATACCAGCAACTGTCACAGGCAGTCTGAAGGAGAGGATAGGTTTCTATATACCAGCAACTGTCACAGGCAGAAGGAAGGAGAGGATAGGTTTTTATATACCAGCAACTGTCACAGGCAGAGGGAAGGAGAGGACAGGTTTCTATATACCAGCAACTGTCACAGGCAGTCTGAAGGAGAGGATAGGTTTCTATATACCAGCAACTGTCACAGGCAGAAGGAAGGAGAGGATAGGTTTTTATATACCAGCAACTGTCACAGGCAGAGGGAAGGAGAGGACAGGTTTCTATATACCAGCAACTGTCACAGGCAGAGGGAAGGAGAGGATAGGTTTCTATATACCAGCAACTGTCACAGGCAGAGGGAAGGAGAGGATAGGTTTCTATATACCAGCAACTGTCACAGGCAGAGGGAAGGAGAGGATAGGTTTCTATATACCAGCAACTGTCACAGGCAGAGGGAAGGAGAGGATAGGTTTCTATATACCAGCAACTGTCACAGGCAGAGGGAAGGAGAGGATAGGTTTCTATATACCAGCAACTGTCACAGGCAGAGGGAAGGAGAGGATAGGTTTCTATATACCAGCAACTGTCACAGGCAGAGGGAAGGAGAGGATAGGTTTCTATATACCAGCAACTGTCACAGGCAGAGGGAAGGACAGGATAGGTTTCTATATACCAGCAACTGTCACAGGCAGTCTGAAGGAGAGGATAGGTTTCTATATACCAGCAACTGTCACAGGCAGTCTGAAGGAGAGGATAGGTTTCTATATACCAGCAACTGTCACAGGCAGACGGAAGGAGAGGATAGGTTTCTATATACCAGCAACTGTCACAGGCAGAGGGAAGGAGAGGATAGGTTTCTATATACCAGCAACTGTCACAGGCAGAGGGAAGGAGAGGATAGGTTTCTATATACCAGCAACTGTCACAGGCAGAGGGAAGGAGAGGATAGGTTTCTATATACCAGCAACTGTCACAGGCAGAGGGAAGGACAGGATAGGTTTCTATATACCAGCAACTGTCACAGGCAGTCTGAAGGAGAGGATAGGTTTCTATATACCAGCAACTGTCACAGGCAGAGGAAAGGAGAGGATAGGTTTCTATATACCAGCAACTGTCACAGGCAGACGGAAGGAGAGGATAGGTTTCTATATACCAGCAACTGTCACAGGCAGTCTGAAGGAGAGGATAGGTTTCTATATACCAGCAACTGTCACAGGCAGAAGGAAGGAGAGGATAGGTTTTTATATACCAGCAACTGTCACAGGCAGAGGGAAGGAGAGGATAGCTTTCTATATACCAGCAACTGTCACAGACAGAGGGAAGGAGAGGATAGGTTTCTATATACCAGCAACTGTCACAGGCAGTCTGAAGGAGAGGATAGGTTTCTATATACCAGCAACTGTCACAGGCAGAGGGAAGGAGAGGATAGGTTTTAATAATATACCAGCAACTGTCACAGGCAGTCTGAAGGAGAGGATAGGTTTCTATATACCAGCAACTGTCACAGGCAGTCTGAAGGAGAGGATAGGTTTCTATATACCAGCAACTGTCACAGGCAGAGGGAAGGAGAGGATAGGTTTCTATATACCAGCAACTGTCACAGGCAGAGGAAAGGAGAGGATAGGTTTCTATATACCAGCAACTGTCACAGACAGTCTGAAGGAGAGGATAGGTTTCTATATACCAGCAACTGTCACAGGCAGTCTGAAGGAGAGGATAGGTTTCTATATACCAGCAACTGTCACAGGCAGACGGAAGGAGAGGATAGGTTTTTATATACCAGCAACTGTCACAGGCAGAGGGAAGGAGAGGATAGGTTTCTATATACCAGCAACTGTCACAGACAGAGGGAAGGAGAGGATAGGTTTCTATATACCAGCAACTGTCACAGGCAGTCTGAAGGAGAGGATAGGTTTCTATATACCAGCAACTGTCACAGGCAGAGGGAAGGAGAGGATAGGTTTCTATATACCAGCAACTGTCACAGGCAGAGGGAAGGAGAGGATAGGTTTCTATATACCAGAAACTGTCACAGGCAGCAGGAAGGAGAGGATAGGTTTCTATATACCAGCAACTGTCACAGGCAGAGGGAAGGAGAGGATAGGTTTCTATATACCAGCAACTGTCACAGACAGAGGGAAGGAGAGGATAGGTTTCTATATACCAGCAACTGTCACAGACAGAGGGAAGGAGAGGATAGGTTTCTATATACCAGCAACTGTCACAGGCAGAGGGAAGGAGAGGATAGGTTTTAATAATATACCAGCAACTGTCACAGACAGAGGGAAGGAGAGGATAGGTTTCTATATACCAGAAACTGTCACAGGCAGCAGGAAGGAGAGGATAGGTTTCTATATACCAGCAACTGTCACAGGCAGAGGGAAGGAGAGGATAGGTTTCTATATACCAGCAACTGTCACAGGCAGTCTGAAGGAGAGGATAGGTTTCTATATACCAGCAACTGTCACAGGCAGAGGGAAGGAGAGGATAGGTTTCTATATACCAGCAACTGTCACAGGCAGAGGGAAGGAGAGGATAGGTTTCTATATACCAGAAACTGTCACAGGCAGCAGGAAGGAGAGGATAGGTTTCTATATACCAGCAACTGTCACAGGCAGAGGGAAGGAGAGGATAGGTTTCTATATACCAGCAACTGTCACAGACAGAGGGAAGGAGAGGATAGGTTTCTATATACCAGCAACTGTCACAGACAGAGGGAAGGAGAGGATAGGTTTCTATATACCAGCAACTGTCACAGGCAGAGGGAAGGAGAGGATAGGTTTTAATAATATACCAGCAACTGTCACAGAAAGAGGGAAGGAGAGGATAGGTTTCTATATACCAGAAACTGTCACAGGCAGCAGGAAGGAGAGGATAGGTTTCTATATACCAGCAACTGTCACAGGCAGAGGGAAGGAGAGGATAGGTTTCTATATACCAGCAACTGTCACAGACAGTCTGAAGGAGAGGATAGGTTTCTATATACCAGCAACTGTCACAGGCAGAGGGAAGGAGAGGATAGGTTTCTATATACCAGCAACTGTCACAGGCAGACGGAAGGAGAGGATAGGTTTCTATATACCAGTAACTGTCACAGGCAGAGGGAAGGAGAGGATAGGTTTCTATATACCAGCAACTGTCACAGGCAGAGGGAAGGAGAGGATAGGTTTCTATATACCAGCAACTGTCACAGGCAGAGGGAAGGAGAGGATAGGTTTCTATATACCAGTAACTGTCACAGGCAGAGGGAAGGAGAGGATAGGTTTCTATATACCAGCAACTGTCACAGGCAGATGGAAGGAGAGGATAGGTTTCTATATACCAGTAACTGTCACAGGCAGAGGGAAGGAGAGGATAGGTTTCTACATACCAGCAACTGTCACAGGCAGAAGGAAGGAGAGGATAGGTTTCTATATACCAGCAACTGTCACAGGCAGTCTGAAGGAGAGGATAGGTTTCTATATACCAGTAACTGTCACAGGCAGTCTGAAGGAGAGGATAGGTTTCTATATACCAGTAACTGTCACAGGCAGAAGGAAGGAGAGGATAGGTTTCTATATACCAGCAACTGTCACAGGCAGAGGGAAGGAGAGGATAGGTTTCTATATACCAGCAACTGTCACAGGCAGAGGGAAGGAGAGGATAGGTTTCTATATACCAGCAACTGTCACAGGCAGAGGAAAGGAGAGGATAGGTTTCTATATACCAGCAACTGTCACAGGCAGAGGGAAGGAGAGGATAGGTTTCTATATACCAGCAACTGTCACAGGCAGAGGGAAGGAGAGGATAGGTTTCTATATACCAGCAACTGTCACAGGCAGACGGAAGGAGAGGATAGGTTTCTATATACCAGCAACTGTCACAGGCAGAGGAAAGGAGAGGATAGGTTTCTATATACCAGCAACTGTCACAGGCAGAGGGAAGGAGAGGATAGGTTTCTATATACCAGCAACTGTCACAGACAGAGGGAAGGAGAGGATAGGTTTCTATATACCAGCAACTGTCACAGGCAGAGGGAAGGAGAGGATAGGTTTCTATATACCAGCAACTGTCACAGGCAGTCTGAAGGAGAGGATAGGTTTCTATATACCAGCAACTGTCACAGGCAGTCTGAAGGAGAGGATAGGTTTCTATATACCAGCAACTGTCACAGGCAGAGGGAAGGAGAGGATAGGTTTCTATATACCAGCAACTGTCACAGGCAGTCTGAAGGAGAGGATAGGTTTCTATATACCAGCAACTGTCACAGGCAGAGGAAAGGAGAGGATAGGTTTCTATATACCAGCAACTGTCACAGGCAGTCTGAAGGAGAGGATAGGTTTCTATATACCAGCAACTGTCACAGGCAGAGGAAAGGAGAGGATAGGTTTCTATATACCAGCAACTGTCACAGGCAGAGGGAAGGAGAGGATAGGTTTCTATATACCAGCAACTGTCACAGACAGAGGGAAGGAGAGGATAGGTTTCTATATACCAGCAACTGTCACAGACAGAGGGAAGGAGAGGATAGGTTTCTATATACCAGCAACTGTCACAGACAGAGGGAAGGAGAGGATAGGTTTCTATATACCAGCAACTGTCACAGACAGAGGAAAGGAGATGATAGGTTTCTATATACCAGCAACTGTCACAGGCAGAGGGAAGGAGAGGATAGGTTTCTATATACCAGCAACTGTCACAGACAGAGGGAAGGAGAGGATAGGTTTCTATATACCAGCAACTGTCACAGGCAGTCTGAAGGAGAGGATAGGTTTCTATATACCAGCAACTGTCACAGGCAGAGGGAAGGAGAGGATAGGTTTCTATATACCAGCAACTGTCACAGGCAGAGGGAATGAGAGGATAGGTTTCTATATACCAGCAACTGTCACAGGCAGAGGAAAGGAGAGGATAGGTTTCTATATACCAGCAACTGTCACAGGCAGTCTGAAGGAGAGGATAGGTTTCTATATACCAGCAACTGTCACAGGCAGAGGAAAGGAGAGGATAGGTTTCTATATACCAGCAACTGTCACAGACAGAGGGAAGGAGAGGATAGGTTTCTATATACCAGCAACTGTCACAGGCAGAGGAAAGGAGATGATAGGTTTCTATATACCAGCAACTGTCACAGACAGAGGAAAGGAGAGGATAGGTTTCTATATACCAGCAACTGTCACAGGCAGAGGGAAGGAGAGGATAGGTTTCTATATACCAGCAACTGTCACAGGCAGAGGAAAGGAGATGATAGGTTTCTATATACCAGCAACTGTCACAGGCAGAGGAAAGGAGAGGATAGGTTTCTATATACCAGCAACTGTCACAGGCAGAGGGAAGGAGAGGATAGGTTTCTATATACCAGCAACTGTCACAGACAGATGGAAGGAGAGGATAGGTTTCTATATACCAGCAACTGTCACAGACAGAGGGAAGGAGAGGATAGGTTTCTATATACCAGCAACTGTCACAGACAGAGGAAAGGAGATGATAGGTTTCTATATACCAGCAACTGTCACAGGCAGAGGGAAGGAGAGGATAGGTTTCTATATACCAGCAACTGTCACAGACAGAGGGAAGGAGAGGATAGGTTTCTATATACCAGCAACTGTCACAGGCAGTCTGAAGGAGAGGATAGGTTTCTATATACCAGCAACTGTCACAGGCAGAGGGAAGGAGAGGATAGGTTTCTATATACCAGCAACTGTCACAGGCAGAGGGAAGGAGAGGATAGGTTTCTATATACCAGTAACTGTCACAGGCAGTCTGAAGGAGAGGATAGGTTTCTATATACCAGCAACTGTCACAGGCAGAGGGAAGGAGAGGATAGGTTTCTATATACCAGCAACTGTCACAGGCAGAGGGAAGGAGAGGATAGGTTTCTATATACCAGCAACTGTCACAGGCAGACGGAAGGAGAGGATAGGTTTCTATATACCAGCAACTGTCACAGGCAGAGGGAAGGAGAGGATAGGTTTCTATATACCAGCAACTGTCACAGACAGAGGAAAGGAGAGGATAGGTTTCTATATACCAGCAACTGTCACAGGCAGAGGGAAGGAGAGGATAGGTTTCTATATACCAGCAACTGTCACAGGCAGAGGGAAGGAGAGGATAGGTTTCTATATACCAGCAACTGTCACAGGCAGAGAGAAGGAGAGGATAGGTTTCTATATACCAGCAACTGTCACAGGCAGAAGGAAGGAGAGGATAGGTTTCTATATACCAGCAACTGTCACAGGCAGAGGGAAGTAGAGGATAGGTTTCTATATACCAGCAACTGTCACAGGCAGAGGAAAGGAGAGGATAGGTTTCTATATACCAGCAACTGTCACAGGCAGAAGGAAGGAGAGGATAGGTTTCTATATACCAGCAACTGTCACAGGCAGAGGGAAGTAGAGGATAGGTTTCTATATACCAGCAACTGTCACAGACAGAGGGAAGGAGAGGATAGGTTTCTATATACCAGCAACTGTCACAGGCAGCAGGAAGGAGAGGATAGGTTTCTATATACCAGCAACTGTCACAGACAGAGGGAAGGAGAGGATAGGTTTCTATATACCAGCAACTGTCACAGGCAGTCTGAAGGAGAGGATAGGTTTCTATATACCAGCAACTGTCACAGGCAGAGGAAAGGAGAGGATAGGTTTCTATATACCAGCAACTGTCACAGGCAGAGGAAAGGAGAGGATAGGTTTCTATATACCAGCAACTGTCACAGGCAGAGGGAAGGAGAGGATAGGTTTCTATATACCAGCAACTGTCACAGGCAGAGCCAAGGAGAGGATAGGTTTCTATATACCAGCAACTGTCACAGGCAGTCTGAAGGAGAGGATAGGTTTCTATATACCAGCAACTGTCACAGGCAGAGGGAAGTAGAGGATAGGTTTCTATATACCAGCAACTGTCACAGGCAGAGGAAAGGAGAGGATAGGTTTCTATATACCAGCAACTGTCACAGGCAGAAGGAAGGAGAGGATAGGTTTCTATATACCAGCAACTGTCACAGACAGAGGGAAGGAGAGGATAGGTTTCTATATACCAGCAACTGTCACAGGCAGAGGGAAGTAGAGGATAGGTTTCTATATACCAGCAACTGTCAAAGGCAGTCTGAAGGAGAGGATAGGTTTCTATATACCAGCAACTGTCACAGGCAGAGGAAAGGAGAGGATAGGTTTCTATATACCAGCAACTGTCACAGGCAGAGGGAAGGAGAGGATAGGTTTCTATATACCAGCAACTGTCACAGGCAGTCTGAAGGAGAGGATAGGTTTCTATATACCAGCAACTGTCACAGGCAGAGGGAAGGAGAGGATAGGTTTCTATATACCAGCAACTGTCACAGGCAGACGGAAGGAGAGGATAGGTTTCTATATACCAGCAACTGTCACAGGCAGAGGGAAGGAGAGGATAGGTTTCTATATACCAGCAACTGTCACAGGCAGAGAGAAGGAGAGGATAGGTTTCTATATACCAGCAACTGTCACAGGCAGAAGGAAGGAGAGGATAGGTTTCTATATACCAGCAACTGTCACAGGCAGAGGGAAGTAGAGGATAGGTTTCTATATACCAGCAACTGTCACAGGCAGAGGAAAACGAGAGGATAGGTTTCTATATACCAGCAACTGTCACAGGCAGAAGGAAGGAGAGGATAGGTTTCTATATACCAGCAACTGTCACAGGCAGAGGGAAGTAGAGGATAGGTTTCTATATACCAGCAACTGTCACAGACAGAGGGAAGGAGAGGATAGGTTTCTATATACCAGCAACTGTCACAGGCAGCAGGAAGGAGAGGATAGGTTTCTATATACCAGCAACTGTCACAGACAGAGGGAAGGAGAGGATAGGTTTCTATATACCAGCAACTGTCACAGACAGAGGGAAGGAGAGGATAGGTTTCTATATACCAGCAACTGTCACAGGCAGAGGGAAGTAGAGGATAGGTTTCTATATACCAGCAACTGTCACAGGCAGTCTGAAGGAGAGGATAGGTTTCTATATACCAGCAACTGTCACAGGCAGAGGAAAGGAGAGGATAGGTTTCTATATACCAGCAACTGTCACAGGCAGAGGGAAGGAGAGGATAGGTTTCTATATACCAGCAACTGTCACAGGCAGTCTGAAGGAGAGGATAGGTTTCTATATACCAGCAACTGTCACAGGCAGAGGGAAGGAGAGGATAGGTTTCTATATACCAGCAACTGTCACAGGCAGACGGAAGGAGAGGATAGGTTTCTATATACCAGCAACTGTCACAGGCAGAGGGAAGGAGAGGATAGGTTTCTATATACCAGCAACTGTCACAGGCAGAGAGAAGGAGAGGATAGGTTTCTATATACCAGCAACTGTCACAGGCAGAAGGAAGGAGAGGATAGGTTTCTATATACCAGCAACTGTCACAGGCAGAGGGAAGTAGAGGATAGGTTTCTATATACCAGCAACTGTCACAGGCAGAGGAAAGGAGAGGATAGGTTTCTATATACCAGCAACTGTCACAGGCAGAAGGAAGGAGAGGATAGGTTTCTATATACCAGCAACTGTCACAGGCAGAGGGAAGTAGAGGATAGGTTTCTATATACCAGCAACTGTCACAGACAGAGGGAAGGAGAGGATAGGTTTCTATATACCAGCAACTGTCACAGGCAGCAGGAAGGAGAGGATAGGTTTCTATATACCAGCAACTGTCACAGACAGAGGGAAGGAGAGGATAGGTTTCTATATACCAGCAACTGTCACAGGCAGTCTGAAGGAGAGGATAGGTTTCTATATACCAGCAACTGTCACAGGCAGAGGAAAGGAGAGGATAGGTTTCTATATACCAGCAACTGTCACAGGCAGAGGAAAGGAGAGGATAGGTTTCTATATACCAGCAACTGTCACAGGCAGAGGGAAGTAGAGGATAGGTTTCTATATACCAGCAACTGTCACAGGCAGAGGGAAGGAGAGGATAGGTTTCTATATACCAGCAACTGTCACAGGCAGAGGGAAGGAGAGGATAGGTTTCTATATACCAGCAACTGTCACAGGCAGTCTGAAGGAGAGGATAGGTTTCTATATACCAGCAACTGTCACAGGCAGAGGGAAGGAGAGGATAGGTTTCTATATACCAGCAACTGTCACAGACAGAGGGAAGGAGAGGATAGGTTTCTATATACCAGCAACTGTCACAGGCAGAGGGAAGTAGAGGATAGGTTTCTATATACCAGCAACTGTCACAGGCAGTCTGAAGGAGAGGATAGGTTTCTATATACCAGCAACTGTCACAGGCAGAGGAAAGGAGAGGATAGGTTTCTATATACCAGCAACTGTCACAGGCAGAGGGAAGGAGAGGATAGGTTTCTATATACCAGCAACTGTCACAGGCAGTCTGAAGGAGAGGATAGGTTTCTATATACCAGCAACTGTCACAGGCAGAGGGAAGGAGAGGATAGGTTTCTATATACCAGCAACTGTCACAGGCAGAGGGAAGGAGAGGATAGGTTTCTATATACCAGCAACTGTCACAGGCAGACAGAAGGAGAGGATAGGTTTCTATATACCAGCAACTGTCACAGGCAGAGGGAAGGACAGGATAGGTTTCTATATACCAGCAACTGTCACAGGCAGAGGGAAGGACAGGATAGGTTTCTATATACCAGCAACTGTCACAGGCAGAGGGAAGGAGAGGATAGGTTTCTATATACCAGCAACTGTCACAGGCAGAGGGAAGGAGAGGATAGGTTTCTATATACCAGCAACTGTCACAGGCAGACGGAAGGAAAGGATAGGTTTCTATATACCAGCAACTGTCACAGACAGTCTGAAGGAGAGGATAGGTTTCTATATACCAGCAACTGTCACAGGCAGAAGGAAGGAGAGGATAGGTTTCTATATACCAGCAACTGTCACAGGCAGAGGGAAGGAGAGGATAGGTTTCTATATACCAGCAACTGTCACAGGCAGAGGGAAGGAGAGGATAGGTTTCTATATACCAGCAACTGTCACAGACAGAGGGAAGGAGAGGATAGGTTTCTATATACCAGCAACTGTCACAGGCAGAGGGAAGGAGAGGATAGGTTTCTCTATACCAGCAACTGTCACAGTCAGTCTGAAGGAGAGGATAGGTTTCTATATACCAGCAACTGTCACAGGCAGAGGGAAGGAGAGGATAGGTTTTTATATACCAGCAACTGTCACAGGCAGAGGGAAGGAGAGGATAGGTTTCTATATACCAGTAACTGTCACAGGCAGACGGAAGGAGAGGATAGGTTTCTATATACCAGCAACTGTCACAGGCAGAGGGAAGGAGAGGATAGGTTTCTATATACCAGCAACTGTCACAGGCAGAGGAAAGGAGAGGATAGATTTTTATATACCAGCAACTGTCACAGGCAGATGGAAGGAGAGGATAGGTTTCTATATACCAGCAACTGTCACAGGCAGAGGGAAGTAGAGGATAGGTTTCTATATACCAGCAACTGTCACAGGCAGAGGGAAGGAGAGGATAGGTTTCTATATACCAGCAACTGTCACAGGCAGAAGGAAGGAGAGGATAGGTTTTTATATACCAGCAACTGTCACAGGCAGAGGGAAGGAGAGGATAGGTTTCTATATACCAGCAACTGTCACAGGCAGAGGGAAGGAGAGGATAGGTTTCTATATACCAGCAACTGTCACAGGCAGAGGGAAGGAGAGGATAGGTTTCTATATACCAGCAACTGTCACAGGCAGTCTGAAGGAGAGGATAGGTTTCTATATACCAGCAACTGTCACAGGCAGAGGGAAGGAGAGGATAGGTTTCTATATACCAGCAACTGTCACAGGCAGAGGGAAGGAGAGGATAGGTTTCTATATACCAGCAACTGTCACAGGCAGAGGGAAGGAGAGGATAGGTTTCTATATACCAGCAACTGTCACAGGCAGTCTGAAGGAGAGGATAGGTTTCTATATACCAGCAACTGTCACAGGCAGAGGGAAGTAGAGGATAGGTTTCTATATACCAGCAACTGTCACAGACAGAGGGAAGGAGAGGATAGGTTTCTATATACCAGCAACTGTCACAGGCAGAGGGAAGCTTGTAAGACCATGCCAGTGCAATGGAGGGGGGAGAAGAGGGATAGAAATGTGGTCCTGGATTCTGGAAGTGTGGTCCTGGGTTTTAGAAAGTCCTGTGGTCTGGAAGGAAGTGTGGTCCTGGATTCTGGAAGTATGGTCCTGGGTTTTGGATGTGTTGTCCTGGGTTTTTAGAAAGTCCTGTGGTCTGGAAGGAAGTGTGATCCTGGGTTCTGGAAGTGTGGTCTTGGTTTCTAGAAGTGTGGTCCTGGGTTCTGGAAGTGTGGTCCTGGGTTCTGGAAGAAAGTGTGGTCCTGGGTTCTAGAAGAAAGTGTGATCCTGGGTTCTGGAAGTGTGGTCCTGGATTCTGGAAATGTGGTCCTCTCCTATTGGAGTCTTCCACCTTGGCCTCACATATAGCTATTAGCCAATATCAGGTTCACTACCAGTGGAGGTCCAGTAGAATATACTGTATACTATATGAATAAATCAGTGGAGGTCCAGTAGAATATACTGTATAATATATGAATAAATCAGAAGTGGACTAGAAACTATTTTATCAGTGGGGAGGAATAGTCTAGTGTTACTTCAGCATGCATAAATTAGTCCTCCTGCTGACTTCCGTGTCAAGGTTTTTATTTTTCCAGGCCTGGGTTCCAAGTGTCTGGACTCACACACCATATTGGTGGGAGTATTTTCAGAGCCACAGCTGAATCCAATTAGGACACTACACTCACATACACACGCCTGGTGCATGCACTGTTTGTGGTTTTCCTTGCTCCTTCACTGTGCACGTCAAAAGGAGGTTTCATGTGAACTAAAAAGAGTCTAAAGGAGGTTTCATGTGAACTAAAAAGAGTCTCTTGTCTCATTGTGGACTTTTATGGTGATTTGGAGTGTACTTTCTCAGGTCCTGCAATAGACTAACATCCTGGCCAGGATTGTACTTGTATATCAAGCTGCCTCACACTACAGAAACAGGTTATAGGCTCCTGCAAATGTGAGCTGTTCTGGCTGGTACAAGGCTGCTTACTTACTTTCTAAGATATGAAGAAGACATGACTCTCTCTCTCAACTCAACACTTGCATGAATGTCTGAAACAATCTACTTACAATGCCTTTTAGAACTCGTGATTGTAAATTTCAATATTCACAATGTTAAAATGGAGCCAGTCCAGTTACTGAGCAGGAAATCACTTGACTAATACAAGTTACGGTAACTTAGATTATATTGACTATATTCATCACGAAGTTCTAAAAATTATTCTTGCATATAAACTGAGTTTGTAAATCCTCCATGATTCACATTTTGATTCAAGTCTTTTTCATGTCATCGCCTCAATGATATTTTCTCTGATATGAGCTACGAGAATTCAAATACATGGAGATAACACATGAGTCCTGTTTCTTCATCTGAAACTTAACAATGCAATTATACTGTTGTCTGTTCTCCAGCTGTTTGTTTGTGTGTGTGAGTGTGTGTGTGTGTTCGTGTGTGTGTATCTGTGTGTGTCTGAATGGAACAAACGTCTAAATCTCTCAAAGTCCCTCATCCATCCGTGTCGGATTGCTCAAGGGAGAGTTGCGTTTAACAACATTGATTCATCCATCACACACACACACACACACACACACACACACACACACACACACACACACACACACACACACACACACACACACGCACACACACACACACACACACACACACACACACATACACACACACACACACACACACACACACAAACACCCTCTGCTTCGCCACCACAGACACACTCCTACCATTGTCAGGTTTCCACCCCCTCCCACATCTGAGCACACTTCCTTGCTTCCTTGGTGCCATTGTTTCCAAGGCTGAAACACCTGTTATCTCTGGCATCTGAAATGACCATCTGACAGACTAACATGGTTGAAGAGGAAAGGAAAACATTTAGGAAACAGGATAGAGGTAGCCAAATGAGTGGTCAATGTGTCTAGTCTGTCCTATGTTTTACAGCTCTATATGTTAACTGGGTTTTACTTGAGCTGCTAACAGATTGCTGCAGAGTTCCATAAGAGATAAATGGCTTGTATAATCTTGTATAATCATCAGAAGATGCCGGATGTGGAGGTCCTGGGTTGGCGTGGTTACACGTGGTCTGCGGTTTTGAGTCTGGTTGGACGTACTGCCAAATTCTTTAATACGATGTTGGAGGCGGCTTTAGGTGGAGAAATTAACTTTCAATTCTCTGGCAACAGCTCTGGTGGACATTCCTGCCGTCAGCATGCCAATTGCACGCTCCCTCAAAACATGAGACAAAACTGCACATTTTAGAGTGGCCTTTAATTGTCCTCAGCACAAGGTGCACCTGTGTAATGATCATGCTGTTTAATCAACTTCTTGATATGCCACACCTGTCAGGTGGATGGATTATCTTGGCAAAGGAGAAATGCTCACTAACAGGGATGTAAATAAATTAGTGCACAACATTTTAGAGAAATACGATTTTTGTGCTTATGGAACATTTCTGGGATCTTTTATTTCAGCTCAAGAAACAATGAGCCAAAACTTTATATGTTGGGTTTATATTTTTGTTCAGTATAGTCAACACCGGTAAAGTTGTCTGTTTCACTTCGGCTAGGTCCTAACCTCCCTTAGCAAGGAGGTTTAGGGACCGGGCCTGGGACAAATCGCAATAACTCCAAAACAGTGGAAAGATTGCTCCCGTGCAAAATGTCTAAACACAGCAGTTTGACCTGTTTTAAGGAAATTAAAAGCTGTGAAAATGATAAAACACGTTTCTGATAAGACTTCAGTTCGTCTTGGTTATATAATTTATATTAGCTGAAATACTGTCTGCATACATAACAGTGTCAAAGATAACACATTAAGAGCAGGGTGGCAGGTAGCCTAGTGGTTAGAGTGTTGGGCCAGTAACCGAAAGGTTGCTATGTCGAATCCCCGAGCTGACAAGGTAAAAATCTGTCATTCAGAATAAGGTAGTTAACCCACTGTTCCCCGGTAGGCTGTTATTGTAAATAAGAATTTGTTCTTAACTGACTTGCTTAGTTAAATAAATAATATTTCTCCAATTTACATTTGGTGTATTGTACTGCAATAAATACATAATTCTGCAGGAGTTAATATTATATGATGCTACATTTGAGAGATTACAGAGAGGTAATAGAGAGAGATTATAGGGAGTTTATAGAGAGGGGTTATAGAAAGGTAATAGGGGGGTTTATAGAGTGATATATAGAGGTTATAGAGAGATGTAATAAAGAGAGGTTATAGAAAGAGATTATAGAGAGGCTATAGAGTGATATAGAGAGGTGTCCAGATATCGATTACTATTCCATTTATCCCACATGAACTTAAATGAGGAATAATGTGTATTCATGGATACAGGGATACTTGTGAGCGGGATATCAAAAGTTATTGTAAACAGCTTATCCAGAATAAGACCTTAAGCAGGATATGAGCAAATAAATGGAATACTGTGCTCATGTCACTGTTGCACAGAGGATTCCTGCTTCTGCTTTGTGACTCTGATTTCCCCACCGCGCGCGAACAGACACACACACACACACACACACACACACACACACACACACACACACACACACACACACACACACACACACACACACACACACACACACACACAAACACCCTCTGCTTCGCCACCACAGACACACTCCTACCATTGTCAGGTTTCCACCCCCTCCCACATCTGAGGCAGCCTGCAGCCAATACATATTTTCAGAGTGCAAAATATTTCGCTAATACCACACAGATTAAAAGCATAAAAAGACTATAAACGAAAACAGAGGAAGAGAAGTGATTTTGATAATAGCCTTGACTTGGCTTGCCAATCCATGTTCGATATTTGGCCTACATTCTTTGTTGTGGGAGAGATAAATCTAAATCACATTTTTATAGAACACATCGCTAGCTATACCTGTGATGTCTGGTTTGACTTTGTGCAAGGTTGTGGTAAGGACAACCCTCCAGGACTGATTTACAGAGACTGGGGCTGTGAAGCCTGACTTTGTGCATCTGTTCCCAGTTTCACACCAAAGCTGTCAAACCCAGGGACCCTCAGAGGAGACAAGACTGTAATATCTGTTTTTGTGGTTTGTACATATTATGCTGTGTTATATAAAAGATTGTACGTAAGCTATGTATGAAAAATGGCATCAGAATTAGCACAAACCTATCAGCAAGACAGTGAGTCACTTGATTTATAGGACAGCAGCTTTAGCTCAGTGGGCTTACACAGTCTTGATGGTGTGCAGAAGACCCGGATTTTGAAGTCCAATAGCATGCTTGTTTACTACCATGCTCCTCAGTTCTACTCCATGACAAGTTAGCACTAACCTGGATTGTGCCAGCACTGCTACTAGCAGCCAGACCCAACATCAAACCCAACATCACAGAGAAAAGGTTATGTAGCTGTAGTGTAGCACACTTACAGATCTAATATTGCTGGTTTAGCAAGCTCTCTCTTGCTCTCTGCCCCTCTCTCCCCGCTCTCTCTTACTCTCTGTCAGTCTCTCCCTCAAGCTCACTCTCACCTTCCTTCTCTGCAAGCAATGGGTCCGCAGTTAATGTTAGGGGTTGTTCATTAGCATGGCGTTGCAGAGTTAGGTTCTGTTCATTAGCATGGTGTCGCAGAGTTAGGTTCTGTTCATTAGCATGGTGTAACAGAGTTAGCATGGAGTAGCAGAGTTAGCTTCTGTTCATTAGCATTGTGTAACAGAATTAGCATGGCTTAGCAGAGTTGGGTTCTGTTCATTATCATGGTGTAATAGATAGCATCGTGTGGCAGAGTTAGTTTTTGTTCATTAGCATGGTGTAGCAGAGTTAGTAATAGCATGGTGCAGCAGAGTTAGTTTTTGTTCATTAGCATGGTGGAGCAGAGTTAGCATGTTGTAGCAGAGTTAACATGGTGTAGCAGAGTTAGCATGGTGTAACAGAGTTAGCATGGCATAGTGGAGTTAGGTTATGTTCATTAGCATGGTGTAACAGAGTTAGCATTGCGTAGCAGAGTTAGGTTCTGTTCATTAGCTTGGTGTAATAGATAGCATGGTGTAGCAGAGTTAGTATGTTGTAGCAGAGTTAGTAATAGCATGGTGTAACTGAGTTAGCTTTTGTTCATTGGCATGGTGTAGCAGAGTTAGCATGTTGTAGCAGAGTTAACATGGTGTAGCAGAGTTAGCATGGTGTAACAGAGTTAGCATTGTGTAATAGAGTTAACATGGTGTAGCAGAGTTAGCATGGTGTAACAGAGTTAGCATGGTGTAGCAGAGTCAGCATGGTGTAACAGAGTTAGCATGATGTATCATATTTAGCATGGTATAACATATTTTGCATGGTGTAACAGATTTAGCATGGTGTAGCAGAGTTAGCATGGTGTAACAGAGTTAGCATGGTGTAGCAGAGTCAGCATGGTGTAACAGAGTTAGCATGATGTATCATATTTAGCATGGTATAGCATAGTTAGCATGGTGTAGCAGAGTTAGCATGGTGTAACAGATTTAGCATGGTGTAACAGATTTAGCATGGTGTAGCAGAGTTAGCATGGTATAGCAGAGTTAGCATGGTGTAACAGATTTAGCATGGTATAGCAGAGTTAGCATGGTGTAACAGATTTAGCATGGTGTAACAGATTTAGCATGGTGTAGCAGAGTTAGCATGGTGTTAATTAGTTAGCATGGTGTAGCAGAGTTAGCATGGTGTAACAGAGTTAGCATGGTGTAGCAGAGTCAGCATGGTGTAACAGAGTTAGCATGATGTATCATATTTAGCATGGTATAACATATTTTGCATGGTGTAACAGATTTAGCATGGTGTAGCAGAGTTAGCATGGTGTAACAGAGTTAGCATGGTGTAGCAGAGTCAGCATGGTGTAACAGAGTTAGCATGATGTATCATATTTAGCATGGTATAGCATAGTTAGCATGGTGTAGCAGAGTTAGCATGGTGTAACAGATTTAGCATGGTGTAACAGATTTAGCATGGTGTAGCAGAGTTAGCATGGTATAGCAGAGTTAGCATGGTGTAACAGATTTAGCATGGTATAGCAGAGTTAGCATGGTGTAACAGATTTAGCATGGTGTAACAGATTTAGCATGGTGTAGCAGAGTTAGCATGGTGTAACAGATTTAGCATGGTATAGCAGAGTTAGCATGGTGTAACAGATTTAGCATGGTATAGTAGAGTTAGCATGGTGTAACAGAGTTAGCATGGTATAGCAGAGTTAGCATGGTATAGCAGAGTTAGCATGGTGTAACAGATTTAGCATGGTGTAGCAGAGTTAGCATGGTGTAACAGATTTAGCATGGTATAGCAGAGTCAGCATGGTGTAACAGATTTAGCATGGTGTAGCAGAGTTAGCATGGTGTAACAGATTTAGCATGGTATAGCAGAGTTAGCATGGTGTAACAGATTTAGCATGGTATAGCAGAGTTAGCATGGTGTAACAGATTTAGCATGGTGTAGCAGAGTTAGCATGGTGTAACAGATTTAGCATGGTGTAGCAGAGTTAGCATGGTGTAACAGATTTAGCATGGTATAGCAGAGTTAGCATGGTGTAACAGAGTTAGCAAGGTATAGCAGAGTTAGCATGGTGTAACAGATTTAGCATGGTATAGCAGAGTTAGCATGGTGTAACAGATTTAGCATGGTATAGCAGAGTTAGCATGGTGTAACAGATGTAGCATGGTGTAGCAGAGTTAGCATGGTGTAACAGATTTAGCATGGTATAGCAGAGTCAGTGGAGGTCGGTACCGCTTAAAGACATTTTTTTTTTATGAGCATGCCCTTATTTCTATTACAGCACATTGGATGACTGTCATCCATATTCCATTCACCCACTTTTATTTTCTGTAAGTATTATGTTAACAGGGACTTTTTACATAAAGTAAATGAAAAAGACCCCCAAAAAGGTAGTGGCTCGTCAGCACAGTTGGTTGTGTGGATGAGTTATATATTTTTAACTAGGCAAGTTAGTTAAGAACAAATTCTTATTTACAATGATGGCCTACCCCGGCATCTTAGGACCAATTGTGCGCCGCGCTATGGGACTCCCAATCACGGCCAGTTGTGATTCAACGTGGAATCGAACCAGGGTCTGTAGTGACACCTGCTCGTATTGAGATGTAGTGCCTTAGAACGCTGCGCCACTCGGGATCCCCAATGCACAGATGGTTGTGGAGGAGGAGTCATGCACAGATGGTTGGGGAGGAGTAGTCATGCACAGATGGTTGGGGAGGAGGAGTCGTCATGCACAGATGGTTGTGGAGGAGGAGTCATGCACAGATGGTTGTGGAGGAGTCGTCATGCACAGATGGTTGTGGAGGAGTCGTCATGCACAGATGGTTGTGGAGGAGGAGTCATGCACAGATGGTTGGGGAGGAGTCATCATGCACAGATGGTTGTGGAGGAGTCATGCACAGATGGTTGTGGAGGAGTCATCATGCACAGATGGTTGTGGAGGAGTCGTCATGCACAGATGGTTGTGGAGGAGTCGTCATGCACAGATGGTTGTGGAGGAGGAGTCATCATGCACAGATGGTTGTGGAGGAGGAGTCATGCACAGATGGTTGTGGAGGAGTCGTCATGCACAGATGGTTGTGGAGGAGTTGTCATCATGCACAGATGGTTGTGGAGGAGTCGTCATGCACAGATGGTTGTGGAGGAGTCGTCATGCACAGATGGTTATGGTGGAGGAGTCATCATGCACAGATGGTTGTGGAGGAGGAGTCATGCACAGATAGTTGTGGAGGAGTCGTCATGCACAGATGGTTGTGGAGGAGTTGTCATGCACAGATGGTTGTGGAGGAGTCATCATGCACAGATGGTTGTGGAGGAGTCGTCATGCATAGATGGTTGTGGAGGAGTCGTCATGCACAGATGGTTGGGGAGGAGGAGTCGTCATGCACAGATGGTTGTGGAGGAGTCATCATGCACAGATGGTTGTGGAGGAGTCTTCATGTACAGATGGTTGGGGAGGAGGAGTCATGCACAGATGGTTGTGGAGGAGGAGTCATGCACAGATGGTTGTGGAGGAGTCGTCATGCACAGATGGTTGTGGAGGAGTCGTCATGCACAGATGGTTGTGGAGGAGGAGTCATGCACAGATGGTTGGGGAGGAGTCATCATGCACAGATGGTTGTGGAGGAGTCATGCACAGATGGTTGTGGAGGAGTCATCATGCACAGATGGTTGTGGAGGAGGAGTCATGCACAGATGGTTGTGGAGGAGTCGTCATGCACAGATGGTTGTGGAGGAGGAGTCATGCACAGATGGTTGTGGAGGAGTCGTCATGCACAGATGGTTGTGGAGGAGTAGTCATGCACAGATGGTTGTGGAGGAGTAGTCATGCACAGATGGTTGTGGAGGAGGAGTCATGCACAGATGGTTGTGGAGGAGTCATCATGCACAGATGGTTGTGGAGGAGTCATCATGCACAGATGGTTGTGGAGGAGGAGTCATGCACAGATG
Organism: Oncorhynchus mykiss; assembly: GCF_057628025.1. Taxonomy (NCBI): domain Eukaryota; kingdom Metazoa; phylum Chordata; class Actinopteri; order Salmoniformes; family Salmonidae; genus Oncorhynchus; species Oncorhynchus mykiss. Next base: position 50,763,803 of record NC_143044.1, on the reverse strand, counting down.
GTTGTGTAGGAGTCATCATGCACAGATGGTTGTGGAGGAGGAGTCGTCATGCACAGATGGTTGTGGAGGAGTCGTCATGCACAGATGGTTGTGGAGGAGGAGTCATGCACAGATGGTTGTGGAGGAGTCATCATGCACAGATGGTTGTGGAGGAGTCATCATGCACAGATGGTTGTGGAGGAGTCATCATGCACAGATGGTTATGGTGGAGGAGTCATCATGCACAGATGGTTGTGGAGGAGGAGTCATGCACAGATGGTTGTGGAGGAGTCATCATGCACAGATGGTTGTGGAGGAGTCATCATGCACAGATGGTTGTGGAGGAGTCATCATGCACAGATGGTTGTGGAGGAGTCGTCATGCACAGATGGTTGTGGAGGAGTCATCATGCACAGATGGTTGTGGAGGAGTCATCATGCACAGATGGTTGTGGAGGAGTCATCATGCACAGATGGTTATGGTGGAGGAGTCATCATGCACAGATGGTTGTGGAGGAGGAGTCAAGCACAGATGGTTGTGGAGGAGTCGTCATGCATAGATGGTTGTGGAGGAGTTGTCATGCACAGATGGTTGTGGAGGAGTCATCATGCACAGATGGTTGGGGAGGAGTCGTCATGCACAGATGGTTGGGGAGGAGGAGTCGTCATGCACAGATGGTTGTGGAGGAGTCATCATGCACAGATGGTTGTGGAGGAGTCTTCATGTACAGATGGTTGGGGAGGAGGAGTCATGCACAGATGGTTGTGGAGGAGGAGTCATGCACAGATGGTTGTGGAGGAGGAGTCATGCACAGATGGTTGTGGAGGAGGAGTCATGCACAGATGGTTGTGGAGGAGTCATCATGCACAGATGGTTGTGGAGGAGTCATCATGCACAGATGGTTGTGGAGGAGTCATCATGCACAGATGGTTATGGTGGAGGAGTCATCATGCACAGATGGTTGTGGAGGAGGAGTCATGCACAGATGGTTGTGGAGGAGTCATCATGCACAGATGGTTGTGGAGGAGTCATCATGCACAGATGGTTGTGGAGGAGTCATCATGCACAGATGGTTGTGGAGGAGTCGTCATGCACAGATGGTTGTGGAGGAGTCATCATGCACAGATGGTTGTGGAGGAGTCATCATGCACAGATGGTTATGGTGGAGGAGTCATCATGCACAGATGGTTGTGGAGGAGGAGTCAAGCACAGATGGTTGTGGAGGAGTCGTCATGCATAGATGGTTGTGGAGGAGTTGTCATGCACAGATGGTTGTGGAGGAGTCATCATGCACAGATGGTTGGGGAGGAGTCGTCATGCACAGATGGTTGGGGAGGAGGAGTCGTCATGCACAGATGGTTGTGGAGGAGTCATCATGCACAGATGGTTGTGGAGGAGTCTTCATGTACAGATGGTTGGGGAGGAGGAGTCATGCACAGATGGTTGTGGAGGAGGAGTCATGCACAGATGGTTGTGGAGGAGGAGTCATGCACAGATGGTTGTGGAGGAGGAGTCATGCACAGATGGTTGTGGAGGAGTCATGCATAGATGGTTGTGGAGGAGTCATCATGCACAGATGGTTGTGGAGGAGTCATCATGCACAGATGGTTATGGTGGAGGAGTCATCATGCACAGATGGTTGTGGAGGAGTCATCATGCACAGATGGTTGTGGAGGAGTCATCATGCACAGATGGTTGTGGAGGAGTCATCATGCACAGATGGTTGTGGAGGAGTCATCATGCACAGATGGTTGTGGAGGAGTCATCATGCACAGATGGTTGTGGAGGAGGAGTCATGCATAGATGGTTGGGGAGGAGGAGTCATGCACAGATGGTTGTGGAGGAGGAGTCATGCACAGATGGTTGTGGAGGAGGAGTCATGCACAGATGGTTGTGGAGGAGGAGTCATGCACAGATGGTTGTGGAGGAGGAGTCATGCACAGATGGTTGGGGAGGAGGAGTCATGCACAGATGGTTTGGGAGGAGGAGTCATGCACAGATGGTTGTGGAGGAGTCGTCATGCACAGATGGTTATGGTGGAGGACTCATGCACAGATGGTTGGGGAGGAGGAGTCATACACAGATGGTTGGGTAGGAGGAGTCATATCCTGTTGAGATCATTACATTTTTCCTCTATTTGGAATCCTCTTTTTTCATCCCTGTTATGCTGTCAAGCATCAACCACCCACCACCTAAATGTTTTATATCTTGGCTGGATCAGATAAGAGAAGAAGCAGGAAGAGAATGGGAGAAGAGGTTTTATATTTTGACTGAATCAGATAAGAAACAGCAGGGAGATAAGGGAAGAAGAGGAAGAGGGACCGCATGGAGGGAGCAGCCATGTGTGGAGAGTGGTGAAGAGAGAGAGAAGTGATGGAAGATAAGAGAAAGATGATGAGAAAAAGAGATATGTGGAGAGGGAGGTGGAGAGAGAGGGAGGTGGAAAGAGGGAGGTGTAGAGGGAGGTGGAGAGAGAATGGTGGAGAGAGAGAGGACGAAAGAGAGAGAGAGGGAGGTGGAGAGAGAATAGTGGAGAAAGAGGGAGGTAGAGAGAGAGGGAGATGTAGAGAGGTGGAGAGAGAGGGAGGTGGAGAGAGAATGGTGGAGAGAGAGGGAGATGTAGAGAGGTGGAAAGAGAGGGACATGGAGAGAGAGATGGAGAGAGAGAGGTGGAAAGAGAGGGAGGTGGAGAGAGGGAGGTGGAGAGGGAGAGGTGGGGAGAGAGGGAGGTGGAGAGGGAGAGGTGGAAAGAGAGGGAGGTACCGAGAGAGAGAGAGCCTGGGGATAAGCGGCACACAGGGCGGTTTTCCCTTTAAACCTGTTTGGATAAGAGTCCAGAATGGCACCCTATTCCTTATGCAGTGTATTTTTGACGAGGACCCATCCACTCTGGTCAAAAGTAGTCCTCTGTGTAGGTAGTAGGGTTATATTTGGGAAACAGCCCAGGGCAGAAAGCCCTGGGCTTATTTAGACTGATGTTGTGGTGCCAAGGTCCATAGCCAGCTAATTGTGCCAACCCAGTCAGACAGGACACACACACACACACACACACACACACACACACACACACACACACACACACACACACACACACACACACACACACACACACACACACACACACACACACACACACACACACACACACACACACACACACACACACACACACACAAAGCTAGGGTTAGGGTTACAGTACGCAAATGGACTTTGCATGAGTCATTTGCTTAAAGGGCTCTAAATTACAACCAGATATGAGAACATATTTCAAACTGAATGCTTAAGTAAATACTGATTTGGGTGACTTCAAATTGTGCATACTCCAAACCTCGTAGAATTAGAATGACTAATTCCAATTCTACTGAACGTCTCAGAGAGTGGTTATACTGAATGACCCACATTAGATCTAGCAGAAAAGCAGTTGTATCCTACCTGTGCCACATGGCTCCATCTTCTAGAGTTGCCTCGTGAACCACCAGGAACGCTCTCTGGGTCCCTACTCAGGCTGAGGTGAATGCCACGTGAGCTTATTCAGTGGGCTTCAGCCCTAAGGACCCAGCCACCCAACCACAACCACAGGATGGGGATGGAGAAATGTAACTACTCTCATCGAAAACGTGTAAGTATCAAAGAGTAGGCCTTTATTGTCCCAAACTCCTTCATATCAATCCTGTCCTTCCCTTTGTCTCCTCCCCCTTTATTACTGTGGTTAAAACCCTTCAGTGTCCTTGCTATCTACATACCTTATGGACAGGTGGTACAGAGTGCAGAATCTTCAGCAGTTAAAGAGCCCAGACTCCTCCGCCCCATCCTTTAGTGTTTTGTGTGATGCTACCATGCCACTGAGTGCATGAGTCAGTCATTCTGTTTTTATACTGCCGATTTTTAGCGAAGGCCTGAGCAGCAACGTGACAAGGAAAGACATCTGAATCCTATTTGCTGCAGTGCATTCCATGAAACATAATTGCTAGTGCAAATGGATGTACGTTTCATTTTGTAACTGTAGAATTATCTTGTAAATTATCTTGTAAATGGCTTTCATTAGCGTTGAATTTGACAATGATTTACGTGTGTGTGTGTGTGAGGGTATGGGTGTGTGTGTGTGTGTGTGTGTGAGAGTGTGTGTGTGAGAGAGTGTGTGAGTGAGTATGTATGTATGTATGTATGTATGTATGTATGTATGTATGAATGTATGTATGTATGTGTGTGTGTGTGTGTGTGTGTGTGTGTGTGTGTGTGTGTGTGTGTGTGTGTGTGTGTGTGTGTGTGTGTGAGTGAGTGATCTTAGAGCTAAAACCTCTCAAACATATCTTCGGATTCACACAGCAACGTCAGAGAAGAAACCCGTCCCTCAGATATATTGTTTATCATCAATGCACTTTTATGGAATGTGAAAGTATGTTACATTAGCAACATGTTATTTACCATCTAGCCAGGGTAAACGCCTTTCTATCTACACCGACTGCTACTTTGGGAAATGCTTTACATAATAGTTGCTAATGCAGGTAGCCTAGTGGCAGGTAGCCGAGTGGTTGGAATGTTGGGCTAGTAACCGAAAGATTGCAAGATTGAATCCCGAGCTGACAAGGTTAAAATCTGTCATTCTGCCCCTGAACAAGGCAGTTAACCCACTGTTCCTAGGCCGTCATTGAAAATAAGAATTTGTTCTTAATTAACTGACTTGCCTAGTTAAATAAAGGTTAAATAAAAAAAATAGCTTTGAAATGATTGTATCCATATCTGTCTGTCGGTTCCATCACCCAGCACCACCACCACCACTCTGATGCCCATGGAGCTGGGAGGTGCTGCACTCAGGGAGACCGGAAGAGGTTCCGTCTCATGCACCATCTGTGGCCGCAGAGGTCACACTGCCGGTTGGTGCCGGGTTGGTTCCTCTGGGAGTCGAGGCAGCAGGCAGGGCACTCTGGCGTCACCTCAGGTGAGAAGGCACCATTCTCACCCAGAGCCTTCTGTTGCACAAATGTTTTTGTTCATTATGTTTCCTGAATTTCCCCCGCATTCCCAGCATAAGGCGCTCGTCGATTCAGGCGTGGCTGGGAATTTTATAGACAGATCATTAGCCTTTAGTTTCGGGATCCCCATCGTTCCTGTGGAAATGCCCTTCACAGTTCATGCCTTAGTTAGTTGACCATTAGGGTCAGGGTTGATTAGGGAGACCACTGCTCCTCTGGGCACCCACTGAACATGGCCAAGATGTTCAAATGTTCATAAATGACCAGCATGGTCAAATAATAATAATCACAGTAGTTGTCGAGGGTGCAGCAAGTCAGCACCTCAGGAGTAAATGTCAGTTGGCTTTTCATAGCCGATCATTAAGAGTATTTCTACCGCTCCTGCTGTCTCTAAAGAGTTGAAAACAGCAGGTCTGGGACAGGTAGCACATTCAGGGAACAGGTCAGGGTTCCATAGCAGCAGGCAGAACAGTTGAAACCGGAGCAGCAGCACGGCCAGGTCGACTGGGGACAGCAAGGAGTCATCATGCCAGGTAGTCCTGAGGCATGGCCCTAGGGCTCAGGTCCTCCGAGAGAGAGAAAGAAAGAGAGAAAGAGAGAATTAGAGAGAGCATACTTAAATTCATGCAGGACACCGGATAAGACAGGAGAAGTACTCCAGATATAACAAACTGACCCTTGCCCCCCAACACAAACTACTGCAACATATATACTGGAGGCTGGGGTCAGGAGACACGTCACCCTCCTCTGGTCATCTAGGCATTGGTCGGACAGTGTCCTGTCTGACTGGGAAGTACTGGTGGCCCACTTTGGCTAAGGATGTGAGGGTTTATGTTTCCTCCTGCTCGGTGTGCGCCCAGTGTAAGGCTCTTAGGCACCTGCCCAGAGGTAAGCTACACCCCTTACCCGTTCCACAACGGCCATGGTCGCATCCGACGATCGATTTCCTGACTGATCTTTCCCATCACAGGGAAACACTGTGATCCTGGTTGTTGTGGATCGTTTCTCTAAGTCCTGCCGTCTCCTTCCTCTGTCTGGTCTCCCTACAGCCCTACAGACTGCGGAGGCCTTGTTTACACACGTCTTCCGGCACTACGGGGTGCCTGAGGATATAGTGTCTGATCCGGGTCCCCAGTTCACTTCGAGGGTCTGGAAGGCGTTCATGGAACGTCTGGGGGTCTCGGTCAGACTTACCTCAGGTTTTCACCCCGAGAGTAACGGGCAGGTAGAGAGAGTTAACCAGGATGTGGGTAAGTTTCTAAGGTCCTATTGCCAGGACCGGCCGGGGGAGTGGGCAGCGTTTGTGCCCTGGGCAGAGATGGCCCAGAACTCGCTCCGCCACTCTTCCACTAAACTCTCCCCCTTCCAGTGTGTATTGGGTTATCAGCCGTTCTGGCTCCTTGGCATCAGAGGCAGACTAAAGCTCCTGCGGTGGCCGACTGGTTCTGGTGCGTGGAGGAAACATGGGACGCCACCCATGTTCACCTTCAGCGCGCCGTGCTGCGCCAGAAAGTTGACGCAGACCGTCACCGCAGTGTTCGCACCGGGGGACCGGGTCTGGCTCTCGACCCAAAACCTGCCCCTCCGCCTGCCTTGTCGGAAGCTGGGTCCGCGGTTTGTGGGGCCATTTAAAGTCCTGAGGAGACTGAACAAGGTGAGTTACAGGTTACAGCTTCCCCCCGATTACCGCATTAACCCCTCGTTCCATGTGTCTCTCCTCAGGCCGGTGGTGGCTGGTCCACTCCAGGAGTCTGAGGTGCGGGAGGTTCCTCCGCCTTCTCTGGACATCGAGGGGGCCCCGGCGTACTCCGTTCGTTCCATCCTAGATTTGAGACGTCGGGTGAGGGGCCTTCAGTACCTCGTGGACTGGGAGGGGTATGGTCCGAAGGAGAGATGCTGGGTTCCGGTGGAAGACGTGTTGGATCCTTCCATACTGCGAGAGTTCCACCGTCTCCGACCGGATCGGCCTGCCGAAGTCGATGCCTCTCCTTGTTCGGGCTGTGGTCGACGTCGCCGGTCTTCTAGCCATCGCCAATCCAGTTTCCATTTTCCATTTGTTTTGTCTCGTTTTCCCACACACCTGGTTCTCCTTTCCCTCATTATGTGTTGTGTATTTAACCCTCTGTTCCCCCATGTCTTTGTGTGGTATTGTTTGTTGTAAGTGCTTGTGCACATTTTGTTTGACTGGTGCTCGTCAGGTTATTGTGCCCATACTTTATATTTCTTATGCCGTTGGTTTTACTATTAAACTGCTCCGGCTATTATCAAGTTCTGCTCTCCTGCGTCTGACTTCCCTGCCACCAGATACGCACCCCTTACAATATTTCTCTTTGCATATGATAGATTCAAATAGAGGGACTATATATTTTATCTCCACTTGACAATATTTAAAGGATCTGATGTATTAATTAATCAATCAGTTTAATGGTAAATATAAATCAATTTCATTTTATGACATATTTATAACAATCCTTCATTTCCATTATCACAATGAAGAAGACATGGTGTACAAACAATTTATTTAGGAAATAAGATGATCTCTTTTAAGTGGAACACATACATGACGACTCCTCCACAACTATCACAACTAATAATGGTAAATTTAACAACAAACAAATACCGTTTTTTTTAACTTTTTTTTTTACATTTGTGCATTGCAATATCCCTCACAAACTATAACAAAGCTAGTTATTAACAAAGAAAACTACATTTGACAACAATTCATGCTATGCAGACTGATGACAACTTAAAAGCTATACATTGCAAATATCCTTGATATATAAAATTCAACCAAAAGTTACAAGAAACATTTTTACTTGATTTTTGAATAGATTCTAGAATGGTTAAATGTTTGAATAGATTCATCTGGTTAAATGTTTCACTCATTCAAAACAGAAAGTTCTCTTCTCATGACCACCTGTTTCTACGTTAACACGTGAACGACACATTTACATTGACATAAAGTCAAGTGTTTTCATTGTGTCCCATCTGAAATGTCCCCCTGTCACACCAGGCAAACACACTCAAACCTCAGACCGTCAGCTGTCGTGGTCAAGGATGCTGTGATAATAATAATAATAATCCTTGTTGTTCTCTCACACATACTACTACTACAACTAACCCCAAACATGACATTTGCCCTTACATCAATGTAGCACTCTTACATCAACACTTAAGTCTATGTTCCAATGTCCATACTAGCATACTACTAGAATGCATGCACAATATATTGCTTGATTCCATACTAGCATACTACTAGAATGCATGCACAATATATTGCTTGATTCCATCGAAGTGGGATGCTGGAGGGGTATTTGAATAGAACGCTACAACAAACCCAAACTACTACAACTGCTCCACTTGAAACCACTGCATTGTTTTGAGTGACGATAGGGCCTCTCTTGGGGAATTAGTGAACATATGAATCAAGTAATACATGACATAACACTGCATAGTGCACAAAGTTTGTGATAGTCTATTTTATCTTGATGTTTGAGACATTTTGATGTTGATATCCAACGATTTTTCTGTTGTACTTCAATTGTGAAATTTCGTCAGTGTAAACAAATAAATAAATGATTTACCATCTCTAACAAACAAAACAAACAAGACATAAACTCACAATAATAATTTACAGAAGAAATTATAGTACAAACTTAGTATAAACATCCCAAAGTACTTTAAAATGCTATAAAACGGTCTCAAGGTCAACCTTCTTAGAGTTTGACAAACATTTTAAATGGGTAACTGAAGACCAGTTCAGGATGGTATAAGAAACAATACAAAATATAACTTTGTTTCATTAAGTCAGCAACATACGTCAGTGTGCTTTGGTATAAAAAAAGAGTTTGGCAGTTAATATTACATTTGATCGTATTTTTCACTGTATGGCTGAAACTGCTGAGCTCAATACAGAGACCTTTAGTTGCTGGGCGACCTAGACACCTTTACTGTACCAAGTTGCTCTCTATTCCAGCAAGAATATCAATATTTATCGAGTAACAATCATTTTATATTTACTTTTGTTAATGTAAAGCTGTAGAAAGTTAGAAAAGCACAAAAGTGGTTGTTGAAAGAATCCCTATAATATGTTGTCAACATCAGTTACTTAGATTTTTCCCATCGCCATGGCCTTTTTCATTTGTCCACATCTGTTTTCACTTCTCCAGGAAATGTCTTTTCACACAAGGCACTCAGAAAAACTGCAAAGGGCCATGGCTGCCCCTTCAATGGAAAGTTAGAGGCAAAAAGACTTTGGAGGGGCGAAGTTGAAGCTACATTTCTTTGGTTGAAATGACAAGCGACTCAGCGATAGGCTGGTGATCAGGTTATGAGGTTTAGTGTCTTTAGCCATTTGAAGTTTTCACATCCAACGCTGTTCAGTTATCTAGATAAAAAAAGAAGAAAAAGTATGATTATTTCTAAACACAAAGCTGAGGAATAACAGCATATCCAGAGTCATACAGTATGTAGATTAAGTCTATATACAGTATACAGCTGTATACCTATACAGTTTGGCAGTATGGTTCTGGGAATGTACAACACTGTATACAGCAAAAGGTGGAGCATTGGGTGTATCATTCCATAAAGCAAGACAACAACTATTTCACTGTGACAGTGAACAAGCAGTATTCTCATATTTGTGATCAAAGTAGCACCTGAAACATTTTAGACCACACACCAGACCTCCCGCAGTGTCACACACACACACACACACACACACACACACACACACACACACACACACACACACACACACACACACTAGTCTGAGTCATTGGAACCAGGCAAGGTGACAAGCAGAAAGAAAAGCATGACTGCTGTTCTCTTTTTAACAAAGCGTGATTTGTTTAATTTTTTATTATTGTTTGTTTTACAGCCGACACAAAGCAGAGACCTCTTTATGATCGTTACCTGATGGACAACACAGTTGGAAACTCCAGCTCATCTGAGTATTGGAAAAGATTTAGAAGGTTTTAACAACACTTTCCCCCCCTTCAGCTGCATTTTGTCTCCATAAAGGAGAGATCTCTCACCAAACAACCATTCAACACAACAGATCTGGGACAGAGCTAGAATGGTGCTACTAGCTATAGAACTCACCTCTGCACTCGTATTTGAGATCGGAGAAGAAGACCAGTTCCTGGGAGAACACAAACAGGCCTAACCGTCCTCCGGCAAACGTCTTGTCGTACACTGGTCCTGAGTCTGCCAAGATCTGTTTCCCTTCATACACCACAACCCTGCAAAATGCAACAAGACAATACATGAATGATTGAAAATGATCGCTTGGTGTGATCAACTGGATTCGATCCCAGGTCTCCTACATGCCACCAGACACTTAGATAAAACACACTATGGACAAAACACCCTGGATAATAGCTTAGCCTATTGTATATCATTTGTGCTTCTATTATACAAAGAATTTTCAGACCGTTACTGAGGAAAGAGTGATGGGTGTGATCAACTGGATTCGATCCCAGGTCTCCTACATGCCACCAGACTGTTTTAGCCCACTGAGCTAAATTCTAGGTATTAGGCTAGACTTGCTCACCTGATGAAACCAGTCTTGGGTCTGTGGATGAGGTGCCACCTGTAGGCTGTGTAATCCTTCCAGCCAATGTTTTTGGGATCGTGCCAAAGAGTGCGCACCTGTAGACAACAGAGAAGGAGAAAAATGATTTACTAAAGAGCTATGATCTCTGGTTACTTTATATATTTGATTGATTGACTGAAAGATTGCTCAATAGAGGGTATGACTACACCAGAGACACAGTATGATATGTTGGCTTATATGACTTAGCTGTGTCAGGGTGAGTGGCCACTTTGGATGGAATCTTGGATCTTAGCATACCTGATCTTTAGTGTTTCCTGTGTGCCACAGGGCGTTTCTCAGGTTCTCCCCTGTGCCTGTGGTTGAATTGACCACCTTCAGGGAGACACCAGAGATACCGAAGGCCTTGGAGGGTTTGTCTTCCCAGTAGGTCTGAGTGACCTGCTTCCACATCACCACGTAGAAGCGGCCGCTCGACTGGTAGCCGAACACGAAACCAGCGTAGTCGTCATCCCGGTCCGTATTCACATAGAACGTACCACTGAAGTCCACCGCGTTGAACTCATCAAAGCCTGGAATGGTGGGACAGAACATGTGAATACTAAGGATGAATGGTGGGACAGAACATATGAATACTAAGGATGGATGGTGGGACAGAACATGTGAATACTAAGGATGAATGGTGGGACAGAACATGTGAATACTAAGGATGGATGGTGGGACAGAACATGTGAATACTAAGGATGAATGGTGGGACAGAACATGTGAATACTAAGGATGAATGGTGGGACAGAACATGTGAATACTAAGGATGAATGGTGGGACAGAACATATGAATACTAAGGATGAACGGTGGGACAGAACATATGAATACTAAGGATGAATGGTGGGACAGAACATGTGAATACTAAGGATGGATGGTGGGACAGAACATGTGAATACTAAGGATGAATGGTGGGACAGAACATATGAATACTAAGGATGGATGGTGGGACAGAACATGTGAATACTAAGGATGGATGGTGGGACAGAACATGTGAATACTAAGGATGAATGGTGGGACAGAACATGTGAATACTAAGGATGAATGGTGGGACAGAACATGTGAATACTAAGGATGAATGGTGGGACAGAACATGTGAATACTAAGGATGGATGGTGGGACAGAACATGTGAATACTAAGGATGAATGGTGGGACAGAACATGTGAATACTAAGGATGGATGGTGGGACAGAACATGTGAATACTAAGGATGAATGGTGGGACAGAACATGTGAATACTAAGGATGAATGGTGGGACAGAACATGTGAATACTAAGGATGAATGGTGGGACAGAACATGTGAATACTAAGGATGAATGGTGGGACAGAACATGTGAATACTAAGGATGGATGGTGGGACAGAACATATGAATACTAAGGATGGATGGTGGGACAGAACATGTGAATACTAAGGATGGTTGGTTATTAAAAATTCATCAGGGATTCAGAATTAAAATGCATATACTGTACACTACATGGCCAAAATAATGTGGACACATGCTCGTTGAACATCTCATTCTAAAATCATGGGCATTAATATGACGTTGGTCCCCACTTTTGCTGCTATAATAGCCTCCACTCTTCTGGGAAGGCTTTCTGCTAGATGTTAGAACATTGCCGCAGGGACTTGCCCTGGTGTTTGGTGATTAGGCCTGAATCTCAGTCGGCGTTCTAATTAATCCCAAAGGTGTTGGATGGGGTTGAGGTCAGGGTTAAGTGCAGGCAAACAGTTATTGTGCTGATGTTGCTTCCATAGGCAGTTTGGAACTTGGTAGTGGCATATTGAACTGGCATATTGAACTGGAACTGTAAAACCAAGGACAGACAGTTTTCACTTGCTTCGCGCTTCAGCACTCTGCGTTCTCGTTCTGTGAGCTTATGTGACCAGCCACTTCGCGGCTGAGCTTTTGTTGCTCCTAGACGTTTCCACTTCACAATAACAGCACTTACAGTTGACGGCTCTAAGTGCACGGCTCTAGCAGGGGCGGCAGGGCAGAACTTTGACTAACTGACTTGTTAGAAAGGTGGCATCCTATAACGGTGCCACATTGAAATTAACTGAGCTCTTCAGTAAGGCTATTCTAATGCCAATGTTTGTCTATGGAGATTGCACGGCTGTGTGCTTGATTTTATACACCTGTCAGCAACAGATATGGCTGAAATAGCAGATTCCAATAATTTGAAGGGGTGTCCACATACTTTCATGTACACTATATATACAAAAGTATCTGAGGTAAGGTTGTCCTGCTCTACTCGCCCACTGTGATGCAAGGTCAAAATTGACAGTCTGCACATCTCTAAACTGTAGTGAATTAAATATCTCAAACGTATCTCTAATAATTCTATATTTTACGTCAGTATAGGGACTACATATTGAGGTTAATGTCCTACTCACCAACAGCGATGCCTGGGTCAGAGTTGACGGTCTGCACCAGCTCCTTGCCCTGATGCCTAACCACCCAGTTGGGGTCGATCTGCGTGGTTCCCTTGGGGTCCAGGTGCACCATCTGAAACTTCCGGAAGTTTGTGACGGTGACGGCGTTGTTCTCAGGACACACGTCAAGGATGTCCGGGATGTTGTCGTTGTCAAAGTCGTCTTTGCAGGCGTCTCCTCTACCGTCGCCTGTTGATAGAAGAACAGAAGACGCTGGGTTAAAATACAAAGTCCTAGTGTGACAACTTTGACTGTGGTCGTAACGAGGTCTGCTTTTTAAATGAATAACAGAGCACCATGAATTCATAATACAATGTTCCATCTTTGGTTGTTGCTCTCCTATTCCCTTTCAATGGAAGCTTTTATTGATTTATTATTAGGATCCCCATTCGTTTTTGAGAAGCAGCAGTTACTCCTCCTGGGGTGCACGATGAGTAAAAACGATCCATGCTAACCTGTAACTTTACTTCAAATGTCCATCATTTCTGGCGACTAAGATTGCCCCCCCCCAGGTGCAGGGTTAGGGTTCCGCGGTGCAGGGTTAGGTTAGGGTTCTGCCCCCCCAGGTGCAGGGTTAGGGTTCCGCGGTGCAGGGTTAGGTTAGGGTTCTGCCCCCCAGGGAAGGCAGACGTTTCACTTAGTCTGCTAAATTTTCATCAAAAAAGCGGAACAGAAAATAATCTCCCTCCATCTTTCCCATATCTCTCTCCCTCCCTGCCTCCCTATCCCCCCAATCCACACAGACTGTTTCAATTTAAAGCCAGTTCCCAGGTGCAGGGTTAGGGTTCCCAGGTGTAGGGTTAGGGTTCCCAGGTGCAGGGTTCCCAGGTGCAGGGTTTGGGTTCTCCGGTGCAGGGTTCCCAGTTCCCTGGTGCATGTTTAGGGTTCCCAGGTGCAGGGTTAGGGATCTCAGGTGCAGGGTTCTCAGTTCCCAGTTTTAGGTTTAAGGTTCCCCAGTGCAGGGTTAGGGTTCGCAGGTACAGGGTTCCCAGTTTCCAGGTGCAGGATTAGGGTTCCCAGGTGTAGGGTTAGGGTTTTCCAGTGCAGGGTTAGGGTTCCCCGGTGCAGGGTTCCCAGTTCCCAGGTGCAGGTTTAGGGTTCCCAGGTGCAGGGTTTGGGTTCCCCGGTGCAGGGTTCCCAGGTACAGGGTTCTCAGTTCCCTGGTGCAGGTTTAGGGTTCCCAGGTGCATGGTTAGGGTTCCCCGGTGCAGGGTTAGGGTTAGGGTTCCCAGGTGCAGGGTTTGGGTTCCCAGGTACAGGGTTTCCAGTTCCCTGGTGCAGGTTTAGGGTTCCCAGGTGCATTGTTAGGGTTCCTCGATACAGGGTTAGGGTTCCCAGGTGCAGGGTTAGGGTTCCCCAGTGCAGGGTTCCCAGTTCCCTGGTGCAGCTATTGGGTTCCCAGGTGCAGGGTTAGGGTTCTGCGGTACAGGGTTAGGTTACCCAGGTGCAGGGTTAGGGTTCCCAAGTGCATGAATGTAAAAGGGAGGGCAATAGGTTCTGCTTTGTGTTTTATGGTGGACAGGTGCAGGGAAGCCTCAAAGGGAGATTCCTGTACCACAAGCAGCAGTCTGTGTGATTATAGATAGTATCTACAGTATACTATATAGGGCTCTTACAGAGTCTACCTAATGGCTACTAATTCAGACAGCTACAGTCACAGCACTGTTCACAGGTGTGAGGGTATTCAACATGCTGATGCACGTGTGTGTGTGTGTGTGTGTGTGTGTGTGTGTGTGTGTGTGTGTGTGTGTGTGTGTGTGCGCGCGGGTATGCATACGTCCATGCACACGTGTTTTCCTCCTTACCATCAGAGTCCAGTTGATCTTTGTTGGGCGTCAATCTACAGTTGTCTCTATCGTCAGGGATACCGTCATTGTCATCATCGAAGTCACAGGCGTCCCCTTTACCGTCCTTATCGTGGTCTGCCTGGTTTGAGTTGGCCACATAAGGACAGTTGTCCAGGTTGTTCTGGTGACCGTCTTCATCAATGTCCTGGTTGTTGTCACACTGGTCTCCTACAAGGTCATTGTCTGTGTCAGCCTGTAAAAGAGGAGAGAGGAGTGTTACAGGTAATTGTCTGTGTCAGCCTGTTAGAGAGGAGAGTTACAGGTCATTGTCTGTGTCAGCCTGTTAGAGAGGAGAGTTACAGGTTGTTGTCTGTGTCAGCCTTTTAGAGAGGATAGTTACAGGTCATTGTCTGTGTCAGCCTGTTAGAGAGGAGAGAGGAGGGTTACAGGTCATTGTCTGTGTCAGCCTGTTAGAGAGGAGAGAGGAGGGTTACAGATCATTGTCTGTGTCAGCCTGTTAGAGAGGAGAGATACAGGTCATTGTCTGTGTCAGCCTGTTAGAGAGGAGAGAGGAGGGTTACAGATCATTGTCTGTGTCAGCCTGTTGGAGAGGAGAGAGGAGAGTTACAGGGCATTGTCTGTGTCAGCCTGTCAGAGAGGAGAGTTACAGGTCAATGTCTGTGTCAGCCTGTCAGAGAGGAGAGTTACAGGTCAATGTCTGTGTCAGCCTGTCAGAGAGGATAGTTACAGGTTGTTGTCTGTGTCAGCCTGTTAGAGAGGAGAGTTACAGGTCATTGTCTGTGTCAGCCTGTCAGAGAGGAGAGTTACAGGTCAATGTCTGTGTCAGCCTGTTAGAGAGGAGAGTTACAGGTTGTTGTCTGTGTCAGCCTGTTAGAGAGGAGAGAGGAGGGTTACAGGTCATTGTCTGTGTCAGCCTGTTAGAGAGGAGAGAGGAGGGTTACAGGTCATTGTCTGTGTCAGCCTGTTAGAGAGGAGAGAGGAGGGTTACAGGTCATTGTCTGTGTCAGCCTGTTAGAGAGGAGAGAGGAGGGTTACAGGTCATTGTCTGTGTCAGCCTGTTAGAGAGGAGAGAGGAGGGTTACAGGTCATTGTCTGTGTCAGCCTGTTAGAGAGGAGAGAGGAGGGTTACAGGTCATTGTCTGTGTCAGCCTGTTAGAGAGGAGAGAGGAGGGTTACAGGTCATTGTCTGTGTCAGCCTGTTAGAGAGGAGAGTTACAGGTTGTTGTCTGTGTCAGCCTGTCAGAGAGGAGAGTTACAAGTCATTGTCTGTGTCAGCCTTTTAGAGAGGATAGTTACAGGTCATTGTCTGTGTCAGCCTGTTAGAGAGGAGAGAGGAGGGTTACAGATCATTGTCTGTGTCAGCCTGTTAGAGAGGAGAGAGGAGGGTTACAGGTCATTGTCTGTGTCAGCCTGTTAGAGAGGAGAGAGGAGGGTTACAGGTCATTGTCTGTGTCAGCCTGTTAGAGAGGAGAGAGGAGAGTTACAGGTCATTGTCTGTGTCAGCCTGTTAGAGATGAGAGTTACAGGTTGTTGTCTGTGTCAGCCTGTCAGAGAGGAGAGTTACAGGTCATTGTCTGTGTCAGCCTGTTAGAGAGGAGAGTTACAGGTCATTGTCTGTGTCAGCCTGATTTTCCAGAACTTTACTAAATGTTTTCCAGAATTCCCGGTTGGAAGATTCCTGGAATGAGGAATAAGGAGGGAGTGAATCCTCCAACTACAACTGGGATTTCTGGGAATTTTTATAATGTTTCTGGAATTTATCAACCCTAATAGCAATGGGGTAGCTTTTGTAATTACACAAGTAGTGTAATAGTGACTGTTTCTTTTTCCTACCTGGTCAGGGTTGTGTAATAGAGGACAGTTGTCACACTGGTCACCCACTCTATCCATGTCAGTGTCCTTTTGGTCATTGTTGTACACGTACGGACAGTTGTCTTGCTCATTTGGGATTTCTAAAGGAAAGGGGAAAAGGACAATGAAAAGGAAAATTGTAATATTGTGTGTTCAGGACTTATCTTGAGTCATAATCTTAGATATTTGCTTGCATGTCAGTTAAGAACAAATTATTATTTTCAATGATAGCAGTGGGTTAACTGCCTGTTCAGGGGCAGAACAACAGATTTGTACCTTGTCAGCTCAGGGATTTGAACTTGCAACCTTCTGGTTACTAGTCCAACGCTCTAACCACTAGGCCTAACCACTAGGCTACCCTGCCGCCCCGAGCTAATGCTAATCAATCAGTTGAGGGTGAAAAGATGAATCGCAAATCTGCCAGCTAGTCATTCCTTTGCATGATAAACTATCCCGCAATAATCCATGAAATATCTTCTTAGTAACCATTACCAATTTTTAAAGTACTGTTAAAGGGATACTTGGGGATTTTGGCAATGAGGCACATTATCTACCTCCCAGAATCAGATGAACTTGTGGATAGCATTTATATGTCTTTGTTTCCAGTTTGAAGGAAGTTAGAGGAAGTTTCAATAGCCAATGCTAACTAGCGTTAGCACAATGACTAGAATGTTAGCAGATACCCATAGACGTCCAGCCATTGCGTTAACACTAGCTAGCAATTGAGCTAGCGCGAGTTAGCAACTTCCTTCAAACCGCATGCAAAGACATAAAAATGGTGTCGGCGAGATCCGCTGACTCGGGGGAAGGAGATAAATGATCCCTTTAAATAATACATTAGAGGCATATAAAAGTTAAGAGTTGAAGGAGCCTTTCCCCTAACTATAATGTAACAGTGAAGCATATTCTTTAGTAATTTGGTCAGAAATAACTGGTACCATCTCCATCAATGTCGACAGCACAGGCATCTCCTTCGCCGTTGTGGTCAGTGTCAATCTGGGCAGGGTTGTGTTCATAGGGGCAGTTATCACAACGGTCACCCACATCATCTTTATCAAAGTCAAACTGTCTGGGGTTATACAGGAGAGGACAGTTGTCCTGAGGAGAGAGAGAGAGAATCAAAATGAGAATTATTAAAGCGTCCGTTGCTTGAAGAGGGCATTTGATTTCCTATTTAATTCATCTAAATACCCCGATGAAGGCATTTGCCGAAATGCGTTGGTTTTAACAATAAAACATTGACCCTTGAAGCAAACTTCTATTGTCCTACCAAGAGTTACTGAATATCTTTTCACCTATTTAATACATTTGCCTTAAAGGTACAACACAGGCATTTTTATCTCAATATTAAATCATTTCTGGGTAACAATGAAAAGATGAATCGCAAATCTGCCAGCTAGTCATTCCTTTGCATGATTTACTATCCCGCAATAATCCATGAAATGCCTGTCAACGCAGGCATTTTTATCTCAATATTAAATAATTTATGGGTAACAATCAAGTACCTAACTGTTATTGTTTTCAATTAAAATGGTTGAAAATAGTTTCTTAGCAAAGAGCAATTTCTCAAACAATAATTTTGCTAGGAGTGTCTGGGAGTGGTCTGAGTGAGAGGCCTAATTGGAGAAGCCTAGTGAGAGGCCTAATTGGAGAAGCCTAATGGGAGGCATAAGTAGCTAGGTTTGAAACTATCTTTGTTATTGGTCTATTAGTTTATATCGCCAGGCAGGTCAAAACTCCACCCATGCAAAACAAGTTGAAATTTCAGGAGGTCTTTTCAAACAGCTCTTACACTAAAAGGGCATAATCATCATTTTCAGAATTTCACAGTATTATTCCAACCTCATAGTGTGGAAATATATACACTGCTCAAAAAATAAAGGGAACACTTAAACAACACAATGTAACTCCAAGTCAATCACACTTCTGTGAAATCAAACTGTCCACTTAGTTAGCAACACTGATTGACTATAAATTTCACATGCTGTTGTGCAAATGGAATAGACAACAGGTGGAAATTATAGGCAATTAGCAAGACACCCCCAATAAAGGTGTGGTTCTGCAGGTGGTGACCACAGACCACTTCTCAGTTCCTATGCTTCCTGGCTGATGTTTTGGTCACTTTTGAATGCTGGCGGTGCTTTCACTCTAGTGGTAGCATGAGACGGAGTCTACAACCCACACAAGTGGCTCAGGTAGTGCAGCTCATCCAGGATGGGACATCAATGCGAGCTGTGGCAAGAAGGTTTGCGGTGTCTGTCAGCGTAGTGTCCAGAGCATGGAGGCCCTACCAGGAGACAGGCCAGTACATCAGGAGACGTGTAGGAGGCCGTAGGAGGGCAACAACCCAGCAGCAGGACCGCTACCTCTGCCTTTGTGCAAGGAAGAGCAGGAGGATCACTGCCAGAGCCCTGCAAAATGACTTCCAGCAGGCCACAAATGTGCATGTGTCTGCTCAAACGGTCAGAAACAGACTCCATGAGGGTGGTATGAGGGCCCGACGTCCACAGGTGGGGGTTGTGCTTACAGCCCAACACCGTGCAGGACTTTTGGCATTTGCCAGAGAACACCAAGATTGGCAAATTCGCCACTAGCACCCTGTGCTCTTCACAGATGAAAGCAGGTTCACACTGAGCACATGTGACAGACGTGACAGAGTCTGGAGACGCCATGCAGAACGTTCTGCTGCCTGCAACATCCTCCAGCATGACCGGTTTGGCAGTGGGTCAGTCATGGTGTGGGGTGGCATTTCTTTGGGGGGCCGCACAGCTCTCCATGTGCTCGCCAGAGGTAGCCTGACTGCCATTAGGTACCGAGATGAGATCCTCAGACCCCTTGTGAGACCATATGCTGGTGCGGTTGGCCCGGGGTTCCTCCTAATGCAAGACAACACCTCATGTGGCTGGAGTGTGTCAGCAGTTCCTGCAAGAGGAAGGCATTGGACTGGCCCGCCCGTTCCCCAGACCTGAATCCAATTGAGCACATTTGGGACATCATGTCCAGGAGTTGGCGGATGCTTTAGTCCAGGCCTGGGAGGAGATCCCTCAGGAGACCATCCGCCACCTCATCAGGAGCATGCCCAGGCGTTGTAGGGAGGTCATACAGGCACGTGGAGGCCACACACACTACTGAGCCTCATTTTGACTTGTTTTAAGGACATTACATCAAAGTTGGATCAGCCTGTAGTGTGGTTTTCCACTTTAAATTTGAGTGTGACTCCAAATTCAGACCTCCATGGGTTGATAAATTTCATTTCCATTGATCATTTTTGTGTGATTTTGTTGTCAGCACATTCAACTATGTAAAGAAAAAAGTATTTCATAAGAATATTTCATTTATTCAGATCTAGGATGTGTTATTTTAGTGGTCCCTTTATTTTTGTTGAGAAGTGTATATTAAAACAAAGGACAATAATGTTTTGGACTTCACAGGGCCGTTAAAAAAGGTCTCCTACTCTCTCATCCACGATTGCATCATTGTCATCATCCTTGTCGCAAGCATCTCCCTGGCCGTCTTTGTCAAAGTCCTCTTGTCCAGAGTTAGGCAGGTTGGGGCAGTTATCCTGTTAAAGATTGATAAAGAAATGGAAACAGTTTTAGATATAGCCATAGGAAGAACTATCAACGAGTGACATAAGAATGGAAAAATTAAAACATTTGGAATATCTGCAGGTCTGGTATTGAGGATAAAAGTTTCCTGGACCTAGATTAAACCTAGTCCTAGACTAAAGTGCATGCTCAATTGAAAATCTCAATTGAAACAAATGTTTATTCCAGGACTAGTCCAGGAAGGTCTAGGTTTAATCAAGGACTATGGACTGGGCTTAATGTGGCCCAGGAAACATAATGTTAGGGTCTGTTACCTTCCTGCAGTGATAGGTGGCGTTGGCGCCACACACCAGGTTCTGATTGGGCCATCCGTCTAGGTCAGAGTCCTCTCCACAGATGAAGCCATCCCCGGCATAGCCTATCCTACAATCACACTTATACATGGGGTCACTGAAGTGGCTAAGGTAGATACACTCAGCTGAACGGTGACAGTTGTGGGTCTTGTCTTTGCAGGGGTTCTCTGGCTCGCAAACCTAGAGAGATAGAGATAGAGATGCAATAGAGAGAAAGAGAACAGTCTAAGAAGACCCCTCAGCCGGGGTATATTGGCCAAATATGACCTTATTGCTTAAATAAACCATTTAGTTTTGTCTAATTTTGCATATTTTCATTTCCCAAGGAAGAACATGGTAAAAGTGCAGAAAATCAGCGTATCAATCTCATCGTGAAGTGTGTTCTCAGATGTCATGTTATGTAACATTATGTGATGTTATGCCATGTTATGTGATGTTATGCCATGTTATGTGATGTTATGCCATGTTATGTGATGTTATGCCATATGTGAGGGCTGTACTTCTGAACCTATATGCCCCCTGCTCTGCCCTGACCCCTGTGCCCTGTGGATTCTGCTACAGTGTATTGTGTAGCTACAGCAAGAGAACACTGTTATGGCTACAGCTGTTATATCTCTATGGCTACAGCTGTCCATCTATAGTCCATGAGCTCATACCATAACGTTACAACAGCGTGATAACCAATAAGAAAACATTAATTCCTTTAATCAGCTCTGGGATACAGAGGCGCTCAATGCCAGCTATGAGACAATTCCCTTTCCCCTTCCCTCAAATCAATTCGTAGGATGTTAGCCTCGGATGTTAGCCTCGGATGTTAGCCTCGGATCAGAGCAGGCCCAGTTTTTAAAGGCCAGTGACAAGGTAGTGATTTACTAGGTATGTTATGCAACATTAGGGCAGAGCAGATCTGGGTTCAAATATTATTTGAGATCATTCAAATACTTTTGAGTGTTTGTTTTTGCCTGTCTGGAGTGCCAGAAGGGCAGGGTTTGTAGTTTTGTGACGACTCTATTGGTTCCATTGTGCCAGGTAAGCTCAATCAAGCCCTGATAGTATTTTAAATCATTTCAAATATTATTTGAACCCAGGTCTATTGGAAAGCAGAGCTATGTAGCGAAATGATTCAACTTCCCAACAGGATTCACAGTTCTAAAGGAGAAACAATGTATGTATACCACAACAGACGTGGTGCCAGTGTTAATGACCTAACAAAGCATAATTAAAACATCAGATGTTTGTGGTTAGAGTGGAAACTGAGTGCTAACATATACACCATCAGATACACATACACATTACTTTGTAAAGTTTCACACACTTTATAGCTCTCATAGCAACTACCCACTCTACTAATACTGTAAACCAAGCCTCATACCACCTCTACTAACACTGTAAACCAAGCCTCATACCACCTCTACTAATACTGTAAACCAAGCCTCATACCACCTCTACTAATACTGTAAACCAAGCATCATACCACCGCTACTAATACTGTAAATCAAGCCTCAAACCACCTCTAATAATACTGTAAACCAAACCTCATACCACTTCTACTAATACTGTAAACCAAGCCTCATACCACCTCTACTAATACTGTAAACCAAGCATCATGCCACCTACCACTGCTACAAATACTGTAAACCAAGCCTCATACCACCTCTACTAACACTGTAAACCAAGCCTCATACCCCCTCTACTAATACTGTAAACCAAGCCTCATACCAACTCTAATAATACTGTAAACCAAGCCTAATACCACCTACCACTGCTACAAATACTGTAAACCAAGCCTCCTACCCCCTCTACTAATACTGTAAACCAAGCATCATACCAACTCTACTAACACTGTAAACCAAGCCTCATACCATCTCTACAAATACTGTAAACCAAGCCTCATACCACCTCTACTAACACTGTAAACCAAGCCTCATACCAACTCTACTAATACTGTTAACCAAGCCTAATACCACCTACCACTGCTACAAATACTGTAAACCAAGCCTCCTACCCCCTCTACTAATACTGTAAACCAAGCCTCATACCAACTCTACTAATACTGTAAACCAAGCCTCATTCCAACTCTCATCTCTGCTAATACTGTAAACCAAGCCTAATACCACCTACCACTGCTACTAATACTGTAAACCAAGCCTCCCACCACCTCTACTAATACTGTAAACCAAGCCTCCTACCACCTCTACTAATACTGTAAACCAAGCCTCAAACCACCTCTACTAATACTGTAAACCAAGCCTCCTACCACCTACTACGTCTACTAATACTGTAAACACAGCCTCACACCACCTACCATCTCTACAAATACTGTAAACCAAGCCTCATAAAACTCTACTAATACTGTAAACCAAGCCTAATACCACCTACCACTGCTACAAATACTGTAAACCAAGCCTCCTACCACCTCTACTAATACTGTAAACTAAGTCTCATACCACCTCTACTAATACTGTAAACCAAGCCTCATTCCAACTCTCATCTCTACTAATACTGTAAACCAAGCCTCATAAAACTCTACTAATACTGTAAATCAAGCCTCCTACCACCTACCACTGCTACAAATACTGTAAACCAAGCCTCCTACCACCTCTACTAATACTGTAAACTAAGCCTCATACCAACTCTACTAATACTGTAAACCAAGCCTCATTCCAACTCTCATCTCTGCTAATACTGTAAACCAAGCCTAATACCACCTACCACTGCTACTAATACTGTAAACCAAGCCTCCCACCACCTCTACTAATACTGTAAACCAAGCCTCCTACCACCTCTACTAATACTGTAAACCAAGCCTCAAACCACCTCTACTAATACTGTAAACCGAGCCTCCTACCACCTACTACGTCTACTAATACTGTAAACACAGCCTCACACCACCTACCACTGCTACAAATACTGTAAACCAAGCCTCCTACCACCTCTACTAATACTGTAAACCAAGCCTAATACCACCTACCACTGCTACTAATACTGTAAACCAAGCCTCCTACCACCTATATTAATACTGTAAACCAAGCCTCCTACCAACTCTACTAATACTGTAAACCAAGCCTCAAACCAACTCTACTAATACTGTAAACCAAGCCTCCTACCACCTACTACGTCTACTAATACTGTAAACACAGCCTCACACCACCTACCTTCTCTACAAATACTGTAAACCAAGCCTCATACCACCTCTACTAATACTGTAAACCAGCATCCTACCACCTCTACTAATACTGTAAACCAAGCCTCCTACCACCTACCACCTCTACTAATACTGTAAACTAAGCCTCATACCACCTCTACTAATACTGTAAACAAAGCCTCATACCAACTCTTCTAATACTGTAAACCAAGCCTCCTACCACCGCTACTAATACTGTAAACACAGCCTCATATCACCTACCATCTCTACTAATACTGTAAACCAAGCCTCATACCACCTCTACTAATACTGTAAACCAAGCTTCCTACCACCTACTACGTCTACTAATACTATAAACACAGCCTCACACCACCTACCATCTCTACAAATACTGTAAACCAAGCCTCATACCACCTCTACTAATACTGTAAACCAAGCCTCATACCACCTCTACTAATACTGTAAACCAAGCTTCCTACCACCTACTACGTCTACTAATACTGTAAACACAGCCTCACACCACCTACCATCTCTACAAATACTGTAAACCAAGCCTCATACCACCTCTACTAACACTGTAAACCAAGCCTCATACCACCTCTACTAATACTGTAAACCAAGCCTCATACCACCTCTACTAATACTGTAAACCAAGCCTCCTACCACCTACCACCGCTACTAATACTGTAAACACAGCCTCATACCACCTACCATCTCTACTAATACTGTAAACCAAGCCTCATACTACCTCTACTAATACTGTAAACCAAGCCACATACCAACTCTTCTAATACTGTAAAGCAAGCCTCAAACCAACTCTACTAATACTGTAAACCAAGCCTCCTACCACCTACCACCGCTATTAATACTGTAAACACAGCCTCATACCACCTACCATCTCTACTAATACTGTAAACCAAGCCTCATACTACCTCTACTAATACTGTAAACCAAGCATCATACCCCCTCAACTAATACTGTAAACCAAGCCTCATACCACCTCTACTAATACTGTAAACCAAGCCTCATACCACCTCTACTAATACTGTAAACCAAGCATCATACCACCTCTACTAATACTGTAAACCAAGCCTCATAACACCTCTACTAATACGCTGCCTAAAGAATACACTAGGTCTAAAACCGATATAGAGTGGCACAGGCGTACCTGTTTGTTCTTGCTGGCAGCCTCCACCCCCACACCGAAGGGCTGTGTTCCCTTGTAGCGGGGTGGGCAGGCCAGACAGTGGAACCCTGGGTCTGTGTTGACGCAACGCAATGCTCCACCAGCTTTAAAGCAGACATCTGACACAATGTCACACTGAGAAGGGGAAAAAAACATATCAAATCAATGAATTAATCAGTTCATCAGTCAGAAAGCAGAGCCCATGATCTATCAGAGCCCATGTCCCACTGAGGAGGAAGAGGGTCAGATCAATCAATCAATCATTCATATTGATCTATTAGAGCCCATGTCACACTGAGGAGGAAGAGGGTCAGATCAATCAATCAATCATTCATATTGATCTATTAGAGCCCATGTCACACTGAGGAGGAAGAGGGTCAGATCAATCAATCAATCATTCATATTGATCTATTAGAGCCCATGTCCCACTGAGGAGGAAGAGGGTCAGATCAATCAATCAATCATATTGATCTATCAGAGCCCATGTCACACTGAGGAGGAAGAGGGTCAGATCAATCAATCAATCATTCATATTGATCTATTAGAGCCCATGTCACACTGAGGAGGAAGAGGGTCAGATCAATCAATCAATCATATTGATCTATCAGAGCCCATGTCACACTGAGGAGGAAGAGGATCAGAAGTAGGGTCAGATTATAAAAGGGTAACAGGTCAAGACTATGAATGAGTTCAGGATGAACTAATGGTTAGAGTTAGGCATAGCCTGGTGACCTACATTATTTAGGGCTATGATTAGAGCTAAGGTTAGCGTTAACCATTAGTTAAAGTATCTAACTTGTGTAACCTTCTTTAACCCTAAATTACCTCGTTGACATCTTCACAGTGGGTGCCGTTGCCACGGAAACCAAGGGGGCAGGGTCCACACTCCCAGGATCCGTCAGAGCCGCTGTTACAGTGCACTCCCCCAAAGCATGGGTTAGACAGACAGCCGTCTGACAGGGAACAATAAAACATGGTTAGACAGACAGCCATAAAACATGGTTAGACAGACAGCCGTTTGACAGGGATTAGCATGGGTTAGACAGACAGCCGTTTGACAGGGATTAACATGGGTTAGACAGCCGTCTGACAGGGATTAGCATGGGTTAGACAGACAGCCATCTGACAGGTGTTAGCATGGTTGGCAGACAGCCATCTGACAGGTGTTAGCATGGTTGGCAGACAGCCATCTGACAGCGATTAGCATGGTTAGCACACAGCTGTCTGACAGGGATTAGCATGGTTAGCAGATACATAAAAGAGCTATAACTAAAACAGCCATGTGAAAGAAACATGGGGACCGGTTATGACAGTGAAGAGAACCAGGGCATGTCTAATGCAGCTACGTTTGGACATTTGTGTATTGATATTTCGATATTGACATTTAGCTTCTCCAGGTTGCTCCCTTCAGGTTGCTCCCTTCATGTCTCTCCAAGTTAGCAGGTTTCAGTGCTTTCAGAGCAATGTTAGCATTAGCTAATGTCTTCCTTCTCATAATAGGCCAAACACATCCTCCCAGACTTTGTTATCAGCACAAATATGTGAATAAATTAGTCTGGAAGCCATTCTGAGGTATAATAACTAAACAGGAATGTTAGAATGAACTGAAATAACTCAAAGTTACAGAGGGAAAGGGATGAGGGTGGAGGTGCGACACATACAGACGCACACAAACACACACAGTCCACACATACACGTACACACACACACACATACACACACACTCACCGATAGGGCAGTCCTGTTTGTTGCAGGCGTTACTGTCATTGGTCTCCCCAGGGCACTTCTTGCCTTTGTACTGGGGTTCGGGGCTGTTACAGACACGGGTCCGACCCTTAACTCCACCCCCACAGGTTGCCGAGCAGATCGCCCATGGCGACCACGGTCCCCAACCACCGTCAACTGCAGATGGACAACAAATAAACAGTTAGTGGGCCATCACTACTGTTTGTTAGGATCTCTTTTAGATCACGTTGGGCGCTAGTCTTCAAGAGTCCATGGGGAGGTTTTACTACTTTACATTACTGCCTTATCTCTTAGTCTCTTTGACCGTAAGAAAGTAAATTACAGTAGTAGTCGAAGGCCTACAGTCACACACAAACCACTCTACACATCTCCTAGGGGTCATTCGATTCTCAGCCCTGTTGTGGTCTGGAAGCTAGAACCGCAGTTGGGCACATGCCGAGTTGATTTGAGCTTGACGTTTTATAAAAGACAGACAGAATGTTTAGCATGTGAATGGTGCCCCATCCTATATGAGTGGAATGAGCTATAAAACCTTTCATTCTGCCTGTTTTTAAATACATGTTAGTGGTTATTAATCAGATCAAACTCCCGGGTTCAAAGTAGTTCTCTTTCTAAAGCAAGAGGCAAGCTCAATCAGTGCACAGCTAAAATGTTGAACCCAGGTCTGGTATGGACAATGTGCCTGTCTGTCTGTGTTGTTCCTCTTGGGCCATCATACTCACTGGGACAGGGCTTGGCCTCACAGCGCTGTGTCTCTCTCCCCTGGCCCTCACAGTCTTTGCCCCCCAGTTGTGGTGTGGGGGCGTTGCAGTGGCGTATCCTGGTGATCTGACCCTCGCCACACGTCACGGAACATGATGACCATGGAGACCACAGGCTCCACCTACCATCCTGACGAACTGAATACACACAGGTCAGTCAAGGCAGTTTATAGGAAAATACATACATGTAATATGGTGGTCCTTTTTAGTGCAGTAGAACATGTCGCTTGTAACTCCAGAATAGTGGGTTTGATCCCGGGGATCACCCAGACATAAAAATGTACAGTATGCATGTAGGACTGCACGTGGCGTTGGATAAAAACTTCTGCTAAATGGCATATCTGATTTTTTCAGATTTAAAAGGTCTTTATTATTCATTTCTGGGTAATTTGGTTGCAGTATAATAAACCACTAATATGTAGATCACTATGGGTGACATTGTTTGGTGGGTACTAGTGAGTCCTTTAGGGCTAACAGGATGGACACACTCTCTACAGCCATGCACGTGACCTATTTCCCACAGCAGAGAGAGAGAGAGAGAGAGAGAGAGAGAGAGAGAGAGAGAGAGAGAGAGAGAGAGAGAGAGAGAAGTATTTTGAGTCAGAGTAGGATGAGGTCCCTGTCCAGCCATCTCCAGCCTAGCAGAGCAGTATGTCTATTCAGTCACTTTGTCCCCTGTTCCATCATTACACAGCTGCTTCTAACGACATCATCCTCTCACTTGATCCTTTCACAAATATATACACACACAGAAACACACACACAGACAGAAGCACAGAAACACACACACACACACACACAGAAACACACACACACACACAGACAGAAACACACACACAGACAGAAGCACAGAAACACACACACACACACACACAGAAACACACACACACACACAGACAGAAACACACACACACACACAGACAGAAACACACACACACACACACAGAAACACACACATTCTCACTTGGCAGTTGCAGGAAAATACTACATTTATGATGGGGTTGTCTTTTGTCTGTAAACACATCACAAGGCTGTGTTGGCTAAAACTACTTTCTCAGTGGTAATGGTATGAGATGGGAGAGAGGTACCATCATGTTCACCCAAAGGTCCTTAGTTGGTCTAATTAAATCATATTAAATCAAACTTTATATAAAGTGTATTTAAAATCGCAACAACCTTTAGAGTTAAAACAGTCTAACCAATAGAGTTCAAGGTAGGTAGACACAAAGGAGACTGTAGCAGAGATGTTGACTCACCTCGGCTGTCACATTTTCCCAGGCTGCATTTCCTGGTCTGGATGGATGGTCCAGAGCAGGGGTTACTGGTGGCATCACATGAGCGTCCTCTCTGTTGAGTACCTGTCCCACAGGTGACAGTACACTCTGTCCACTCTGACCAGGGGGACCAGCCGTCCTCACTGTCCTTGGCTGGAGGAAACTCAAGGGGTTATTAATGACAAATCATCATGTTCTGCCTCTGAAAAGTGAAAACCCTGCTATCTAGATTAATGTATATATTTTTTTACAACATAAGCTCTCATAAAAATGTATTATTTCTACTAAATGTACCAAAACTAAATGTACCAAAACTTAAACAAAATAAACTACGATGAAGTCAACTCATTGCATTGTTGCATGTTTCCCCCCCCACACCATCTCGTCTACAGTTGCTCTGTGTCATTGTTGGAACTAGGAACGCTTCAAAAGATGCAGAGAAACAAAGCTCTGGAGAATAGTCTGTTTTGATGCTTAGGTTTTATATGACGTCACGGTTCACAGAGACCACTTCAGCACTTCAGAGTATGGCAGCCTGTAGTGCCATAAACAATACATCGTGGTCGTCCCTTTACAGACCAACCAGCTGTACAACAATAACACGGCTCTATTAGTCAAACTTAATATGCATGGAAACGTTGTTTCTCTGGTACTCAGATTTGGCATCGGAGGCCTTGGCTCGAGAAAGGACTTCAGCCAGATGTGAAATGAAGCGAAGTGTGTTTGCGAGAGAATACATGTTATAGTAATTTTTCATCTTCAGATAGATGTGAAATTATGCGAGGTAAGCAATTGTTTATTGGTCAATGTGATGCCATTGTTTTTACAGGGCTCAGGATTCTCGTTTTCACTTCAGTACTTTTCCTAATTGCGATTACTCCTGTAAAGCTTCTGGAAACAGTTATTAAAGCCACATTCTGCTATTTTTCCTTCTGTTCAATGGTCATGGGTCAGGATTAGGCTGTTGCAAGGCTTTAATGATAGAATGGTGTATAGAATGAGTGGCTACTTACGCAGACACACAGGGCAACACTCTCCGTCGATGAAGGAGGGGCCAACACAGGCCACAGGAGGACAGGTGATTTGGTGACACACAATCTTTGAGTCCTGTCATGTGCCAAAAAATATTTTTGGGGGACATTAGTTGCTATAGGTGACCTATGTATGAATTAGTGTCTTGTAAGACCTCAGGATCTGGGCACTTGTCAAAGGTTTATGACTGATTAATTTGGGATCAATTAATCAACCAACCAAGCAATTAACCAAACAAATCTATCAATCAATCAAAACCACATCCAACCTATGACATTCTGTGTCTGTCATGTCTCTCCATTTAAGGAGGTTTGTATGTCTCCTACCTGGCAGGTACACGTGGTGCAGCTGTCCACCACCCAGTCCTCCTTATCTTCAAACATCCGTCCATCCTGCCAGCACATGTGTTTCTCCTTGGAGTTCTTTATCTTTCCCAGAGTGTCCTTCATCACTGTGTTCTCCTCGGTCTGGAGAGAGGAGACAGACACACATACATAGTCAGATACAGACAGACAGACAGACAGACAGACAGACAGACAGACAGACAGACAGACAGACAGACAGACAGACAGACAGACAGACAGACAGACAGACACAGACAGACACAGACAGACAGACAGACACACAGACAGACACACAGACATAGACAGACCCACAGACATAGACAGACACACAGACAGACACACAGACATAGACAGACAAACAGATATAGTCAGACACACACAGACAGACAGACATACAGACAGACAGACATCGAAACAGACACAGACAGACAGACAGACACACAGACATCCACACAGACATAGACAGACATCCACACAGACATAGACAGACACACAGACAGACACATAGACACACAGACATGGACAGACACACATACAGACAGACACACAGACAGACACACAGACCAACAGACATAGACAGACACACAGACAGACAGACAGACAGACAAATACACACGCAGACACATCACTGGTTTTTACTCAGCCTGAGGAGAAGGATACAGACACAGACAGACACGCATAGTCTAGACTCTACAGCAGGGTTGGTTTGAGTAAAAATTTTGACAATGAGAATATACAACACATTTTCAGTAAAACCCTTTGGACCTCATTGAAGACCAAATGCGGCCCCGGGGCACCCCTGCTCTACAGTAGAAGCCTGTCTGAAGATACGACAGCCAGAAAGACATAGCCTAGAGTCAAAAAGCTTTCATAAAGCAAAAAAAATGACAATAAAAGCACATAGGACACATAACTCCATCCATATGAAAGGAAGATGCATGGAGCTAGCCTGTTTTCTTTGTCTGAGGAGACTCCAACAGACAGACACATAGAATAACTTCATACCTCCCTCCATCTAGGAGGGAGCTGTAGGGAGCTACAGTACATGTTGCTCCTGACAATCTTACTGCTTCAAGGAGGGCAACACGGGAGGTCACTTTATTAAGTTGTGTGTGAGTGATTATGTGTTTGTGTGTGAGATTGTGTGTGTGATACCACAGAGGGTAGTGTAGCCCCACTTCAGTGTTATGAGACACCACTTGGTCTGGAAGAGCCTTGGGGACCATAGCTGTTCACAGTGAGCAGTCACACACACACACACACACACACACACACACACACACACACACACACACACACACACACAGGAAGGAGAATGAAGCACATGGGCTGTTTAAACACAGCCAGATATCAGGCTTGAGAGGAGCCGCTAGCTGAAGCCAATCACAGCCAAGGGAAGTTGGGAACACTTCCTATATCCACATGTTACGTGCCATAAAACCAACATCATTGATTCACACTCTGACTCTGACCACATAGTTAGCTCCACTGCTTTAGTAGTTCTACCACGCCTTGCTTCATGACTTCAACAGGGTCTTTGGTTTGCTTTACCAGCAGCTCTCTAGAAAGTCTCTCATGTTAACCCCCAAAGAAGACTTCAAACTATTTATACCAACTCCCAAATGTTCCCTAATCTTCTTGGTTACACCTAACAACAGTCTATCATTCCATAAACATTATTTTAAATAATCAAGGTAACTGGTAACATTAGTTCATGGAGTGTACAAATTTTTTCACAAACACAGTTCCATAGAAAACTGGTTGTAGACAAGACCAACTGATAGTAAACAAGACAAACTGATAGTAGACAAGACACACTGATAGTAGACAAGACAAACTGATAGTAGACAAGACAAACTGATAGTAGACAAGACAAACTGATAGTAGACAAACTAATAGTAGACAAGACAAACTGATAGTTGACAAGACAGACTGATAGTTGACAAGACAGACTGATAGTTGACAAGCCAAACTGATAGTTGACAAGCCAAACTGATAGTTGACAAGCCAAACTGATAGTAGAAAAGACAAACTGATAGTTGACAAGACAAACCGATAGTTGACAAGACAGACTGATAGTTGACAAGACAGACTGATAGTTGACAAGCCAAACTGATAGTTGACAAGCCAAACTGATAGTAGACAAGCCAAACTGATATTTGACAAGACAAACTGTTAGTAGACAAGCCAAACTGATAGTAGACAAGCCAAACTGATAGTAGACAAGACAAACTGATAGTAGACAAGACAAACTGATAGTTGACAAGACAAACTGATAGTAGACAAGACAAACTGATAGTAGACAAGACAAACTGATAGTTGACAAGACAAACTGATAGTTGACAAGACAAACTGATAGTAGACCAGACAAACTGATAGTAGACAAGACAAAGTATGGAGCACCCCCCCCCAATGATCAGAGGACATCTATTACATACCACTTTCTGTAGGCCGTCAATGAGGTTCCCCACTACAACCCGCAGTCCTTTGAGCTCCTGAAACATGATGCTGAGTTCCTCACAGGATCGTTCACACATATCTGCTCCTAGATTCTCTGTTTTCTGGCCAATGAAGTTAGTGGTGATGGCAGTGGAGGAACTCACATCCACCATGTCTGTGCTCTCACTCACCACCGTGTTGGCCTCGTCTGACAGGAGGGGGGGGGGGGGAGAGGGAGAATGGATGATCATTACATGTAATGAACCCTGCTGATGCAAGAGCACAATGAAGAGGAAAGCACGAAGAACTTCATCAAATAATTCAATTATTTTCAGTCTTTCCTATCTGTTAAGATCGTCTTAATGAGTCCTTAAAGCAGATGTCATTGAGCAGAAACAGCATGGAGATTGAGGGATTGCATATGTTTCACTTTAGGAAATGAAGTCTTCCATCTATGTGAACTATATCATCATAGAGCACACAGAATCGGAGGTGTAGAAGAGAACTCCTAATAGAGCTGTCTGCTCACAACGTGATGCCTCTTAAATCATCATTTAACACGACCCCAGAGATTATGGGAGGGCACTCAGTAGAGTCCTCAATGTGAAGCACATTGTTCAGTTTCATCATCCACTTCCTTTTTATTTTTAACATGGGGCCTCAACCTGTCTAACAACGGAGTAAGTCCTAACTGGCACAGAATCCCCTTTGGAGATTCGGTACCAGGGCCCGTAGGGTGCACAAATTAGGGAATAGGATGCCTTATTGGACGCGCTTCCAGAGTTCTCCATCTTCTGTTTATGTGATCTCTGTTCACGGACGGAGTGCTGATCTACAGCAGGAAGCCTGGTCATGTCCAACACACTGAAACTGATTCTGGTAATCATGTCCAACACACTGACACTGATTCTGGTCATGTCCAACACACTGACACTGATCCTGGTCATCATGTCCAACACAATGACACGGATTATGTTCATGTCCAACACACTGACATTGATTCTGGTCATCATGTCCAACACACTGACACTGAGCCTGGTCATAATGTCATACACACAGACACTGAGACTGGTCATCATGTCCAACAAACTGACGCTGAGCCTAGTAATGTCCAGCACACTGACACTGATTCAGATCATGTCCAACATTCTGACACTGAGCCTGGTCATCATGTACATCACACTAACACTGAGCCTGGTCATGTCCAACACACTGACACTGATCCCGGTCATCAAGTCCAACACACTGACACTGATTCTGGTCATCATGTCCAGCACACTGACACTAATCTTGGTCATAATGTCTAACACACTCACACTGAGCCTGATCATCATGTCCAACACACTAACACTGATCCTGGTCATCATATCCAACACACTGACACTGAGCCTGGTCATCATGTCCAACACACTGACACTGATTAAGTTAATGTCCAACACACTGACATAGAGTCTGGTCATCACGTCCATCATACTGACAATGATCCTGGTCATGTCCATCACACTGACACTGAGCCTGGTCATCATGTCCAACACACTGACACAGAGCCTGGTCATGAACAACATACTGACACTGAGCCTGGTCATCATTTCCAACACACTGACACTAATCCTGGTCATCATGTCCAACACACTAACACTGATCCTGGTCATCATATCCAACACACTGACACTGAGCCTGGTCATCATGTCCAACACACTGACACTGATTAAGTTCATGTCCAACACACTGACATAGAGTCTGGTCAACATGTCCATCATACTGACAATGATCCTGGTCATGTCCAACACACTGACACTGAGCCTGGTCATGTCCAACACACTGACACTTAGCTTGGTCATCATGTCCAACACACTGACACTGGGCCTGGTCATCATGCCCAACTCACTGACACTGAGCCTGGTCATCATGTCCAACACACTGATACTGATCCTGGTCATGTCCAACACACTGACACAGAGCCTGGTCAAAATGTCCATCATACTGACAATGATCCTGCACATGTATAACACACTGACACTGAGTCTGGTAATCAAGTCTAACAAACTGACACTGAGCTTGGTCATCATGTCCAACACACTGCCACTGAGCCTGGTCATGTCCAACATACAGACACTGAGCCTGGTCATGTCCAACACATTGACACTGAATCTGATCATGTCAAAAATACTGACACTGAGCCTGATCATCATGTCCAACACACTGACACTGAGCCTAGTCATCATGTCCAACACACTGACAATGATACTGGTCATGTCCAACACACTGACACTGAGCCAGGTCATCATGTCCAACACACTGACACGGAGCCTGGTCATGTCCAACAAACTCACACTGATCCCGGTCATCATGTCCAACACACTGACACTCATCCTGTTCATCATGTCCAACACACTGAAAATGATCCTGGTCATATCCAACATACTGACACTGATCCATGTAATCATGTTCAACACACTGATTCTGATTCTAGTCATCATGTCCAACATACTGACACTAAGCCTGGACATGTCCAACACACTGAAACGGATTCTGATCATGTCCAACACACTGATATAGAGTCTGGTCATCATGTCCATCATACTGACAATATTCCTGGTCATGTCCAACACACTGACACTGAGCCTGGTCATGTCCAACATACTGACACTGAGCCTGGTCATGTCCAACACACTGACACTGAGCCTGGTCATGTCAAACACACTGACAATGATTCTGGTCATCATGTAAAACACAATGACACTGATACCGGTTGTCATGTCCAACACACTGACACAGAGCCTGGTCATGTACAACATACTGACACTGAACCTGGTCATCATGTCCAACACACTGACACGGATTATGTTCATGTCCAACACACTGACACAAAGCCTGGTCATCATGTCCATCACACAAACACTTAGCTTGGTCATCATGTGGTCACACTGATTTAGATCATGTCCAACATACTGACACTGAGCCTGGTCATCATGTCCAACACACTGACACTGATCTGGTCATCATGTCCAACACAGTGACACTTATCATGGTCATCATATCCAACACACTGACACTAATCTTGGTCATAATGTCTAACACACTGACTCTGGTCCTGGTCATCATATCCAACACACTCACACTGAGCGTGGTCATCATTCCCGACACACTGAAACTGATCCTGGTCATAGTGTCCAACACACTGACACTGAGCCTGGTCATCATGTCCAACACACTGAAACTGAGCCTGGTTATGTCCATCACACTGACACTGAGCCTGGTCATCATGTCAAACACACTGACACTAAACCTGGTCATCATGTCCAACACACTGACACTGATTATGGTCATCATGTCCAACACACTGACACTGATCCTGGTCATCATGTCCAACACACTGACACAGAGCCTGGTCATGTCCAACACTGACACTGATTCTGTTCATGTCCAACACACTGACACAGAACCTGGTCATGTCCAACATACTAACACAGAGCCTGGTCATGTCCAACACACTGACACTGATCCCGGTCATCAAGTCCAACACACTGACACTGATTCTGGTCATCATATCCAACACACTGACAATGATCCTGGTCATCATGTCCAGCACACTGACACTAATCTTGGTCATAATGTCTAACACACTGACACTGGTCCTGGTCATCATATCCAACACACTCACACTGAGCGTGGTCATCATGCCCGACACACTGACTCTGGACATGTCCAACACACTGACACTGATCCTGGTCATAGTGTCCAACACACGGACACTGATCCTGGTCATGTCAAACACACTGACACTGAGCCTGATCATCATGTCCAACACACTGACACTGTTCCTGGTCATCATGTCCAACACACTGAAACTGAGCCTGGTCATGTCCATCACACTGGCACTGAGCCTGGTCATCATGTCAAACACACTGACACTAAGCCTGGTCATCATGTCCAACACACTGAAACTGAGCCTGGTTATGTCCATCACACTGACACTGAGCCTGGTCATCATGTCAAACACACTGACACTAAACCTGGTCATCATGTCCAACACACTGACACTGATTATGGTCATCATGTCCAACACACTGACACTGATCCTGGTCATCATGTCCAACACACTGACACAGAGCCTGGTCATGTCCAACACTGACACTGATTCTGTTCATGTCCAACACACTGACACAGAACCTGGTCATGTCCAACATACTAACACAGAGCCTGGTCATGTCCAACACACTGACACTGATCCCGGTCATCAAGTCCAACACACTGACACTGATTCTGGTCATCATATCAAACACACTGACAATGATCCTGGTCATCATGTCCAGCACACTGACACTAATCTTGGTCATAATGTCTAACACACTGACACTGGTCCTGGTCATCATATCCAACACACTCACACTGAGCGTGGTCATCATGCCCGACACACTGACTCTGGACATGTCCAACACACTGACACAGAGCCTGGTCATGTCCAACACTGACACTGATTCTGTTCATGTCCAACACACTGACACAGAACCTGGTCATGTCCAACATACTAACACAGAGCCTGGTCATGTCCAACACACTGACACTGATCCCGGTCATCAAGTCCAACACACTGACACTGATTCTGGTCATCATATCCAACACACTGACAATGATCCTGGTCATCATGTCCAGCACACTGACACTAATCTTGGTCATAATGTCTAACACACTGACACTGGTCCTGGTCATCATATCCAACACACTCACACTGAGCGTGGTCATCATGCCCGACACACTGACTCTGGACATGGCCAACACACTGACACTGATCCTGGTCATAGTGTCCAACACACGGACACTGATCCTGGTCATGTCAAACACACTGACACTGAGCCTGATCATCATGTCCAACACACTGACACTGATCCTGGTCATCATGTCCAACACACTGAAACTGAGCCTGGTCATGTCCATCACACTGGCACTGAGCCTGGTCATCATGTCAAACACACTGACACTAAGCCTGGTCATCATGTCCAACACACTGAAACTGAGCCTGGTTATGTCCATCACACTGACACTGAGCCTGGTCATCATGTCAAACACACTGACACTAAACCTGGTCATCATGTCCAACACACTGACACTGATTATGGTCATCATGTCCAACACACTGACACTGATCCTGGTCATCATGTCCAACACACTGACACAGAGCCTGGTCATGTCCAACACTGACACTGATTCTGTTCATGTCCAACACACTGACACAGAACCTGGTCATGTCCAACATACTAACACAGAGCCTGGTCATGTCCAACACACTGACACTGATCCCGGTCATCAAGTCCAACACACTGACACTGATTCTGGTCATCATATCCAACACACTGACAATGATCCTGGTCATCATGTCCAGCACACTGACACTAATCTTGGTCATAATGTCTAACACACTGACACTGGTCCTGGTCATCATATCCAACACACTCACACTGAGCGTGGTCATCATGCCCGACACACTGACTCTGGACATGGCCAACACACTGACACTGATCCTGGTCATAGTGTCCAACACACGGACACTGATCCTGGTCATGTCAAACACACTGACACTGAGCCTGATCATCATGTCCAACACACTGACACTGATCCTGGTCATCATGTCCAACACACTGAAACTGAGCCTGGTCATGTCCATCACACTGGCACTGAGCCTGGTCATCATGTCAAACACACTGACACTAAGCCTGGTCATCATGTCCAACACACTGAAACTGAGCCTGGTTATGTCCATCACACTGACACTGAGCCTGGTCATCATGTCAAACACACTGACACTAAACCTGGTCATCATGTCCAACACACTGACACTGATTATGGTCATCATGTCCAACACACTGACACTGATCCTGGTCATCATGTCCAACACACTGACACAGAGCCTGGTCATGTCCAACACTGACACTGATTCTGTTCATGTCCAACACACTGACACAGAACCTGGTCATGTCCAACATACTAACACAGAGCCTGGTCATGTCCAACACACTGACACTGATCCCGGTCATCAAGTCCAACACACTGACACTGATTCTGGTCATGTCCAACATACTGACACTGAGCCTGGTCATCATGTACAACACACTAACACTGAGCCTGGTCATGTCAAACATACTAACACTGAGCCTGGTCATGTCCAACACACTGAAACTGATTCAGATCATGTCCAACATACTGACACTGAGCCTGGTCATCATGTACAACACACTAACACTGAGCCTGGTCATTTCAAACATACTAACACTTAGCCTGGTCATGTCCAACATACTGACACTGATCCCGGTCATCAAGTCCAACACACTGACACTGATTCTGGTCATCATATCCAACACACTGACAATGATCCTGGTCATCATGTCCAACACACTGACACTAATCTTGGTCATAATGTCTAACACACTGACACTGGTCCTGGTCATCATATCCAACACACTCACACTGAGCGTGGTCATCATGCCCGACACACTGACTCTGGACATGTCCAACACACTGACACAGAGCCTGGTCATGTCCAACACTGACACTGATTCTGTTCATGTCCAACACACTGACACAGAACCTGGTCATGTCCAACATACTAACACAGAGCCTGGTCATGTCCAACACACTGACACTGATCCCGGTCATCAAGTCCAACACACTGACACTGATTCTGGTCATCATATCCAACACACTGACAATGATCCTGGTCATCATGTCCAGCACATTGACACTAATCTTGGTCATAATGTCTAACACACTGACACTGGTCCTGGTCATCATATCCAACACACTCACACTGAGCGTGGTCATCATGCCCGACACACTGACTCTGGACATGTCCAACACACTGACACTGATCCTGGTCATAGTGTCCAACACACGGACACTGATCCTGGTCATGTCAAACACACTGACACTGAGCCTGATCATCATGTCCAACACACTGACACTGATCCTGGTCATCATGTCCAACACACTGAAACTGAGCCTGGTCATGTCCATCACACTGGCACTGAGCCTGGTCATCATGTCAAACACACTGACACTAAGCCTGGTCATCATGTCCAACACACTGACACAGAGCCTGGTCATCACGTCCAACACACTGACACTGATCCTGGTCATCATGTCCAACACACTGACACAGAGCCTGGTCATGTCCAACATATTAACACTGAGGCTGGTCATGTCCAACACACTGACACCGATTCAGATCATGTCCAACATACTGACACTGAGCCTGGTCATCATGTACAACACACTAACACTGAGCCTGGTCATGTCCAACACACTGACACTGATCCCGGTCATCAAGTCCAACACACTGACACTGATTCTGGTCATCATATCCAACACTCTCACACTGAGCGTGGTTATCATGCCCGACACACTGACTCTGGACATGTCCAACACACTGACACTGATCCTGGTCATAGTGTCCAACACACGGACACTGATCCTGGTCATCATGTCCAACACACTGAAACTGAGCCTGGTCATGTCCATCACACTGGCACTGGGCCTGGTCATCATATCCAACACACTCACACTGAGCGTGGTCATCATGCCCGACACACTGACTCTGGACATGTTCAACACACTGACACTGATCCTGGTCATAGTGTCCAACACACTGACACTAAGCCTGGTCATCATGTCCAACACACTGACACAGAGCCTGGTCATCATGTCCAACACACTGACACTGATCCTGGTCATCATGTCCAACACACTGACACAGAGCCTGGTCATGTCTAACATAATAACACTGAGCCTGGTCATGTCCAACACACTGAAACTGATTCAGATCATGTCCAACATACTGACACTGAGCCTGGTCATCATGTACAACACACTAACACTGAGCCTGGTCATGTCCAACACACTGACACTGATCCCGGTCATCAAGTCCAACACACTGACACTGATTCTGGTCATCATATCTAACACAATGACAATGATCCTGGTCATCATGTCCAACACACTGACACTAATCTTGGTCATAATGTCTAACACACTGACACTGGTCCTGGTCATCATATCCAACACACTCACACTGAGCGTGGTCATCATGCCCGACACACTGACTCTGGACATGTCCAACACACTGACACTGATCCTGGTCATAGTGTCCAACACACGGACACTGATTCTGGTCATGTCCAACACACTGAAACTGAGCCTGGTCATGTCCAACACACTGACACCGATTCAGATCATGTCCAACATACTGACACTGAGCCTGGTCATCATGTACAACACACTAACACTGAGCCTGGTCATGTCCAACACACTGACACTGATCCCGGTCATCAAGTCCAACACACTGACACTGATTCTGGTCATCATATCCAACACTCTCACACTGAGCGTGGTCATCATGCCCGACACACTGACTCTGGACATGTCCAACACACTGACACTGATCCTGGTCATAGTGTCCAACACACGGACACTGATCCTGGTCATCATGTCCAACACACTGAAACTGAGCCTGGTCATGTCCATCACACTGGCACTGGGCCTGGTCATCATATCCAACACACTCACACTGAGCGTGGTCATCATGCCCGACACACTGACTCTGGACATGTTCAACACACTGACACTGATCCTGGTCATAGTGTCCAACACACTGACACTAAGCCTGGTCATCATGTCCAACACACTGACACAGAGCCTGGACATCATGTCCAACACACTGACACTGATCCTGGTCATCATGTCCAACACACTGACACAGAGCCTGGTCATGTCTAACATAATAACACTGAGCCTGGTCATGTCCAACACACTGAAACTGATTCAGATCATGTCCAACATACTGACACTGAGCCTGGTCATCATGTACAACACACTAACACTGAGCCTGGTCATGTCCAACACACTGACACTGATCCCGGTCATCAAGTCCAACACACTGACACTGATTCTGGTCATCATATCTAACACAATGACAATGATCCTGGTCATCATGTCCAACACACTGACACTAATCTTGGTCATAATGTCTAACACACTGACACTGGTCCTGGTCATCATATCCAACACACTCACACTGAGCGTGGTCATCATGCCCGACACACTGACTCTGGACATGTCCAACACACTGACACTGATCCTGGTCATAGTGTCCAACACACGGACACTGATTCTGGTCATGTCCAACACACTGAAACTGAGCCTGGTCATGTCCATCACACTGGCACTGAGCCTGGTCATCATGTCAAACACACTGACACTAATCCTGGTCATCATGTCCAACACACTGACACAGAGCCTGGTCATCATGTCCAACACACTGACACTGATCATGGTCATCATGTCCAACACATTGACACAGAGCCTGGTCATGTCCAACATACTAACACTGAGCCTGGTCATGTCCAACACACTGACACTGAGCCTGGTCATCATGTCCAACACACTGACAATGATCCTTGTCATGTCCAACACACTGACACTGATCCTGGTCATCAAGTCCAACACATTGACACTGAGCCTGGTCATCATGTCCAACACACTGACAATGAGACTGGTCATCATGTCTAACATACTGACAATGAGCCTGGTCATCATGTCCAACACACTGACACTAATCTTGGTCATAATGTCTAACACACTGACACTGGTCCTGGTCATCATATCCAACACACTCACACTGAGCGTGGTCATCATGCCCGACACACTGACTCTGGACATGTCCAACACACTGACACAGAGCCTGGTCATGTCCAACACTGACACTGATTCTGTTCATGTCCAACACACTGACACAGAACCTGGTCATGTCCAACATACTAACACAGAGCCTGGTCATGTCCAACACACTGACACTGATCCCGGTCATCAAGTCCAACACACTGACACTGATTCTGGTCATCATATCCAACACACTGACAATGATCCTGGTCATCATGTCCAGCACATTGACACTAATCTTGGTCATAATGTCTAACACACTGACACTGGTCCTGGTCATCATATCCAACACACTCACACTGAGCGTGGTCATCATGCCCGACACACTGACTCTGGACATGTCCAACACACTGACACTGATCCTGGTCATAGTGTCCAACACACGGACACTGATCCTGGTCATGTCAAACACACTGACACTGAGCCTGATCATCATGTCCAACACACTGACACTGATCCTGGTCATCATGTCCAACACACTGAAACTGAGCCTGGTCATGTCCATCACACTGGCACTGAGCCTGGTCATCATGTCAAACACACTGACACTAAGCCTGGTCATCATGTCCAACACACTGACACAGAGCCTGGTCATCACGTCCAACACACTGACACTGATCCTGGTCATCATGTCCAACACACTGACACAGAGCCTGGTCATGTCCAACATATTAACACTGAGGCTGGTCATGTCCAACACACTGACACCGATTCAGATCATGTCCAACATACTGACACTGAGCCTGGTCATCATGTACAACACACTAACACTGAGCCTGGTCATGTCCAACACACTGACACTGATCCCGGTCATCAAGTCCAACACACTGACACTGATTCTGGTCATCATATCCAACACTCTCACACTGAGCGTGGTTATCAT
Organism: Oncorhynchus mykiss; assembly: GCF_057628025.1. Lineage (NCBI taxonomy): Eukaryota > Metazoa > Chordata > Actinopteri > Salmoniformes > Salmonidae > Oncorhynchus > Oncorhynchus mykiss. The sequence continues at coordinate 50,720,739 of NC_143044.1, read as the reverse complement.
GCCCGACACACTGACTCTGGACATGTCCAACACACTGACACTGATCCTGGTCATAGTGTCCAACACACGGACACTGATCCTGGTCATCATGTCCAACACACTGAAACTGAGCCTGGTCATGTCCATCACACTGGCACTGGGCCTGGTCATCATATCCAACACACTCACACTGAGCGTGGTCATCATGCCCGACACACTGACTCTGGACATGTTCAACACACTGACACTGATCCTGGTCATAGTGTCCAACACACTGACACTAAGCCTGGTCATCATGTCCAACACACTGACACAGAGCCTGGTCATCATGTCCAACACACTGACACTGATCCTGGTCATCATGTCCAACACACTGACACAGAGCCTGGTCATGTCTAACATAATAACACTGAGCCTGGTCATGTCCAACACACTGAAACTGATTCAGATCATGTCCAACATACTGACACTGAGCCTGGTCATCATGTACAACACACTAACACTGAGCCTGGTCATGTCCAACACACTGACACTGATCCCGGTCATCAAGTCCAACACACTGACACTGATTCTGGTCATCATATCTAACACAATGACAATGATCCTGGTCATCATGTCCAACACACTGACACTAATCTTGGTCATAATGTCTAACACACTGACACTGGTCCTGGTCATCATATCCAACACACTCACACTGAGCGTGGTCATCATGCCCGACACACTGACTCTGGACATGTCCAACACACTGACACTGATCCTGGTCATAGTGTCCAACACACGGACACTGATTCTGGTCATGTCCAACACACTGAAACTGAGCCTGGTCATGTCCAACACACTGACACCGATTCAGATCATGTCCAACATACTGACACTGAGCCTGGTCATCATGTACAACACACTAACACTGAGCCTGGTCATGTCCAACACACTGACACTGATCCCGGTCATCAAGTCCAACACACTGACACTGATTCTGGTCATCATATCCAACACTCTCACACTGAGCGTGGTCATCATGCCCGACACACTGACTCTGGACATGTCCAACACACTGACACTGATCCTGGTCATAGTGTCCAACACACGGACACTGATCCTGGTCATCATGTCCAACACACTGAAACTGAGCCTGGTCATGTCCATCACACTGGCACTGGGCCTGGTCATCATATCCAACACACTCACACTGAGCGTGGTCATCATGCCCGACACACTGACTCTGGACATGTTCAACACACTGACACTGATCCTGGTCATAGTGTCCAACACACTGACACTAAGCCTGGTCATCATGTCCAACACACTGACACAGAGCCTGGACATCATGTCCAACACACTGACACTGATCCTGGTCATCATGTCCAACACACTGACACAGAGCCTGGTCATGTCTAACATAATAACACTGAGCCTGGTCATGTCCAACACACTGAAACTGATTCAGATCATGTCCAACATACTGACACTGAGCCTGGTCATCATGTACAACACACTAACACTGAGCCTGGTCATGTCCAACACACTGACACTGATCCCGGTCATCAAGTCCAACACACTGACACTGATTCTGGTCATCATATCTAACACAATGACAATGATCCTGGTCATCATGTCCAACACACTGACACTAATCTTGGTCATAATGTCTAACACACTGACACTGGTCCTGGTCATCATATCCAACACACTCACACTGAGCGTGGTCATCATGCCCGACACACTGACTCTGGACATGTCCAACACACTGACACTGATCCTGGTCATAGTGTCCAACACACGGACACTGATTCTGGTCATGTCCAACACACTGAAACTGAGCCTGGTCATGTCCATCACACTGGCACTGAGCCTGGTCATCATGTCAAACACACTGACACTAATCCTGGTCATCATGTCCAACACACTGACACAGAGCCTGGTCATCATGTCCAACACACTGACACTGATCATGGTCATCATGTCCAACACATTGACACAGAGCCTGGTCATGTCCAACATACTAACACTGAGCCTGGTCATGTCCAACACACTGACACTGAGCCTGGTCATCATGTCCAACACACTGACAATGATCCTTGTCATGTCCAACACACTGACACTGATCCTGGTCATCAAGTCCAACACATTGACACTGAGCCTGGTCATCATGTCCAACACACTGACAATGAGACTGGTCATCATGTCTAACATACTGACAATGAGCCTGGTCATCATGTCCAACACACTGACACTGAGCCTGGTCATGTCCAACATACTGACACTGAGCCTGGTCATCATGTCCAACAAACTGACACTGAGCCTGGTAATGTTCATCACACTAACACTGATTTATATCATGTCCAACATACTGACACTGAGCCTGGTCATCATGTCCAACACACTGACACTGAGACTGGTCATCTCCAACACACTGACACTGATCCCGGTCATCATGTCCAACACACTGACAATGATCCTGTTCATCATGTCCAACACACTGACACTGAGCCTGTTCATCATGTCAAACACACTGACACTAAACCTGGTCATCATGTCCAACACACTGACACTGATTCTGTTCAAGTCCAACACACTGACACTGATTATGGTCATCATGTCCAACACACTGACACTGTTCGTGGTCATCATGTCCAACACACTGACACAAAGCCTGGTCATGTCCAACACTGACACTGATTCTGTTCATGTCCAACACACTGACACTGATTATGGTCATCATGTCCAACACACTGACACTGATCCTGGTCATCATGTCCAACACACTGACACAGATCCTGGTCATCATGTCCAACACACTGACACAGATCCTGGTCACTGAGCCTGGTCATCATGTCCAACACACTGACAATGATCCTTGTCATGTCCAACACACTGACACTGATCCTGGTCATCAAGTCCAACACAGTGACACTGATCCTGGTCATCATGTCCAACTTACTGACACTGATTTTGGTCATCATGTCTAACCCCACTGACAATGATCCTGGTCATGTCCAACACACTGACACTGATCCAGATCATCATGCCAGACACACTAACACTGAGCCTGGTCATCATGTCCAGCATACTGACAGTAAGCCTGGTCATGTCCAACCCACCGAAACTGATTCTGATCATGTCCAAAATAGTGACGCTGAGCCTGGTCATGTCCAACATACTGACACTGGGCCTCGTCATGTCCAACACACTGACACTGAGCCTGGTCATGTCCAACACACTGACCATGATTCTGGTCATCATGTAAAACACAATGACACTGATCCTGGTTGTCATGTCCAACACACTGACACTGAGCCTGGTCATCATGTCCAACACACTGACAATGATCCTTGTCATGTCCAACACACTGACACTGATCCTGGTCATCAAGTCCAACACAGTGACACTGATCCTGGTCATCATGTCCAACTTACTGACACTGATTTTGGTCATCATGTCTAACCCCACTGACAATGATCCTGGTCATGTCCAACACACTGACACTGATCCAGATCATCATGCCAGACACACTAACACTGAGCCTGGTCATCATGTCCAGCATACTGACAGTAAGCCTGGTCATGTCCAACCCACCGAAACTGATTCTGATCATGTCCAAAATAGTGACGCTGAGCCTGGTCATGTCCAACATACTGACACTGGGCCTCGTCATGTCCAACACACTGACACTGAGCCTGGTCATGTCCAACACACTGACCATGATTCTGGTCATCATGTAAAACACAATGACACTGATCCTGGTTGTCATGTCCAACACACTGACACTGAGCCTGGTCATCATGTCCAACACACTGACACAGAGCCTGGTCATGTACAACATACTGACATTGAGCCTGGTCATCATGTCCAACACACTGACACTAATCCTGGTCATCATGTCCAACACACTAACACTGATCCTGGTCATCATATCCAACACACTGACACTGAGCCGGGTCATCATGTCCAACACAATGACACTGATTCAGTTCATGTCCAACAAACTGACAATGATTCTGGTCTTCATGTCCATCATACTGACAATGATCCTGGTCATGTCCAGCACACTGACACTGAGCCTGGTCATGTCCAACACATTGACACTGAGCCTGGTCATCATGTCCAACACACTGACAACGAGCCTGGTCATCATGTCCAACATACTGACAATGAGCCTGGTCATCATGTCCTTCACACTGACACTGAGCCTGGTCATGTCCAACATACTGACACTGAGCCTGGTCATGTCCAACACACTGACAGTGATTCTGGTCATCATGTCCTTCACACTGACACTGAGCCTGGTCATGTCCAACATACTGACACTGGGCCTGGTCATCATGTCCAACAAACTGACACTGAGCCTGGTAATGTTCAACACACTGACACTGATTTAGATCATGTCCAACATACTGACACTGAGCCTGGTCATCATGTCCAACACACTGACACTGAGCCTGGTCATGTCCAACACACTGAAACTGATCCCGGTCATCATGTCCAACACACTGACACTGATTCTGGTCATCATGTCCAACACAGTGACACTTATCATGGTCATCATATACAACACACTGACACTAATCTTGGTCATAATGTCTAACACACTGACACTGGTCCTGGTCATCATATCCAACACACTCACACTGAGCGTGGTCATCATGCCCGACACACTGAAACTGATCCTGGTCATAGTGTCCAACACACTGACACTGAGCCTGATCATCATGTCCAGCACACTGACACTGATCCTGGTCATCATGTCCAACACACTGAAACTGAGCCTGGTTATGTCCATCACACTGGCACTGAGCCTGGTCATCATGTCAAACACACTGACACTAAACCTGGTCATCATGTCCAACACACTGACACTGATTCTGTTCATGTCCAACACACTGACACTGATTATGGTCATCATGTTCAACACACTGACACTGATCCTGGTCATCATGTCCAACACACTAACACAGAGCCTGGTCATGTCCAACACTGACACTGATTCTGTTCATGTCCAACACACTGACACTGATTATGGTCATCATGTCCAACACACTGACACTGATCCTGGTCATCATGTCCAACACACTGACACAGATCCTGGTCATCATGTCCAACACACTGACACAGAGCCTGGTCATGTCCAACACACTGACACTGAGCCTGGTCATCATGTCCAACACACTGACAATGATCCTTGTCATGTCCAACACACTGACACTGATCCTGGTCATCAAGTCCAACACAGTGACACTGATCCTGGTCATCATGTCCAACTTACTGACACTGATTTTGGTCATCATGTCTAACACACTGACAATGATCCTGGTCATGTCCAACACACTGACACTGATCCACATCATCATGCCCAATACACTAACACTGAGCCTGGTCATCATGTCCAGCATACTGACAGTAAGCCTGGTCATGTCCAACCCACCGAAACTGATTCTGATCATGTCCAAAATAGTGACGCTGAGCCTAGTCATGTCCATCATACTGACACTGGGCCTCGTCATGTCCAACACACTGACACTGATCCTGGTCATCATGTCCAACACACTGACACAGAGCCTGGTCATGTCCAACACTGACACTGATTCTGTTCATGTCCAACACAGTGACACTGATTATGGTCATCATGTCCAACACACTGACACTGATCCTGGTCATCATGTCCAACACACTGACACTAATCTTGGTCATAATGTCTAACACACTGACACTGGTCCTGGTCATCATATCCAACACACTCACACTGAGCGTGGTCATCATGCCCGACACACTGACTCTGGACATGTCCAACACACTGACACTGATCCTGGTCATAGTGTCCAACACACGGACACTGATCCTGGTCATGTCAAACACACTGACACTGAGCCTGATCATCATGTCCAACACACTGAAACTGAGCCCGGTCATGTCCATCACACTGGCACTGAGCCTGGTCATCATGTCAAACACACCGACACTAAGCCTGGTCATCATGTCCAACACACTGACACAGAGCCTGGTCATCATGTCCAACACACTGACACTGATCCTGATCATCATGTCCAACACACTGACACAGAGCCTGGTCATGTCCAACATATTAACACTGAGGCTGGTCATGTCCAACACACTGACACCGATTCAGATCATGTCCAACATACTGACACTGAGCCTGGTCATCATGTACAACACACTAACACTGAGCCTGGTCATGTCCAACACACTGACACTGATCCCGGTCATCAAGTCCAACACACTGACACTGATTCTGGTCATCATATCCAACACTCTCACACTGAGCGTGGTCATCATGTCCAACACACTGACAATGATCCTTGTCATGTCCAACACACTGACACTGATCCTGGTCATCAAGTCCAACACAGTGACACTGATCCTGGTCATCATGTCCAACTTACTGACACTGATTTTGGTCATCATGTCTAACCCCACTGACAATGATCCTGGTCATGTCCAACACACTGACACTGATCCAGATCATCATGCCAGACACACTAACACTGAGCCTGGTCATCATGTCCAGCATACTGACAGTAAGCCTGGTCATGTCCAACCCACCGAAACTGATTCTGATCATGTCCAAAATAGTGACGCTGAGCCTGGTCATGTCCAACATACTGACACTGGGCCTCGTCATGTCCAACACACTGACACTGAGCCTGGTCATGTCCAACACACTGACCATGATTCTGGTCATCATGTAAAACACAATGACACTGATCCTGGTTGTCATGTCCAACACACTGACACTGAGCCTGGTCATCATGTCCAACACACTGACAATGATCCTTGTCATGTCCAACACACTGACACTGATCCTGGTCATCAAGTCCAACACAGTGACACTGATCCTGGTCATCATGTCCAACTTACTGACACTGATTTTGGTCATCATGTCTAACCCCACTGACAATGATCCTGGTCATGTCCAACACACTGACACTGATCCAGATCATCATGCCAGACACACTAACACTAAGCCTGGTTATCATGTCCAGCATACTGACAGTAAGCCTGGTCATGTCCAACCCACCGAAACTGATTCTGATCATGTCCAAAATAGTGACGCTGAGCCTGGTCATGTCCAACATACTGACACTGGGCCTCGTCATGTCCAACACACTGACACTGAGCCTGGTCATGTCCAACACACTGACAGTGATTCTGGTCATCATGTCCTTCACACTGACACTGAGCCTGGTCATGTCCAACATACTGACACTGGGCCTGGTCATCATGTCCAACAAACTGACACTGAGCCTGGTAATGTTCAACACACTGACACTGATTTAGATCATGTCCAACATACTGACACTGAGCCTGGTCATCATGTCCAACACACTGACACTGAGCCTGGTCATGTCCAACACACTGACACTGATCCCGGTCATCATGTCCAACACACTGACACTGATTCTGGTCATCATGTCCAACACAGTGACACTTATCATGGTCATCATATACAACACACTGACACTAATCTTGGTCATAATGTCTAACACACTGACACTGGTCCTGGTCATCATATCCAACACACTCACACTGAGCGTGGTCATCATGCCCGACACACTGAAACTGATCCTGGTCATAGTGTCCAACACACTGACACTGAGCCTGATCATCATGTCCAGCACACTGACACTGATCCTGGTCATCATGTCCAACACACTGAAACTGAGCCTGGTTATGTCCATCACACTGGCACTGAGCCTGGTCATCATGTCAAACACACTGACACTAAACCTGGTCATCATGTCCAACACACTGACACTGATTCTGTTCATGTCCAACACACTGACACTGATTATGGTCATCATGTCCAACACACTGACACTGATCCTGGTCGTCATGTCCAACACACTGACACAGAGCCTGGTCATGTCCAACACTGACACTGATTCTGTTCATGTCCAACACACTGACACTGATTATGGTCATCATGTCCAACACACTGACACTGATCCTGGTCATCATGTCCAACACACTGACACAGATCCTGGTCATCATGTCCAACACACTGACACAGAGCCTCGTCATGTCCAACATACTAACACTGTGCCTGGTCATGTCCAACACACTGACACTGAGCCTGGTCGTCATGTCCAACACACTGACAATGATCCTTGTCATGTCCAACACACTGACACTGATCCTGGTCATCAAGTCCAACACAGTGACACTGATCCTGGTCATCATGTCCAACTTACTGACACTGATTTTGGTCATCATGTCTAACACACTGACAATGATCCTGGTCATGTCCAACACACTGACACTGATCCACATCATCATGCCCAATACACTATCACTGAGCCTGGTCATCATGTCCAGCATACTGACAGTAAGCCTGGTCATGTCCAACCCACCGAAACTGATTCTGATCATGTCCAAAATAGTGACGCTGAGCCTGGTCATGTCCAACATACTGACACTGGGCCTCGTCATGTCCAACACACTGACACTGATCCTGGTCATCATGTCCAACACACTGACACAGAGCCTGGTCATGTCCAACACTGACACTGATTCTGTTCATGTCCAACACAGTGACACTGATTATGGTCATCATGTCCAACACACTGACACTGATCCTGGTCATCATGTCCAACACACTGACACAGATCCTGGTCATCATGTCCAACACACTGACACAGAGCCTGGTCATGTCCAACATACTAACACTGAGCCTGGTCATGTCCAACACACTGACACTGATCCCGGTCATCAAGTCCAACACACTGACACTGATTCTGGTCATCATATCCAACACACTGACAATGATCCTGGTCATCATGTCCAGGACACTGACACTAATCTTGGTCATAATGTCTAACACACTGACACTGGTCCTGGTCATCATATCCAACACACTCACACTGAGCGTGGTCATCATGCCCGACACACTGACTCTGGACATGTCCAACACACTGACACTGATCCTGGTCATAGTGTCCAACACACGGACACTGATCCTGGTCATGTCAAACACACTGACACTGAGCCTGATCATCATGTCCAACACACTGACACTGATCCTGGTCATCATGTCCAACACACTGAAACTGAGCCTGGTCATGTCCATCACACTGGCACTGAGCCTGGTCATCATGTCAAACACACTGACACTAAGCCTGGTCATCATGTCCAACACACTGACACAGAGCCTGGTCATCATGTCCAACACACTGACACTGATCCTGATCATCATGTCCAACACACTGACACAGAGCCTGGTCATGTCCAACATATTAACACTGAGGCTGGTCATGTCCAACACACTGACACCGATTCAGATCATGTCCAACATACTGACACTGAGCCTGGTCATCATGTACAACACACTAACACTGAGCCTGGTCATGTCCAACACACTGACACTGATCCCGGTCATCAAGTCCAACACACTGACACTGATTCTGGTCATCATATCCAACACTCTCACACTGAGCGTGGTCTTCATGCCCGACACACTGACTCTGGACATGTCCAACACACTGACACTGATCCTGGTCATAGTGTCCAACACACGGACACTGATCCTGGTCATCATGTCCAACACACTGAAACTGAGCCTGGTCATGTCCATCACACTGGCACTGGGCCTGGTCATCATATCCAACACACTCACACTGAGCGTGGTCATCATGCCCGACACACTGACTCTGGACATGTCCAACACACTGACACTGATCCTGGTCATAGTGTCCAACACACTGACACTAAGCCTGGTCATCATGTCCAACACACTGACACAGAGCCTGGTCATCATGTCCAACACACTGACACTGATCCTGGTCATCATGTCCAACACACTGACACAGAGCCTGGTCATGTCTAACATAATAACACTGAGCCTGGTCATGTCCAACACACTGAAACTGATTCAGATCATGTCCAACATACTGACACTGAGCCTGGTCATCATGTACAACACACTAACACTGAGCCTGGTCATGTCCAACACACTGACACTGATCCCGGTCATCAAGTCCAACACACTGACACTGATTCTGGTCATCATATCCAACACAATGACAATGATCCTGGTCATCATGTCCAACACACTGACACTGATCATGGTCATCATGTCCAACACATTGACACAGAGCCTGGTCATGTCCAACATACTAACACTGAGCCTGGTCATTTCCAACACACTGACACTGAGCCTGGTCATCATGTCCAACACACTGACAATGATCCTTGTCATGTCCAACACACTGACACTGATCCTGGTCATCAAGTCCAACACAGTGACACTGATCCTGGTCATCATGTCCAACTTACTGACACTGATTTTGGTCATCATGTCTAACACACTGACAATGATCCTGGTCATGTCCAACACACTGACACTGATCCAGATCATCATGCCCAACACACTAACACTGAGCCTGGTCATCATGTCCAGCATACTGACAGTAAGCCTGGTCATGTCCAACCCACCGAAACTGATTCTGATCATGTCCAAAATAGTGACGCTGAGCCTGGTCATGTCCAACATACTGACACTGGGCCTCGTCATGTCCAACATACTGACACTGAGCCTGGTCATGTCCAACACACTGACCATGATTCTGGTCATCATGTAAAACACAATGACACTGATCCTGGTTGTCATGTCCAACACACTGACACTGAGCCTGGTCATCATGTCCAACACACTGACACAGAGCCTGGTCATGTACAACATACTGACATTGAGCCTGGTCATCATGTCCAACACACTAACACTGATCCTGGTCATCATATCCAACACATTGACACTGAGCAAGGTCATCATGTCCAACACACTGACACTGATTCAGTTAATGTCCAACAAACTGACAATGATTCTGGTCTTCATGTCCATCATACTGACAATGATCCTGGTCATGCCCAGCACACTGACACTGAGCCTGGTCATGTCCAACACATTGACACTGAGCCTGGTCATCATGTCCAACACACTGACAATGAGACTGGTCATCATGTCTAACATACTGACACTGAGCCTGGTCATGTCCAACATACTGACACTGAGCCTGGTCATCATGTCCAACAAACTGACACTGAGCCTGGTAATGTTCAACACACTGACACTGATTTAGATCATGTCCAACATACTGACACTGAGCCTGGTCATCATGTCCAACACACTGACACTGAGCCTGGTCATGTCCAACACACTGACACTGATCCCGGTCATCATGTCCAACACACTGACAATGATCCTGTTCATCATGTCCAACACACTGACACTGAGCCTGGTAATGTTCAACACACTGACACTGATTTAGATCATGTCCAACATACTGACACTGAGCCTGTTCATCATGTCAAACACACTGCCACTAAACCTGGTCATCATGTCCAACACACTGACACTGATTCTGTTCAAGTCCAACACACTGACACTGATTATGGTCATCATGTCCAACACACTGACACTGTTCCTGGTCATCATGTCCAACACACTGACACAGAGCCTGGTCATGTCCAACACTGACACTGATTCTGTTCATGTCCAACACACTGACACTGATTATGGTCATCATGTCCAACACACTGACACTGATCCTGGTCATCATGTCCAACGCACTGACACAGAGCCTGGTCATCATGTCCAACACACTGACAATGATCCTTGTCATGTCCAACACACTGACACTGATCCTGGTCATCAAGTCCAACACAGTGACACTGATCCTGGTCATCATGTCCAACTTACTGACACTGATTTTGGTCATCATGTCTAACCCCACTGACAATGATCCTGGTCATGTCCAACACACTGACACTGATCCAGATCATCATGCCAGACACACTAACACTGAGCCTGGTCATCATGTCCAGCATACTGACAGAAAGCCTGGTCATGTCCAACCCACCGAAACTGATTCTGATCATGTCCAAAATAGTGACGCTGAGCCTGGTCATGTCCAACACACTGACACTGATTCTGATCAAGTCCAACACACTGACACTGATTATGGTCATCATGTCCAACACACTGACACTGTTCCTGGTCATCATGTCCAACACACTGACACAGAGCCTGGTCATGTCCAACACTGACACTGATTCTGTTCATGTCCAACACACTGACACTGATTATGGTCATCATGTCCAACACACTGACACTGATCCTGGTCATCATGTCCAACGCACTGACACAGAGCCTGGTCATCATGTCCAACACACTGACAATGATCCTTGTCATGTCCAACACACTGACACTGATCCTGGTCATCAAGTCCAACACAGTGACACTGATCCTGGTCATCATGTCCAACTTACTGACACTGATTTTGGTCATCATGTCTAACCCCACTGACAATGATCCTGGTCATGTCCAACACACTGACACTGATCCAGATCATCATGCCAGACACACTAACACTGAGCCTGGTCATCATGTCCAGCATACTGACAGAAAGCCTGGTCATGTCCAACCCACCGAAACTGATTCTGATCATGTCCAAAATAGTGACGCTGAGCCTGGTCATGTCCAACATACTGACACTGGGCCTCGTCATGTCCAACACACTGACACTGAGCCTGGTCATGTCCAACACACTGACCATGATTCTGGTCATCATGTAAAACACAATGACACTGATCCTGGTTGTCATGTCCAACTTACTGACACTGATTTTGGTCATCATGTCTAACACACTGACAATGATCCTGGTCATGTCCAACACACTGACACTGATCCAGATCATCATGCCCAACACACTAACACTGAGCCTGGTCATCATGTCCAGCATACTGACAGTAAGCCTGGTCATGTCCAACCCACCGAAACTGATTCTGATCATGTCCAAAATAGTGACGCTGAGCCTGGTCATGTCCAACATACTGATACTGGGCCTCGTCATGTCCAAATAACTGACACTGAGCCTGGTCATGTCCAACACACTGACCATGATTCTGGTCATCATGTAAAACACAATGACACTGATCCTGGTTGTCATGTCCAACACACTGACACTGAGCCTGGTCATCATGTCCAACACACTGACAATGATCCTTGTCATGTCCAACACACTGACACTGATCCTGGTCATCAAGTCCAACACAGTGACACTGATCCTGGTCATCATGTCCAACTTACTGACACTGATCCTGGTCATCATGTCTAACCCCACTGACAATGATCCTGGTCATGTCCAACACACTGACACTGATCCAGATCATCATGCCAGACACACTAACACTGAGCCTGGTCATCATGTCCAGCATACTGACAGTAAGCCTGGTCATGTCCAACCCACCGAAACTGATTCTGATCATGTCCAAAATAGTGACGCTGAGCCTGGTCATGTCCAACATACTGACACTGGGCCTCGTCATGTCCAACACACTGACACTGAGCCTGGTCATGTCCAACACACTGACCATGATTCTGGTCATCATGTAAAACACAATGACACTGATCCTGGTTGTCATGTCCAACACACTGACACTGATCCTGGTCATCATGTCCAACACACTGACACTAATCCTGGTCATCATGTCCAACACACTAACACTGATCCTGGTCATCATATCCAACACACTGACACTGAGCCGGGTCATCATGTCCAACACACTGACACTGATTCAGTTAATGTCCAACAAACTGACAATGATTCTGGTCTTCATGTCCATCATACTGACAATGATCCTGGTCATGCCCAGCACACTGACACTGAGCCTGGTCATGTCCAACACATTGACACTGAGCCTGGTCATCATGTCCAACACACTGACAATGAGACTGGTCATCATGTCTAACATACTGACACTGAGCCTGGTCATGTCCAACATACTGACACTGAGCCTGGTCATCATGTCCAACAAACTGACACTGAGCCTGGTAATGTTCAACACACTGACACTGATTTAGATCATGTCCAACATACTGACACTGAGCCTGGTCATCATGTCCAACACACTGACACTGAGCCTGGTCATGTCCAACACACTGACACTGATCCCGGTCATCATGTCCAACACACTGACAATGATCCTGTTCATCATGTCCAACACACTGACACTGAGCCTGGTAATGTTCAACACACTGACACTGATTTAGATCATGTCCAACATACTGACACTGAGCCTGTTCATCATGTCAAACACACTGACACTAAACCTGGTCATCATGTCCAACACACTGACACTGATTCTGTTCAAGTCCAACACAGTGACACTGATTATGGTCATCATGTCCAACACACTGACACTGTTCCTGGTCATCATGTCCAACACACTGACACAGAGCCTGGTCATGTCCAACACTGACACTGATTCTGTTCATGTCCAACACACTGACACTTATTATGGTCATCATGTCCAACACACTGACACTGATCCTGGTCATCATGTCCAACACACTGACACAGAGCCTGGTCATCATGTCCAACACACTGACAATGATCCTTGTCATGTCCAACACACTGACACTGATCCTGGTCATCAAGTCCAACACAGTGACACTGATCCTGGTCATCATGTCCAACTTACTGACACTGATTTTGGTCATCATGTCTAACCCCACTGACAATGATCCTGGTCATGTCCAACACACTGACACTGATCCAGATCATCATGCCAGACACACTAACACTGAGCCTGGTCATCATGTCCAGCATACTGACAGTAAGCCTGGTCATGTCCAACCCACCGAAACTGATTCTGATCATGTCCAAAATAGTGACGCTGAGCCTGGTCATGTCCAACATACTGACACTGGGCTTCGTCATGTCCAACACACTGACACTGAGCCTGGTCATGTCCAACACACTGACCATGATTCTGGTCATCATGTAAAACACAATGACACTGATCCTGGTTGTCATGTCCAACTTACTGACACTGATTTTGGTCATCATGTCTAACACACTGACAATGATCCTGGTCATGTCCAACACACTGACACTGATCCAGATCATCATGCCCAACACACTAACACTGAGCCTGGTCATCATGTCCAGCATACTGACAGTAAGCCTGGTCATGTCCAACCCACCGAAACTGATTCTGATCATGTCCAAAATAGTGACGCTGAGCCTGGTCATGTCCAACATACTGATACTGGGCCTCGTCATGTCCAAATAACTGACACTGAGCCTGGTCATGTCCAACACACTGACCATGATTCTGGTCATCATGTAAAACACAATGACACTGATCCTGGTTGTCATGTCCAACACACTGACACTGAGCCTGGTCATCATGTCCAACACACTGACAATGATCCTTGTCATGTCCAACACACTGACACTGATCCTGGTCATCAAGTCCAACACAGTGACACTGATCCTGGTCATCATGTCCAACTTACTGACACTGATCCTGGTCATCATGTCTAACCCCACTGACAATGATCCTGGTCATGTCCAACACACTGACACTGATCCAGATCATCATGCCAGACACACTAACACTGAGCCTGGTCATCATGTCCAGCATACTGACAGTAAGCCTGGTCATGTCCAACCCACCGAAACTGATTCTGATCATGTCCAAAATAGTGACGCTGAGCCTGGTCATGTCCAACATACTGACACTGGGCCTCGTCATGTCCAACACACTGACACTGAGCCTGGTCATGTCCAACACACTGACCATGATTCTGGTCATCATGTAAAACACAATGACACTGATCCTGGTTGTCATGTCCAACACACTGACACTGAGCCTGGTCATCATGTCCAACACACTGACACAGAGCCTGGTCATGTACAACATACTGACATTGAGCCTGGTCATCATGTCCAACACACTGACACTAATCCTGGTCATCATGTCCAACACACTAACACTGATCCTGGTCATCATATCCAACACACTGACACTGAGCCGGGTCATCATGTCCAACACAATGACACTGATTCAGTTCATGTCCAACAAACTGACAATGATTCTGGTCTTCATGTCCATCATACTGACAATGAGCCTGGTCATCATGTCCTTCACACTGACACTGAGCCTGGTCATCATGTCCAACACACTGACAATGAGCCTGGTCATCATGTCCAACATACTGACAATGAGCCTGGTCATCATGTCCTTCACACTGACACTGAGCCTGGTCATGTCCAACATACTGACACTGGGCCTGGTCATCATGTCCAACAAACTGACACTGAGCCTGGTAATGTTCAACACACTGACACTGATTTAGATCATGTCCAACATACTGACACTGAGCCTGGTCATCATGTCCAACACACTGACACTGAGCCTGGTCATGTCCAACACACTGACACTGATCCCGGTCATCATGTCCAACACACTGACACTGATTCTGGTCATCATGTCCAACACAGTGACACTTATCATGGTCATCATATACAACACACTGACACTAATCTTGGTCATAATGTCTAACACACTGACATTGGTCCTGATCATCATGTCCAGCACACTGACACTGATCCTGGTCATCATGTCCAACACACTGAAACTGAGCCTGGTTATGTCCATCACACTGGCACTGAGCCTGGTCATCATGTCAAACACACTGACACGAAACCTGGTCATCATGTCCAACACACTGACACTGATTCTGTTCATGTCCAACACACAAAAACTGATTATGGTCATCATGTCCAACACACTGACACTGATTCTGTTCATGTCCAACACACTGACACTGATTATGGTCATCATGTCCAACACACTGACACTGATCCTGGTCATCATGTCCAACACACTGACACAGAGCCTGGTGATGTCCAACACTGACACTGATTCTGTTCATGTCCAACACACTGACACTGATTATGGTCATCATGTCCAACACACTGACACTGATCCTGGTCATCATGTCCAACACACTGACACAGATCCTGGTCATCATGTCCAACACACTGACACAGAGCCTGGTCATGTCCAACATACTAACACTGAGCCTGGTCATGTCCAACACACTGACACAGATCCTGGTCATCATGTCCAACACACTGACACAGAGCCTGGTCATGTCCAACATACTAACACTGAGCCTGGTCATGTCAAACACACTGACACTAAACCTGGTCATCATGTCCAACACACTGACACTGATTCTGTTCATGTCCAACACACTGACACTGATTATGGTCATCATGTTCAACACACTGACACTGATCCTGGTCATCATGTCCAACACACTAACACAGAGCCTGGTCATGTCCAACACTGACACTGATTCTGTTCATGTCCAACACACTGACACTGATTATGGTCATCATGTCCAACACACTGACACTGATCCTGGTCATCATGTCCAACACACTGACACAGATCCTGGTCATCATGTCCAACACACTGACACAGAGCCTGGTCATGTCCAACATACTAACACTGAGCCTGGTCATGTCCAACACACTGACACTGAGCCTGGTCATCATGTCCAACACACTGACAATGATCCTTGTCATGTCCAACACACTGACACTGATCCTGGTCATCAAGTCCAACACAGTGACACTGATCCTGGTCATCATGTCCAACTTACTGACACTGATTTTGGTCATCATGTCTAACACACTGACAATGATCCTGGTTATGTCCAACACACTGACACTGATCCAGATCATCAAGCCCAATACACTAACACTGAGCCTGGTCATCATGTCCAGCATACTGACAGTAAGCCTGGTCATGTCCAACCCACCGAAACTGATTCTGATCATGTCCAAAATAGTGACGCTGAGCCTGGTCATGTCCAACATACTGACACTGGGCCTCGTCATGTCCAACACACTGACACTGATCCTGGTCATCATGTCCAACACACTGACACAGAGCCTGGTCATGTCCAACACTGACACTGATTCTGTTCATGTCCAACACACTGACACTGATTATGGTCATCATGTCCAACACACTGACACTGATCCTGGTCATCATGTCCAACACACTGACACAGATCCTGGTCATCATGTCCAACACACTGACACAGAGCCTGGTCATGTCCAACATACTAACACTGAGCCTGGTCATGTCCAACACACTGACAATGATCCTGGTCATCAAGTCCAACACAGTGACACTGATCCTGGTCATCATGTCCTTCACACTGACACTGAGCCTGGTCATCATGTCCAACTTACTGACACTGATTTTGGTCATCATGTCTAACACACTGACAATGATCCTGGTTATGTCCAACACACTGACACTGATCCAGATCATCAAGCCCAATACACTAACACTGATCCCGGTCATCATGTCCAACACACTGACACTGATTCTGGTCATCATGTCCAACACAGTGACACTTATCATGGTCATCATATACAACACACTGACACTAATCTTGGTCATAATGTCTAACACACTGACATTGGTCCTGATCATCATGTCCAGCACACTGACACTGATCCTGGTCATCATGTCCAACACACTGAAACTGAGCCTGGTTATGTCCATCACACTGGCACTGAGCCTGGTCATCATGTCAAACACACTGACACGAAACCTGGTCATCATGTCCAACACACTGACACTGATTCTGTTCATGTCCAACACACTGACACTGATTATGGTCATCATGTCCAACACACTGACACTGATTCTGTTCATGTCCAACACACTGACACTGATTATGGTCATCATGTCCAACACACTGACACTGATCCTGGTCATCATGTCCAACACACTGACACAGAGCCTGGTGATGTCCAACACTGACACTGATTCTGTTCATGTCCAACACACTGACACTGATTATGGTCATCATGTCCAACACACTGACACTGATCCTGGTCATCATGTCCAACACACTGACACAGATCCTGGTCATCATGTCCAACACACTGACACAGAGCCTGGTCATGTCCAACATACTAACACTGAGCCTGGTCATGTCCAACACACTGACACAGATCCTGGTCATCATGTCCAACACACTGACACAGAGCCTGGTCATGTCCAACATACTAACACTGAGCCTGGTCATGTCAAACACACTGACACTAAACCTGGTCATCATGTCCAACACACTGACACTGATTCTGTTCATGTCCAACACACTGACACTGATTATGGTCATCATGTTCAACACACTGACACTGATCCTGGTCATCATGTCCAACACACTAACACAGAGCCTGGTCATGTCCAACACTGACACTGATTCTGTTCATGTCCAACACACTGACACTGATTATGGTCATCATGTCCAACACACTGACACTGATCCTGGTCATCATGTCCAACACACTGACACAGATCCTGGTCATCATGTCCAACACACTGACACAGAGCCTGGTCATGTCCAACATACTAACACTGAGCCTGGTCATGTCCAACACACTGACACTGAGCCTGGTCATCATGTCCAACACACTGACAATGATCCTTGTCATGTCCAACACACTGACACTGATCCTGGTCATCAAGTCCAACACAGTGACACTGATCCTGGTCATCATGTCCAACTTACTGACACTGATTTTGGTCATCATGTCTAACACACTGACAATGATCCTGGTTATGTCCAACACACTGACACTGATCCAGATCATCAAGCCCAATACACTAACACTGAGCCTGGTCATCATGTCCAGCATACTGACAGTAAGCCTGGTCATGTCCAACCCACCGAAACTGATTCTGATCATGTCCAAAATAGTGACGCTGAGCCTGGTCATGTCCAACATACTGACACTGGGCCTCGTCATGTCCAACACACTGACACTGATCCTGGTCATCATGTCCAACACACTGACACAGAGCCTGGTCATGTCCAACACTGACACTGATTCTGTTCATGTCCAACACACTGACACTGATTATGGTCATCATGTCCAACACACTGAAACTGATCCTGGTCATCATGTCCAACACACTGACACAGATCCTGGTCATCATGTCCAACACACTGACACAGAGCCTGGTCATGTCCAACATACTAACACTGAGCCTGGTCATGTCCAACACACTGACAATGATCCTGGTCATCAAGTCCAACACAGTGACACTGATCCTGGTCATCATGTCCTTCACACTGACACTGAGCCTGGTCATCATGTCCAACTTACTGACACTGATTTTGGTCATCATGTCTAACACACTGACAATGATCCTGGTTATGTCCAACACACTGACACTGATCCAGATCATCAAGCCCAATACACTAACACTGAGCCTGGTCATCATGTCCAGCATACTGACAGTAAGCCTGGTCATGTCCAACCCACCGAAACTGATTCTGATCATGTCCAAAATAGTGACGCTGAGCCTGGTCATGTCCAACATACTGATACTGGGCCTCGTCATGTCCAACACACTGACACTGAGCCTGGTCATGTCCAACACACTGACCATGATTCTGGTCATCATGTAAAACACAATGACACTGATCCTGGTTGTCATGTCCAACACACTGACACTGAGCCTGGTCATCATGTCCAACACACTGACACAGAGCCTGGTCATCATGTCCAACACACTAACACTAATCCTGGTCATCATATCCAACACACTAACACTAATCCTGGTCATCATTGTCCAACACACTGACGCTGATTCAGTTCATGTCCAACAAACTGACAATGATTCTGGTTTTCATGTCCATCATACTGACAATGATCCTGGTCATGTCCAGCACACTGACACTGAGCCTGGTCATGTCCAACACATTTACACTGAGCCTGGTAATCATGTCCAACACATTTACACTGAGCCTGGTAATCATGTCCAACACACTGACAATGAGCCTGGTCATCATGTCCAACATACTGACAATGAGCCTGGTCATCATGTCCTTCACACTGACACTGAGCCGGGTCATCATGTCCAACACAATGACACTGATTCAGTTCATGTCCAACAAACTGACAATGATTCTGGTCTTCATGTCCATCATACTGACAATGATCCTGGTCATGTCCAGCACACTGACACTGAGCCTGGTCATGTCCAACACACTGACACTGATCCCGGTCATCATGTCCAACACACTGACACTGATTCTGGTCATCATGTCCAACACAGTGACACTTATCATGGTCATCATATACAACACACTGACACTAATCTTGGTCATAATGTCTAACACACTGACACTGGTCCTGGTCATCATATCCAACACACTCACACTGAGCGTGGTCATCATGCCCGACACACTGAAACTGATCCTGGTCATAGTGTCCAACACACTGACACTGAGCCTGATCATCATGTCCAGCGCACTGACACTGATCCTGGTCATCATGTCCAACACACTGAAACTGAGCCTGGTTATGTCCATCACACTGGCACTGAGCCTGGTCATCATGTCAAACACACTGACACTAAACCTGGTCATCATGTCCAACACACTGACACTGATTCTGTTCATGTCCAACACACTGACACTGATTATGGTCATCATGTCCAACACACTGACACTGATCCTGGTCATCATGTCCAACACACTGACACAGAGCCTGGTCATGTCCAACACTGACACTGATTCTGTTCATGTCCAACACACTGACACTGATTATGGTCATCATGTCCAACACACTGACACTGATCCTGGTCATCATGTCCAACACACTGACACAGATCCTGGTCATCATGTCCAACACACTGACACAGAGCCTGGTCATGTCCAACATACTAACACTGAGCCTGGTCATGTCCAACACACTGACACTGAGCCTGGTCATCATGTCCAACACCCTGAAAATGATCCTTGTCATGTCCACCACACTGACACTGATCCTGGTCATCATGTCCAACACAGTGACACTGATCCTGGTCATCATGTCCAACTTACTGACACTGATTTTGGTCATCATGTCTAACACACTGACAATGATCCTGGTCATGTCCAACACACTGACACTGATCCAGATCATCATGCCCAACACACTAACACTGAGCCTGGTCATCATGTCCAGCATACTGACAGTAAGCCTGGTCATGTCCAACCCACTGAAACTGATTCTGATCATGTCCAAAATAGTGACGCTGAGCCTGGTCATGTCCAACATACTGATACTGGGCCTCGTCATGTCCAACACACTGACAATGAGCCTGGTCATCATGTCCTTCACACTGACACTGAGCCTGGTCACCATGTCCAACACACTGACACTGATTCAGTTCATGTCCAACAAACTGACAATGATTCTGGTCTTCATGTCCATCATACTGACAATGATCCTGGTCATGTCCAGCACACTGACACTGAGCCTGGTCATGTCCAACACATTTACACTGAGCCTGGTAATCATGTCCAACACACTGACAATGAGCCTGGTCATCATGTCCAACATACTGACAATGAGCCTGGTCATCATGTCCTTCACACTGACACTGAGCCTGGTCATGTCCAACATACTGACACTGAGCCTGGTCATGTCCAACACACTGACAGTGATTCTGGTCATCATGTCCTTCACACTGACACTGAGCCTGGTCATGTCCAACATACTGACACTGGGCCTGGTCATCATGTCAAACAAACTGACACTGAGCCTGGTAATGTTCAACACACTGACACTGATTTAGATCATGTCCAACATAATGACACTGAGCCTGGTCATCATGTCCAACACACTGACACTGAGCCTGGTCATGTCCAACACACTGACACTGATCCCGGTCATCATGTCCAACACACTGACAATGATCCTGTTCATCATGTCCAACACACTGACACTGATTATGGTCATCATGTCCAACACAGTGACACTTATCATGGTCATCATATCCAACACACTGACACTAATCTTGGTCATAATGTCTAACACACTGACACTGGTCCTGGTCATCGTATCCAACACACTCACACTGAGCGTGGTCATGATGCCCGACACACTGAAACTGATCCTGGTTATAGTGTCCAACAAACTGACACTGAGCCTGATCATCATGTCCAGCACACTGACACTGATCCTGGTCATCATGTCCAAAACAAAGAAACTGAGCCTGGTTATGTCCATCACACTGGCACTGAGCCTGGCTGTCATGTTAAACACACTGACACTAAACCTGGTCATCATATCCAACACACTGACAATGATCCTGGTCATCATGTCCAACACACTGACACTAATCTTGGTCATAATGTCTAACACACTGACACTGGTCCTGGTCATCATATCCAACACACTCACACTGAGCGTGGTAATCATGCCCGACACACTGACTCTGGACATGTCCAACACACTGACACTGATCCTGGTCATAGTGTCCAACACACGGACACTGATCCTGGTCATGTCCAACACATTGAAACTGAGCCTGGTCATGTCCATCACACTGGCACTGAGCCTGGTCATCATTTCAAACACACTGACACTAAGCCTGGTCATCATGTCCAACACACTGACACAGAGCCTGGTCATGTCCAACATACTAACACTGAGCCTGGTCATCAAGTCCAACACAGTGACACTGATCCTGGTCATCATGTCCAACTTACTGACACTGATTTTGGTCATCATGTCTAACACACTGACAATGATCCTGGTCATGTCCAACACACTGACACTGATCCAGATCATCATGCCCAACACACTAACACTGAGCCTGGTCATCATGTCCAGCATACTGACAGTAAGCCTGGTCATGTCCAACCCACCGAAACTGATTCTGATCATGTCCAAAATAGTGACGCTGAGCCTGGTCATGTCCAACATACTGACACTGGGCCTCGTCATGTCCAAATCACTGACACTGAGCCTGGTCATGTCCAACACACTGACCATGATTCTGGTCATCATGTAAAACACAATGACACTGATCCTGGTTGTCATGTCCAACACAGTGACACTGAGCCTGGTCATCATGTCCAACACACTGACACAGAGCCTGGTCATGTCCAACATACTAACACTGAGCCTGGTCATGTCCAACACACTGAAACTGATTCAGATCATGTCCAACATACTGACACTGAGACTGGTCATCATGTACAACACACTAACACTGAGCCTGGTCATGTCCAACACACTGACACTGATCCTGGTCATCATATCCAACACACTGACACTGATTCTGGTCATCATATCCAACACACTGACAATGATCCTGGTCATCATGTCCAACACACTGACAGTAATCTTGGTCATAATTTCTAACACACTGACACTGGTCCTGGTCATCATATCCAACACACTCACACTGAGCGTGGTCATCATGCCCGACACACTGACTCTGGACATGTCAAACACATTGACGCTGATCCTGGTCATAGTGTCCAACACACGGACACTGATCCTGGTCATCATGTCCAACACACTGAAATTGAGCCTGGTCATGTCCATCACACTGGCACTGAGCCTGGTCATCATATCCAACACACTGACAATGATCCTGGTCATCATGTCAAACACACTGACACTAAGCCTGGTCATCATGTCCAACACACTGACACAGAGCCTGGTCATCATGTCCAACACACTGACACTGAGCCTGGTCATCATGTCCAACACACTGACACAGAGCCTGGTCATGTCCAACATACTAACACTGAGCCTGTTCACGTCCAACACACTGACACCGATTCAGATCATGTCCAACATACTGACACTGAGCCTGGTCATTATGTACAACACACTAACACTGAGCCTGGTCATGTCCAACACACTGACACTGATCCCGGTCATCAAGTCCAACACACTGACACTGATTCTGGTCATCATATCCAACACACTGACAATGATCCTGATCATCATGTCCAACACACTGACACTGATCCTGGTCATAGTGTCCATCACACTGGCACTGAGCCTGGTCATCATGTCCAACACACTGACACTGAGCCCGGTCATGTCCAACACACTGACACTGATCCCGGTCATCATGTCCAACACACTGACAATGATCCTGTTCATCATGTCCAACACACTGACACTGATTCTGGTCATCATGTCCAACACACTGAAACTGATCCTGGTCATAGTGTCCAACACACTGACACTGGTCCTGGTCATCATTTCCAACACACTCACACTGAGCGTGGTCATCATGTCCAAAACACTGAAACTGAGCCTGGTTATGTCCATCACACTGACACAGAGCCTGGTCACTGAGCCTGGTCATCATGTCCAACACACTGACAATAATCCTTGTCATGTCCAACACACTGACACTGATCCTGGTCATCAAGTCCAACACAGTGACACTGATCCTGGTCATCATGTCCAACTTACTGACACTGATTTTGGTCATCATGTCTAACCCCACTGACAATGATCCTGGTCATGTCCAACACACTGACACTGATCCAGATCATCATGCCAGACACACTAACACTGAGCCTGGTCATCATGTCCAGCATACTGACAGTAAGCCTGGTCATGTCCAACCCACCGAAACTGATTCTGATCATGTCCAAAATAGTGATGCTGAGCCTGGTCATGTCCAACATACTGACACTGGGCCTCGTCATGTCCAACACATTGACACTGAGCCTGGTCATGTCCAACACACTGACCATGATTCTGGTCATCATGTAAAACACAATGACACTGATCCTGGTTGTCATGTCCAACACACTGACAATGAGCCTGGTCATCATGTCCAACATACTGACAATGAGCCTGGTCATCATGTCCTTCACACTGACACTGAGCCGGGTCATCATGTCCAACACAATGACACTGATTCAGTTCATGTCCAACAAACTGACAATGATTCTGGTCTTCATGTCCATCATACTGACAATGATCCTGGTCATGTCCAGCACACTGACACTGAGCCTGGTCATGTCCAACACACTGACACTGATCCCGGTCATCATGTCCAACACACTGACACTGATTCTGGTCATCATGTCCAACACAGTGACACTTATCATGGTCATCATATACAACACACTGACACTAATCTTGGTCATAATGTCTAACACACTGACACTGGTCCTGGTCATCATATCCAACACACTCACACTGAGCGTGGTCATCATGCCCGACACACTGAAACTGATCCTGGTCATAGTGTCCAACACACTGACACTGAGCCTGATCATCATGTCCAGCACACTGAAACTGATCCTGGTCATCATGTCCAACACACTGAAACTGAGCCTGGTTATGTCCATCACACTGGCACTGAGCCTGGTCATCATGTCAAACACACTGACACTAAACCTGGTCATCATGTCCAACACACTGACACTGATTCTGTTCATGTCCAACACACTGACACTGATTATGGTCATCATGTCCAACACACTGACACTGATCCTGGTCATCATGTCCAACACACTGACACAGAGCCTGGTCATGTCCAACATACTAACACTGAGCCTGGTCATGTCCAACACACTGAAACTGATTCAGATCATGTCCAACATACTGACACTGAGCCTGGTCATCATGTACAACACACTAACACTGAGCCTGGTCATGTCAAACATACTAACACTGAGCCTGGTCATGTCCAACATACTGACACTGATCCCGGTCATCAAGTCCAACACACTGACACTGATTCTGGTCATCATATCCTACACACTGACAATGATCCTGGTCATCATGTCCAACACACTGATACTAATCTTGGTCATAATGTCTAACACACTGACACTGGTCCTGGTCATCATATCCAACACACTCACACTGAGCGTGGTCATTATGCCCGACACACTGACTCTGGACATGTCCAACACACTGACACTGATCCTGGTCATAGTGTCCAACACACTGAAACTGAGCCTGGTCATGTCCATCACACTGGCACTGAGCCTGGTCATCATGTCAAACACACTGACACTAAGCCTGGTCATCATGTCCAACACACTGACACAGAGCCTGGTCATCATGTCCAACACACTGACACTGATCCTGGTCATCATGTCCAACACACTGACACAGAGCCTGGTCATGTCCAACATACTAACACTGAGCCTGGTCATGTCCAACACACTGACACTGAGCCTGGTCATCATGTCCAACACACTGACAATGATCCTTGTCATGTCCAAAACACTGACACTGATCCTGGTCATCAAGTCCAACACAGTGACACTGATCCTGGTCATCATGTCTAACACACTGACAATGATCCTGGTCATGTCCAACACACTGACACTGATCCAGATCATCATGCCCAACACACTAACACTGAGCCTGGTCATCATGTCCAGCATACTGACAGTAAGCCTGGTCATGTCCAACCCACCGAAACTGATTCTGATCATGTCCAAAATAGTGACGCTGAGCCTCGTCATGTCCAACACACTGACACTGAGCCTGGTCATGTCCAACACACTGACCATGATTCTGGTCATCATGTAAAACACAATGACACTGATCCTGGTTGTCATGTCCATCACACTGACACTGAGCCTGGTCATCATGTCCAACACACTGACACAGAGCCTGGTCATGTACAACATACTGACATTGAGCCTGGTCATCATGTCCAACACACTGACACTAATCCTGGTCATCATGTCCAACACACTAACACTGATCCTGGTCATCATATCCAACACACTGACACTGAGCCCGGTCATCATGTCCAACACACTGACACTTATTCAGTTCATGTCCAACAAACTGACAATGATTCTGGTCTTCATGTCCATCATACTGACAATGATCCTGGTCATGTCCAGCACACTGACACTGAGCCTGGTCATGTCCAACACATTGACACTGAGCCTGGTCATCATTGTCCTTCACACTGACACTGAGCCTGGTCATGTCCAACATACTGACATTGAGCCTGGTCATGTCCAAAACACTGACACTGATTCTGGTCATCATGTCCAACACACTGACACAGAGCCTGGTCATGTCCAACATACTAACACTGAGCCTGGTCATGTCCAACACACTGAAACTGATTCAGATCATGTCCAACATACTGACACTGAGCCTGGTCATCATGTACAACACACTAACACTGAGCCTGGTCATGTCAAACATACTAACACTGAGCCTGGTCATGTCCAACATACTGACACTGATTCCGGTCATCAAGTCCAACACACTGACACTGATTCTGGTCATCATATCCAACACACTGACAATGATCCTGGTCATCATGTCCAACACACTGACACTAATCTTGGTCATAATGTCTAACACACTGACACTGGTCCTGGTCATCATATCCAACACACTCACACTGAGCGTGGTCATCATGCCCGACACACTGACTCTGGACATGTCCAACACACTGACACTGATCCTGGTCATAGTGTCCAACACACTGAAACTGAGCCTGGTCATGTCCATCACACTGGCACTGAGCCTGGTCATCATGTCAAACATATTGACACTAAGCCTGGTCATCATGTCCAACACACTGACACAGAGCCTGGTCATCATGTCCAACACACTGACACTGATCCTGGTCATCATGTCCAACACACTGACACAGAGCCTGGTCATGTCCAACATACTAACACTGAGCCTGGTCATGTCCAACACACTGACACTGAGCCTGGTCATCATGTCCAACACACTGACAATGATCCTTGTCATGTCCAAAACACTGACACTGATCCTGGTCATCATGCCCAACACACTAACACTGAGCCTGGTCATCATGTCCAGCATACTGACAGTAAGCCTGGTCATGTCCAACCCACCGAAACTGATTCTGATCATGTCCAAAATAGTGATGCTGAGCCTGGTCATGTCCAACATACTGACACTGGGCCTCGTCATGTCCAACACACTGACAATGAGCCTGGTCATGTCCAACACACTGACCATGATTCTGGTCATCATGTAAAACACAATGACACTGATCCTGGTTGTCATGTCCTTCACACTGACACTGAGCCTGGTCATCATGTCCAACACACTGACACAGAGCCTGGTCATGTACAACATACTGACATTGAGCCTGGTCATCATGTCCAACACACTGACACTAATCCTGGTCATCATGTCCAACACACTAACACTGATCCTGGTCATCATATCCAACACACTGACACTGAGCCCGGTCATCATGTCCAACACACTGACACTGATTCAGTTCATGTCCAACAAACTGACAATGATTCTGGTCTTCATGTCCATCATACTGACAATGATCCTGGTCATTTCCAACACACTGACACTGAGCCTGGTCATGTCCAACACACTGACACTGAGCCTGGTCATCATGTCCAACACACTGACAATGAGCCTGGTCATCATGTCCAACATACTGACAATGAGCCTGGTCATCATTGTCCTTCACACTGACACTGAGCCTGGTCATCATGTCCAACACACTGACACAGAGCCTGGTCATGTCCAACATACTAACACTGAGCCTGGTCATGTCCAACACACTGAAACTGATTCAGATCATGTCCAACATACTGACACTGAGCCTGGTCATCATGTACAACACACTAACACTGAGCCTGGTCATCATGTCAAACATACTAACACTGAGCCTGGTCATGTCCAACATACTGACACTGATCCCGGTCATCCAGTCCAACACACTGACAATGATCCTGGTCATCATGTCCAACACACTGACACTAATCTTGGTCATAATGTCTAACACACTGACACTGGTCCTGGTCATCATATCCAACACACTCACACTGAGCGTGGTCATTATGCCCGACACACTGACTCTGGACATGTCCAACACACTGACACTGATCCTGGTCATAGTGTCCAACACACTGAAACTGAGCCTGGTCATGTCCATCACACTGGCACTGAGCCTGGTCATCATGTCAAACACACTGACACTAAGCCTGGTCATCATGTCCAACACACTGACACAGAGCCTGGTCATCATGTCCAACACACTGACACTGATCCTGGTCATCATGTCCAACACACTGACACAGAGCCTGGTCATGTCCAACATACTAACACTGAGCCTGGTCATGTCCAACACACTGACACTGAGCCTGGTCATCATGTCCAAGACACTGACAATGATCCTTGTCATGTCCAAAACACTGACACTGATCCTGGTCATCAAGTCCAACACAGTGACACTGATCCTGGTCATCATGTCTAACACACTGACAATGATCCTGGTCATGTCCAACACACTGACACTGATCCAGATCATCATGCCCAACACACTAACACTGAGCCTGGTCATCATGTCCAGCATACTGACAGTAAGCCTGGTCATGTCCAACCCACCGAAACTGATTCTGATCATGTCCAAAATAGTGACGCTGAGCCTGGTCATGTCCAACATACTGACACTGGGCCTCGTCATGTCCAACACACTGACACTGAGCCTGGTCATGTCCAACACACTGACCATGATTCTGGTCATCATGTAAAACACAATGACACTGATCCTGGTTGTCATGTCCATCACACTGACACTGAGCCTGGTCATCATGTCCAACACACTGACACAGAGCCTGGTCATGTACAACATACTGACATTGAGCCTGGTCATCATGTCCAACACACTGACACTAATCCTGGTCATCATGTCCAACACACTAACACTGATCCTGGTCATCATATCCAACACACTGACACTGAGCCCGGTCATCATGTCCAACACACTGACACTGATTCAGTTCATGTCCAACAAACTGACAATGATTCTGGTCTTCATGTCCATCATACTGACAATGATCCTGGTCATGTCCAGCACACTGACACTGAGCCTGGTCATGTCCAACACATTGACACTGAGCCTGGTCATCATTGTCCTTCACACTGACACTGAGCCTGGTCATGTCCAACATACTGACATTGAGCCTGGTCATGTCCAAAACACTGACACTGATTCTGGTCATCATGTCCAACACACTGACACAGAGCCTGGTCATGTCCAACATACTAACACTGAGCCTGGTCATGTCCAACACACTGAAACTGATTCAGATCATGTCCAACATACTGACACTGAGCCTGGTCATCATGTACAACACACTAACACTGATCCTGGTCATGTCAAACATACTAACACTGAGCCTGGTCATGTCCAACATACTGACACTGATTCAGTTCATGTCCAACAAACTGACAATGATTCTGGTCTTCATGTCCATCATACTGACAATGATCCTGGTCATTTCCAACACACTGACACTGAGCCTGGTCATGTCCAACACATTGACACTGAGCCTGGTCATCATGTCCAACACACTGACAATGAGCCTGGTCATCATGTCCAACATACTGACAATGAGCCTGGTCATCATTGTCCTTCACACTGACACTGAGCCTGGTCATGTCCAACATACTGACATTGAGCCTGGTCATGTCCAACACACTGACAGTGATTCTGGTCATCATGTTAAACACAATGACACGGTTCCTGGTCATCATGTCCAACACACTGACACAGAGCCTGGTCATGTTCAACATACTAACACTGATCCTGGTCATCCTATCCAACACACTAACACTGATCCTGGTCATGTCCAGCACAATGACACTGAGCCTGGTCATGTCCAACACATTGACACTGAGCCTGGTCATCATGTCCAATACACTGACACAGAGCCTGGTCATGTACAACATACTGACACTGAGCCTGGTCATCATGTCCAACACACTGACACAGAGCCTTGTCATGTACAACATACTGACACTGAGCCTGGTCATCATTTCCAACACACTGACACTAATCCTGGTCATCATGTCCAACACACTGACACTGAGCCTGGTCATCATGTCCAACACACTGACACTGAGCCTGGTCATGTACAACATACTGACATTGAGCCTGGTCATCATGTCCAACACACTGACACTAATCTTGGTCATCATGTCCAACACACTAACACTGATCCTGGTCATCCATGTCCAGCATACTGACAGTAATCCTGGTCATGTCCAACCCACCGAAACTGATTCTGATCATGTCCAAAATAGTGACGCTGATCCTGGTCATGTCCAACATACTGACACTGGGCCTCGTCATGTCCAACACACTGACAATGAGCCTGGTCATGTCCAACACACTGACCATGATTCTGGTCATCATGTAAAACACAATGACACTGATCCTGGTTGTCATGTCCTTCACACTGACACTGAGCCTGGTCATCATGTCCAACACACTGACACAGAGCCTGGTCATGTACAACATACTGACATTGAGCCTGGTCATCATGTCCAACACACTGACACTAATCCTGGTCATCATGTCCAACACACTAACACTGATCCTGGTCATCATATCCAACACACTGACACTGAGCCCGGTCATCATGTCCAACACACTGACACTGATTCAGTTCATGTCCAACAAACTGACAATGATTCTGGTCTTCATGTCCATCATACTGACAATGATCCTGGTCATGTCCTGCACACTGACACTGAGCCTGGTCATGTCCAACACATTGACACTGAGCCTGGTCATCATGTCCAACACACTGACAATGAGCCTGGTCATCATGTCCAACATACTGACAATGAGCCTGGTCATCATTGTCCTTCACACTGACACTGAGCCTGGTCATGTCCAACATACTGACATTGAGCCTGGTCATGTCCAACACACTGACAGTGATTCTGGTCATCATGTTAAACACAATGACACGGTTCCTGGTCATCATGTCCAACACACTGACACAGAGCCTGGTCATGTTCAACATACTAACACTGATCCTGGTCATCCTATCCAACACACTAACACTGATCCTGGTCATGTCCAGCACAATGACACTGAGCCTGGTCATGTCCAACACATTGACACTGAGCCTGGTCATCATGTCCAATACACTGACACAGAGCCTGGTCATGTACAACATACTGACACTGAGCCTGGTCATCATGTCCAACACACTGACACAGAGCCTTGTCATGTACAACATACTGACACTGAGCCTGGTCATCATTTCCAACACACTGACACTAATCCTGGTCATCATGTCCAACACACTGACACTGAGCCTGGTCATCATGTCCAACACACTGACACTGAGCCTGGTCATGTACAACATACTGACACTGAGCCTGGTCATCATGTCCAACACACTGACACTAATCTTGGTCATCATGTCCAACACACTAACACTGATCCTGGTCATCATATCCAACACACTGACACTGAGCCGGGTCATCATGTCCAACACACTGACACTGATTCAGTTCATGTCCAACAAACTGACAATGATTCCGGTCTTCATGTCGTTCATACTGACAATGATCCTGGTCATGTCCAGCACACTGACACTGAGCCTGGTCATGTCCAACACATTGACACTGAGCCTGGTCATCATGTCCAACACACTGACAATGAGCCTGGTCATCATGTCCAACATACTGACAATGAGCCTGGTCATCATGTCCAACACATTGACACTGAGCCTGGTCATCATGTCCAATACACTGACACAGAGCCTGGTCATGTACAACATACTGACACTGAGCCTGGTCATCATGTCCAACACACTGACACAGAGCCTTGTCATGTACAACATACTGACACTGAGCCTGGTCATCATTTCCAACACACTGACACTAATCCTGGTCATCATGTCCAACACACTGACACTGAGCCTGGTCATCATGTCCAACACACTGACACTGAGCCTGGTCATGTACAACATACTGACATTGAGCCTGGTCATCATGTCCAACACACTGACACTAATCTTGGTCATCATGTCCAACACACTAACACTGATCCTGGTCATCCATGTCCAGCATACTGACAGTAATCCTGGTCATGTCCAACCCACCGAAACTGATTCTGATCATGTCCAAAATAGTGACGCTGAGCCTGGTCATGTCCAACATACTGACACTGGGCCTCGTCATGTCCAACACACTGACAATGAGCCTGGTCATGTCCAACACACTGACCATGATTCTGGTCATCATGTAAAACACAATGACACTGATCCTGGTTGTCATGTCCTTCACACTGACACTGAGCCTGGTCATCATGTCCAACACACTGACACAGAGCCTGGTCATGTACAACATACTGACATTGAGCCTGGTCATCATGTCCAACACACTGACACTAATCCTGGTCATCATGTCCAACACACTAGCACTGATCCTGGTCATCATATCCAACACACTGACACTGAGCCCGGTCATCATGTCCAACACACTTACACTGATTCAGTTCATGTCCAACAAACTGACAATGATTCTGGTCTTCATGTCCATCATACTGACAATGATCCTGGTCATGTCCTGCACACTGACACTGAGCCTGGTCATGTCCAACACATTGACACTGAGCCTGGTCATCATGTCCAACACACTGACAATGAGCCTGGTCATCATGTCCAACATACTGACAATGAGCCTGGTCATCATTGTCCTTCACACTGACACTGAGCCTGGTCATGTCCAACATACTGACATTGAGCCTGGTCATGTCCAACACACTGACAGTGATTCTGGTCATCATGTTAAACACAATGACACGGTTCCTGGTCATCATGTCCAACACACTGACACAGAGCCTGGTCATGTTCAACATACTAACACTGATCCTGGTCATCCTATCCAACACACTAACACTGATCCTGGTCATGTCCAGCACAATGACACTGAGCCTGGTCATGTCCAACACATTGACACTGAGCCTGGTCATCATGTCCAATACACTGACACAGAGCCTGGTCATGTACAACATACTGACACTGAGCCTGGTCATCATGTCCAACACACTGACACAGAGCCTTGTCATGTACAACATACTGACACTGAGCCTGGTCATCATTTCCAACACACTGACACTAATCCTGGTCATCATGTCCAACACACTGACACTGAGCCTGGTCATCATGTCCAACACACTGACACTGAGCCTGGTCATGTACAACATACTGACACTGAGCCTGGTCATCATGTCCAACACACTGACACTAATCTTGGTCATCATGTCCAACACACTAACACTGATCCTGGTCATCATATCCAACACACTGACACTGAGCCCGGTCATCATGTCCAACACACTGACACTGATTCAGTTCATGTCCAACAAACTGACAATGATTCAAGTCTTCATGTCGTTCATACTGACAATGATCCTGGTCATGTCCAGCACACTGACACTGAGCCTGGTCATGTCCAACACATTGACACTGAGCCTGGTCATCATGTCCAACACATTGACAATGAGCCTGGTCATCATGTCCAACATACTGACAATGAGCCTGGTCATCATGTCCAACACACTGACACTAATCCTGGTCATCATGTCCAACACACTAACACTGATCCTGGTCATCTTGTCCAACACACTGACACTGATTAAGTTCATGTCCAACACACTGACATAGAGTCTATTCATCATGTCCATCCTACTGACAATGATCCTGGTCATGTCCAACACACTGACACTGAGCCTGGTCATGTCCAACACACTGACAATGATCCTTGTCATGTCCAAAACACTGACACTGATCCTGGTCATCAAGTCCAACACAGTGACACTGATCCTGGTCATCATGTCTAACACACTGACAATGATCCTGGTCATGTCCAACACACTGACACTGATCCAGATCATTATGCCCAACACACTAACACTGAGCCTGGTCATCATGTCCAGCATACTGACAGTAAGCCTGGTCATGTCCAACCCACCGAAACTGATTCTGATCATGTCCAAAATAGTGACGCTGAGCCTGGTCATGTCCAACATACTGACACTGGGCCTCGTCATGTCCAACACACTGACACTGAGCCTGGTCATGTCCAACACACTGACCATGATTCTGGTCATCATGTAAAACATAATGACAATGATCCTGGTCATCATGTCCAACACACTGACACTGAGTCTGGTCATCATGTCCAACACACTGACACAGAGCCTGGTCATGTACAACATACTGACATTGAGCCTGGTCATGTCCAACACACTGACACTGATTCAGATCATGTCCAACATACTGACACTGAGACTCGTCATCATGTACAACACACTAACACTGAGCCTGGTCATGTCCAACACACTGACACTGATCCTGGTCATCATATCCAACACACTGACACTGATTCTGGTCATCATATCCAACACACTGACAATGATCCTGGTCATCATGTCCAACACACTGACAGTAATCTTGGTCATAATTTCTAACACACTGACACTGGTCCTGGTCATCATATCCAACAAACTCACACTGAGCGTGGTCATCATGCCCGACACACTGACTCTGGACATGTCAAACACATTGACGCTGATCCTGGTCACAGTGTCCAACACACGGACACTGATCCTGGTCATCATGTCCAACACACTGAAATTGAGCCTGGTCATGTCCATCACACTGGCACTGAGCCTGGTCATCATATCCAACACACTGACAATGATCCTGGTCATCATGTCAAACACACTGACACTAAGCCTGATCATCATGTCCAACACACTGACACAGAGCCTGGTCATCATGTCCAACACACTGACACTGAGCCTGGTCATCATGTCCAACACACTGACACAGAGCCTGGTCATGTCCAACATACTAACACTGAGCCTGGTCACGTCCAACACACTGACACCGATTAAGATCATGTCCAACATACTGACACTGAGCCTGGTCATCATGTACAACACACTAACACTGAGCCTGGTCATGTCCAACACACTGACACTGATCCCGGTCATCAAGTCCAACACACTGACACTGATTCTGGTCATCATGTCCAACACACTGACAATGATCCTGGTCATCATGTCCAACACACTGACACTAATCTTGGTCATAATTTCTAACACACTGACACTGAGCCTGGTCATCATGTCCAACACATTGACAATGACCCTTGTCATGTCCAACACACCGACACTGATCCTGGTCATCAAGTCCAACACACTGACACTGATCCTGGTCATCATGTCCAACACACTGACACTGATCATGGTCATAATGTCCAACACACTGACACTGATTTTGGTCATCATGTCCAAAACACTACCAAATGATTCTGGTCATGTCCAACACACTGACACTGATCCTGGTCATCAAGTCCAACACAATGACACGGATTATGTTCATGTCCAACACACTGCCACTGATTCTGGTCATCATGTCCAACACACTGACACTGAGCCTAGTAATGTCCAACACACTGACACTGATTCAGATCATGTCCAACATACTGACACTGAGCCTGGTCATCATGTACAACACACTAACACTGAGCCTGGTCATGTCCAACACACTGACACTGATCCCGGTCATCAAGTCCAACACACTGACACTGATTCTGGTCATCATATCCAACACACTGACAATGATCCTGGTCATCATGTCCAACACACTGACACTAATCTTTGTCATAATGTCTAACACACTCACACTGGTCCTGGTCATCATATCCAACACACTCACACTGAGCCTGGTCATCATGCCCGACACACTGAAACTGATCCTGGTCATAGTGTCCAACACACTGACACTGAGCCTGATCATCATGTCCAGCACACTGACACTGATCCTGGTCATCATGTCCAACACACTGAAACTGAGCCTGGTTATGTCCATCACACTGGCACTGAGCCTGGTCATCATGTCAAACACACTGACACTAAACCTGGTCATCATGTCCAACACACTGACACTGATTCTGTTCATGTCCAACACACTGACACTGATTATGGTCATCATGTCCAACACACTGACACTGATCCTGGTCATCATGTCCAACACACTGACACAGAGCCTGGTCATGTCCAACACTGACACTGATTCTGTTCATGTCCAACACAGTGACACTGATTATGGTCATCATGTCCAACACACTGACACTGATCCTGGTCATCATGTCCAACACACTGACACAGATCCTGGTCATCATGTCCAACACACTGACACAGAGCCTGGTCATGTCCAACACACTGACACTGATTCAGATCATGTCCAACATACTGACACTGAGCCTGGTCATCATGTACAACACACTAACACTGAGCCTGGTCATGTCCAACACACTGACACTGATCCCGGTCATCAAGTCCAACACACTGACACTGATTCTGGTCATCATATCCAACACACTGACAATGATCCTGGTCATCATGTCCAACACACTGACACTAATCTTTGTCATAATGTCTAACACACTGACACTGGTCCTGGTCATGTCCAACATACTAACACTGAGCCTGGTCATGTCCAACACACTGACACTGAGCCTGGTCATCATGTCCAACACACTGACACTGATCCTGGTCATCAAGTCCAACACAGTGACACTGATCCTGGTCATCATGTCCAACTTACTGACACTGATTTTGGTCATCATGTCTAACACACTGACAATGATCCTGGTCATGTCCAACACACTGACACTGATCCAGATAATCATGCCCAACACACTAACACTGAGCCTCGTCATCATGTCCAGCATACTGACAGTAAGCCTGGTCATGTCCAACCCACCGAAACTGATTCTGATCATGTACAAAATAGTGACGCTGAGCCTGGTCATGTCCAACATACTGATACTGGGCCTCGTCATGTCCAACACACTGACACTGAGCCTGGTCATGTCCAACACACTGACCATGATTCTGGTCATCATGTAAAACACAATGACACTGATCCTGGTTGTCATGTCCAACACAGTGACACTGAGCCTGGTCATCATGTCCAACACACTGACACAGAGCCTGGTCATCATGTCCAACACACTAACACTAATCCTGGTCATCATATCCAACACACTGACACTGAGCCCGGTCATCATGTCCAACACACTGACACTGATTCAGTTCATGTCCAACAAACTGACTATGATTCTGGTCTTCATGTCCATCATACTGACAATGATCCTGGTCATGTCCAGCACACTGACACTGAGCCTGGTCATGTCCAACACATTTACACTGAGCCTGGTAATCATGTCCAACACACTGACAATGAGCCTGGTCATCATGTCCAACATACTGACAATGAGCTTGGTCATCATGTCCTTCACACTGACACTGAGCCTGGTCATGTCCAACATACTGACACTGAGCCTGGTCATGTCCAACACACTGACAGTGATTCTGGTCATCATGTCCTTCACACTGACACTGAGCCTGGTCATGTCCAACATACTGACACTGGGCCTGGTC
Source organism: Oncorhynchus mykiss (assembly GCF_057628025.1). Taxonomy (NCBI): domain Eukaryota; kingdom Metazoa; phylum Chordata; class Actinopteri; order Salmoniformes; family Salmonidae; genus Oncorhynchus; species Oncorhynchus mykiss. The sequence goes on along the minus strand of NC_143044.1, from coordinate 50,681,856 downwards.
ATCATGTCCAACAAACTGACACTGAGCCTGGTCATGTCCAACACACTGACACTGATCCCGGTCATCATGTCCAACACACTGACAATGATCCTGTTCATCATGTCCAACACACTGACACTGATTCTGTTCATAATGTCCAACACAGTGACACTTATCATGGTGATCATATCCAACACACTGACACAAATCTTGGTCATAATGTCTAACACACTGACACTGGTCCTGGTCATCATATCCAACACACTCACACTGAGCGTGGTCATCATGCCCGACACACTGAAACTGATCCTGGTCATAGTGTTCAACACACTGAAACTGAGCCTGGTTATGTCCATCACACTGGCACTGAGCCTGGTCATCATGTCAAACACACTGACACTAAACCTGGTCATCATGTCCAACACACTGACACTGATTCTGTTCATGTCCAACACACTGACACTGATTATGGTCATCATGTCCAACACACTGACACTGATCCTGGTCATCATGTCCAACACACTGACACAGAGCCTGGTCATGTCCAACACTGACACTGATTCTGTTCATGTCCAACACACTGACACTGATTATGGTCATCATGTCCAACACACTGACACTGATCCTGGTCATCATGTCCAACACACTGACACTGAGCCTGGTCATGTCCAACATACTAACACAGAGCATGGTTATGTCCAAGACACTGACACTGATCCCGGTCATCAAGTCCAACACACTGACACTGATTCTGGTCATCATATCCAACACACTGACAATGATCCTGGTCATCATGTCCAGCACACTGACACTAATCTTGGTCATAATGTCTAACACACTGACACTGGTCCTGGTCATCATATCCAACACACTCACACTGAGCGTGGTCATCATGCCCGACACACTGACTCTGGACATGTCCAAAACACTGACACTGATCCTGGTCATAGTGTCCAACACACGGACACTAATCATGGTCATGTCAAACACGCTGACACTGAGCCTGATCATCATGTCCAACACACTGACACTGATCCTGGTCATCATGTCCAACACACTGAAACTGACCCTGGTCATCATGCCCGACACACTGACTCTGGACATGTCCAACACACTGACACTGATCCTGGTCATAGTGTCCAACACACGGACACTGATCCTGGTCATCATGTCCAACACACTGAAACTGAGCCTGGTCATGTCCATCACACTGGCACTGAGCCTGGTCATCATGTCAAACACAATGACACTAAGCCTGGTCATCATGTCCAACACACTGACACAGAGCCAGGTCATCATGTCCAACACACTGACACTGATCCTGGTCATCATGTCCAACACACTGACACAGAGCCTGGTCATGTCCAACATACTAACACTGAGCCTGGTCATGTCCAACACACTGAAACTGATTCAGATCATGTCCAACATACTGACACTGAGCCTGGTCATCATGTACAACACACTAACACTGAGCCTGGTCATGTCAAACATACTAACACTGAGCCTGGTCATGTCCAACACACTGAAACTGATTCAGATCATGTCCAACATACTGACACTGAGCCTGGTCATCATGTACAACACACTAACACTGAGCCTGGTCATTTCAAACATACTAACACTTAGCCTGGTCATGTCCAACATACTGACACTGATCCCGGTCATCAAGTCCAACACACTGACACTGATTCTGGTCATCATATCCAACACACTGACAATGATCCTGGTCATCATGTCCAACACACTGACACTAATCTTGGTCATAATGTCTAACACACTGACACTGGTCCTGGTCATCATATCCAACACACTCACACTGAGCGTGGTCATCATGCCCGACACACTGACTCTGGACATGTCCAACACACTGACACTGATCCTGGTCATAGTGTCCAACACACTGAAACTGAGCCTGGTCATGTCCATCACACTGGCACTGAGCCTGGTCATCATGTCAAACACACTGACAGTAAGCCTGGTCATCATGTCCAACACACTGACACAGAGCCATGTCATCATGTCCAACACACTAACACTGATCCTGGTCATCATGTCCAACATACTGACACAGAGCCTGGTCATGTCCAACATACTAACACTGAGCCTGGTCATGTCCAACACACTGACACTGAGCCTGGTCATCATGTCCAACACACTGACAATGATCCTTGTCATGTCCAAAACACTGACACTGATCCTGGTCATCAAGTCCAACACAGTGACACTGATCCTGGTCATCATGTCTAACACACTGACAATGATCCTGGTCATGTCCAACACACTGACACTGATCCAGATCATCATGCCCAACACACTAACACTGAGCCTGGTCATCATGTCCAGCATACTGACAGTAAGCCTGGTCATGTCCAACCCACCGAAACTGATTCTGATCATGTCCAAAATAGTGACGCTGAGCCTGGTCATGTCCAACATACTGACACTGGGCCTCGTCATGTCCAACATACTGACACTGAGCCTGGTCATGTCCAACACACTGACCATGATTCTGGTCATCATGTAAAACACAATGACACTGATCCTGGTTGTCATGTCCATCACACTGACACTGAGCCTGGTCATCATGTCCAACACACTGACACAGAGCCTGGTCATGTACAACATACTGACATTGAGCCTGGTCATCATGTCCAACACACTGACACTAATCCTGGTCATCATGTCCAACACACTAACACTGATCCTGGTCATCATATCCAACACACTGACACTGAGCCCGGTCATCATGTCCAACACACTGACACTGATTCAGTTCATGTCCAACAAACTGACAATGATTCTGGTCTTCATGTCCATCATACTGACAATGATCCTGGTCATGTCCAGCACACTGACACTGAGCCTGGTCATGTCCAACACACTGACAATGAGCCTGGTCATCATGTCCAACATACTGACAATGAGCTTGGTCATTATTGTCCAACACACTGACACTGATTCAGTTCATGTCCAACAAACTGACAATGATTCTGGTCTTCATGTCCATCATACTGACAATGATCCTGGTCATGTCCAGCACACTGACACTGAGCCTGGTCATCATGTCCAACACACTGACAATGAGCCTGGTCATCATGTCCAACATACTGACAATGAGCCTGGTCATCATTGTCCTTCACACTGACACTGAGCCTGGTCATGTCCAACATACTGACATTGAGCCTGGTCATGTCCAACACACTGACAGTGATTCTGGTCATCATGTTAAACACAATGACACGGTTCCTGGTCATCATGACCAACACACTGACACAGAGCCTGGTCATGTTCAACATACTAACACTGATCCTGGTCATCCTATCCAACACACTAACACTGATCCTGGTCATGTCCAGCACAATGACACTGAGCCTGGTCATGTCCAACACATTGACACTGAGCCTGGTCATCATGTCCAATACACTGACACAGAGCCTGGTCATGTACAACATACTGACACTGAGCCTGGTCATCATGTCCAACACACTGACACAGAGCCTTGTCATGTACCACATACTGACACTGAGCCTGGTCATCATTTCCAACACACTGACACTAATCCTGGTCATCATGTCCAACACACTGACACTGAGCCTGGTCATCATGTCCAACACACTGACACAGAGCCTGGTCATGTACAACATACTGACATTGAGCCTGGTCATCATGTCCAACACACTGACACTAATCTTGGTCATCATGTCCAACACACTAACACTGATCCTGGTCATCATATCCAACACACTGACACTGAGCCCGGTCATCATGTCCAACACACTGACACTGATTCAGTTCATGTCCAACAAACTGACAATGATTCTGGTCTTCATGTCCATCATACTGACAATGATCCTGGTCATGTCCAGCACACTGACACTGAGCCTGGTCATGTCCAACACATTGACACTGAGATTGGTCATGTCCAACACATTGACACTGAGCCTGGTCATCATGTCCAACACACTGACAATGAGCCTGGTCATCATGTCCAACATACTGACAATGAGCCTGGTCATCATGTCCAACACACTGACGCTAATCCTGGTCATCATGTCCAACACACTAACACTGATCCTGGTCATCTTGTCCAACACACTGACACTGATTAAGTTCATGTCCAACACACTGACATAGAGTCTATTCATCATGTCCATCCTACTGACAATGATCCTGGTCATGTCCAACACACTGACACTGAGCCTGGTCATGTCCAACACACTGACAATGATCCTTGTCATGTCCAAAACACTGACACTGATCCTGGTCATCAAGTCCAACACAGTGACACTGATCCTGGTCATCATGTCTAACACACTGACAATGATCCTGGTCATGTCCAACACACTGACACTGATCCAGATCATTATGCCCAACACACTAACACTGAGCCTGGTCATCATGTTTAGCATACTGACAGTAAGCCTGGTCATGTCCAACCCACCAAAACTGATTCTGATCATGTCCAAAATAGTGACGCTGAGCCTGGTCATGTCCAACATACTGACACTGGGCCTCGTCATGTCCAACACACTGACACTGAGCCTGGTCATGTCCAACACACTGACCATGATTCTGGTCATCATGTACAACATACTGACATTGAGCCTGGTCATCATGTCCAACACACTGACACTAATCCTGGTCATCATGTCCAACACACTAACACTGATCCTGGTCATCATATCCAACACACTGACACTGAGCCCGGTCATCATGTCCAACACACTGACACTGATTCAGTTCATGTCCAACAAACTGACAATGATTCTGGTTTTCATGTCCATCATACTGACAATGTTCCCGGTCATCATGTCCAACACACTGACACGGATTATGTTCATGTCCAACACACTAACACTTAGCTTGGTCATCATGTCCAACACACTGACACTGGGCCTGGTCATCATGTACAACAAACTGACACTGAGCCTGGTAATGTTCAACACACTGACACTGATTTAGATCATGTCGAACATACTGACACTGAGCCTGGTCATCATGTCCAACACACTGACACTGAGCCTGGTCATGTCCAACACACAGACACTGATCTTGGTCATAATGTCTAACACACTGACACTGGTCCTGGTCATCGTATCCAACACACTCACACTGAGCGTGGTCATCATGCCCGACACACTGAAACTGATCCTGGTTATAGTGTCCAACACACTCACACTGAGCCTGATCATCATGTCCAGCACACTGACACTGATCCTGGTCATCATGTCCAAAACACTGAAACTGAGCCTGGTTATGTCCATCCCACTGGCATTGAGCCTGGCTATCATGTCAAACACACTGACACTAAACCTGGTCATCATATCCAACACACTGACAATGATCCTGGTCATCATGTCCAACACACTGACATTAATCTTGGTCATAATGTCTAACACACTGACACTGGTCCTGGTCATCATATCCAACACACTCACACTGAGCGTGGTAATCATGCCCGACACACTGACTCTGGACATGTCCAACACACTGACACTGATCCTGGTCATAGTGTCCAACACACGGACACTGATCCTGGTCATGTCCAACACATTGAAACTGAGCCTGGTCATGTCCATCACACTGGCACTGAGCCTGGTCATCATGTCAAACACACTGACACTAAGCCTGGTCATCTTGTCCAACACACTGACACAGAGCCTGGTCATCATGTCCAACACACTGACACTGATTCTGGTCATCATGTCCAACACACTGACACAGAGCCTGGTCATGTCCAACATACTAACACTGAGCCTGGTCATCAAGTCCAACACAGTGACACTGATCCTGGTCATCATGTCCAACTTACTGACACTGATTTTGGTCATAATGTCTAACACACTGACAATGATCCTGGTCATGTCCAACACACTGACACTGATCCAGATCATCATGCCCAACACACTAACACTGAGCCTGGTCATCATGTCCAGCATACTGACAGTAAGCCTGGTCATTTCCAACTCACCGAAACTGATTCTGATCATGTCCAAAATAGTGACGCTGAGCCTGGTCATGTCCAACATACTGAAACTGGGCCTCGTCATGTCCAACACACTGACACTGAGCCTGGTCATGTCCAACACACTGACCATGATTCTGGTCATCATGTAAAACACAATGACACTGATCCTGGTTGTCATGTCCAACACAGTGACACTGAGCCTGGTCATCATGTCCAACACACTGACACAGAGCCTGGTCATGTCCAACATACTAACACTGAGCCTGGTCATGTCCAACACACTGACACTGATTCAGATCATGTCCAACATACTGACACTGAGACTGGTCATCATGTACAACACACTAACACTGAGCCTGGTCATGTCCAACACACTGACACTGATCCTGGTCATCATATCCAACACACTGACACTGATTCTGGTCATCATGTCCAACACACTGACACAGAGCCTGGTCATGTCCAACATACTAACACTGAGCCTGGTCATCAAGTCCAACACAGTGACACTGATCCTGGTCATCATGTCCAACTTACTGACACTGATTTTGGTCATAATGTCTAACACACTGACAATGATCCTGGTCATGTCCAACACACTGACACTGATCCAGATCATCATGCCCAACACACTAACACTGAGCCTGGTCATCATGTCCAGCATACTGACAGTAAGCCTGGTCATTTCCAACTCACCGAAACTGATTCTGATCATGTCCAAAATAGTGACGCTGAGCCTGGTCATGTCCAACATACTGAAACTGGGCCTCGTCATGTCCAACACACTGACACTGAGCCTGGTCATGTCCAACACACTGACCATGATTCTGGTCATCATGTAAAACACAATGACACTGATCCTGGTTGTCATGTCCAACACAGTGACACTGAGCCTGGTCATCATGTCCAACACACTGACACAGAGCCTGGTCATGTCCAACATACTAACACTGAGCCTGGTCATGTCCAACACACTGACACTGATTCAGATCATGTCCAACATACTGACACTGAGACTGGTCATCATGTACAACACACTAACACTGAGCCTGGTCATGTCCAACACACTGACACTGATCCTGGTCATCATATCCAACACACTGACACTGATTCTGGTCATCATATCCAACACACTGACAATGATCCTGGTCATCATGTCCAACACACTGACACTAATCTTGGTCATAATTTCTAACACACTGACACTGGTCCTGGTCATCATATCCAACACACTCACAGTGAGCGTGGTCATCATGCCCGACACACTGACTCTGGAAATGTCAAACACATTGACGCTGATCCTGGTCATAGTGTCCAACACACGGACACTGATCCTGGTCATCATGTCCAACACACTGAAATTGAGCCTGGTCATGTCCATCACACTGGCACTGAGCCTGGTCATCATATCCAACACACTGACAATGATCCTGGTCATCATGTCAAACACACTGACACTAAGCCTGGTCATCATGTCCAACACACTGACACAGAGCCTGGTCATCATGTCCAACACACTGACACTGATCCTGGTCATCATGTCCAACACACTGACACAGAGCCTGGTCATGTCCAACATACTAACACTGAGCCTGGTCACGTCCAACACACTGACACCGATTCAGATCATGTCCAACATACTGACACTGAGCCTGGTCATCATGTACAACACACTGACACAGAGCCTGGTCATCATGTCCAACACACTGACACTGATCCTGGTCATCATGTCCAACACACTGACACAGAGCCTGGTCATGTCCAACATACTAACACTGAGCCTGGTCATCAAGTCCAACACAGTGACACTGATCCTGGTCATCATGTCCAACTTACTGACACTGATTTTGGTCATAATGTCTAACACACTGACAATGATCCTGGTCATGTCCAACACACTGACACTGATCCAGATCATCATGCCCAACACACTAACACTGAGCCTGGTCATCATGTCCAGCATACTGACAGTAAGCCTGGTCATTTCCAACTCACCGAAACTGATTCTGATCATGTCCAAAATAGTGACGCTGAGCCTGGTCATGTCCAACATACTGACACTGGGCCTCGTCATGTCCAACACACTGACACTGAGCCTGGTCATGTCCAACACACTGACCATGATTCTGGTCATCATGTAAAACACAATGACACTGATCCTGGTTGTCATGTCCAACACAGTGACAAGGAGCCTGGTCATCATGTCCAACACACTGACACAGAGCCTGGTCATGTCCAACATACTAACACTGAGCCTGGTCATGTCCAACACACTGACACTGATTCAGATCATGTCCAACATACTGACACTGAGACTGGTCATCATGTACAACACACTAACACTGAGCCTGGTCATGTCCAACACACTGACACTGATCCTGGTCATCATATCCAACACACTGACACTGATTCTGGTCATCATATCCAACACACTGACAATGATCCTGGTCATCATGTCCAACACACTGACACTAATCTTGGTCATAATTTCTAACACACTGACACTGGTCCTGGTCATCATATCCAACACACTCACAGTGAGCGTGGTCATCATGCCCGACACACTGACTCTGGAAATGTCAAACACATTGACGCTGATCCTGGTCATAGTGTCCAACACACGGACACTGATCCTGGTCATCATGTCCAACACACTGAAATTGAGCCTGGTCATGTCCATCACACTGGCACTGAGCCTGGTCATCATATCCAACACACTGACAATGATCCTGGTCATCATGTCAAACACACTGACACTAAGCCTGGTCATCATGTCCAACACACTGACACAGAGCCTGGTCATCATGTCCAACACACTGACACTGATCCTGGTCATCATGTCCAACACACTGACACAGAGCCTGGTCATGTCCAACATACTAACACTGAGCCTGGTCACGTCCAACACACTGACACCGATTCAGATCATGTCCAACATACTGACACTGAGCCTGGTCATCATGTACAACACACTAACACTGAGCCTGGTCATGTCCAACACACTGACACTGATCCTGGTCATTAAGTCCAACACACTGACACTGATTCTGGTCATCATATCCAACACACTGACAATGATCCTGGTCATCATGTCCAACACACTGACACTAATCTCGGTCATAATTTCTAACACACTGACATAGAGCCTGGTCATGTCCAACATACTAACACTGAGCCTGGTCACGTCCAACACACTGACACCGATTCAGATCATGTCCAACACACTGACACTGATCATGGTCATAATGTCCAACACACTGACACTGATTTTGGTCATCATGTGCAAAACACTACCAAATGATTCTGGTCATGTCCAACACACTGACACTGATCCTGTTCATCATGTCCAACACAATGAAACGGATTATGTTCATGTCCAACACACTGACACTGATTCTGGTCATCATGTCATACACACTGACACTGAGACTGGTCATCATGTCCAACACACTGACACTGATTCTGGTCATCATATCCAACACACTGACAATGATCCTGGTCATCATGTCCAACACACTGACACTAATCTTGGTAATAATGTCTAACACACTGACAATGATCCTGGTCATCATATCCAACACACTGACAATGATCCTGGTCATCATGTCCAACACACTGACACTAATCTTGGTCATAATGTCTAACACACTGACACTTGTCCTGGTCATCATATCCAACACACTCACACTGAGCGTGGTCATCATGCCCGATACACTGACTCTGGACATGTCCAACACACTGACACTGATCCTGGTCATAGTGTCCAACACACGGACACTGATCCTGGTCATGTCAAACACACTGACACTGAGCCTGATCATCATGTCCAACACACTGACACTGATCCTGGTCATAGTGTCCATCTCACTGGCACTGAGCCTGGTCATCATGTCAAACACACTGACACTGAGCCTGGTCATGTCCAACACACTGACACTGATCCCGGTCATCATGTCCAACACACTGACAATGATCCTGTTCATCATGTCCAACACACTGACACTGATTCTGGTCAACATGTCCAACACAGTGACACTTATCATGGTCATCATATCCAACACACTGAAACTGATCCTGGTCATAGTGTCCAACACACTGACACTGGTCCTGGTCATCATTTCCAACACACTCACACTGAGCGTGGTCATCATGTCCAAAACACTGAAACTGAGCCTGGTTATGTCCAACACACTGACACTGATTATGGTCATCATGTCCAACACACTGACACTGATCCTGGTCATCATGTCCAACACAATGACACAGAGCCTGGTCATGTCCAACACTGACACTGATTCTGTTCATGTTCAACACACTGACACTGATTATGGTCATCATGTCCAACACACTGACACTGATCCTGGTCATCATGTCCAACACACTGACACAGAGCCTGGTCATGTCCAACATACTAACACAGAGCCTGGTCATGTCCAACACACTGACACTGAGCCTGGTCATCATGTCCAACACATTGACAATGATCCTTGTCATGTCCAACACACCGACACTGATCCTGGTCATCAAGTCCAACACACTGACACTGATCCTGGTCATCATGTCCAACACACTGACACTGATCATGGTCATAATGTCCAACACACTGACACTGATTTTGGTCATCATGTCCAAAACACTACCAAATGATTCTGGTCATGTCCAACACACTGACACTGATCCTGGTCATCATGTCCAACACAATAAAACGGATTATGTTCATGTCCAACACACTGACACTGATTCTGGTCATCATGTCCAACACACTGACACTGAGCCTGGTCATAATGTCATACACACTGACACTGAGACTGGTCATCATGTCAAACACACTGACACTGATTCTGGTCATCATATCCAACACACTGACAATGATCCTGGTCATCATGTCCAACACACTGACACTAATCTTGGTCATAATGTCTAACACACTGACACTGATTCTGGTAATCATATCCAACACACTGACAATGATCCTGGTCATCATATCCAACACACTGACAATGATCCTGGTCATCATGTCCAACACACTGACACTAATCTTGGTCATAATGTCTAACACACTGCCACTGGTCCTGGTCATCATATCCAACACACTCACACTGAGCGTGATCATCATGCCCGATACACTGACTCTGGACATGTCCAACACACTGACACTGATCCTGGTCATAGTGTCAAACACACGGACACTGATCCTGGTCATGTCAAACACACTGACACTGAGCCTGATCATCATGTCCAACACACTGACACTGATCCTGGTCATCATGTCCAACACACTGAAACTGAGCCTGGTCATGTCCATCACACTGGCACTGAGCCTGGTCATCATGTCAAACACACTGACACTAAGCCTGGTCATCATGTCCAACACACTGACACTGATCCTGGTCATCATGTCCAACACACTGACACAGAGCCTGGTCATGTCCAACATACTAACACTGAGCCTGGTCATGTCCAACACACTGACACTGATTCAGATCATGTCCAACATACTGACACTGAGCCTGGTCATCATGTACAACACACTAACACTGAGCCTGGTCATGTCCAACACACTGACACAGAGCCCGGTCATCAAGTCCAACACACTGACACTGATTCTGGTCATCATATCCAACACACTGACAATGATCCTGGTCATCATGTCCAACACACTGACACTAATCTTGGTCATAATTTCTAGCACACTGACACTGGTCCTGGTCATCATATCCAACACACTCACACTGAGCGTGGTCATCATGCCCGACACACTGACTCTGGACATGTCCAACACATTGACACTGATCCTGGTCATAGTGTCCAACACACGGACACTGATCCTGGTCATCATGTCCAACACACTGAAATTGAGCCTGGTCATGTCCATCACACTGGCACTGAGCCTGGTCATCATGTCAAACACACTGACACTAAGCCTGGTCATCATGTCCAACACACTGACACAGAGCCTGGTCATCATGTCCAACACACTGACACTGATCCTGGTCATCATGTCCAACACACTGACACAGAGCCTGGTCATGTCCAACATACTAACACTGAGCCTGGTCATGTCCAACACACTGACACTGATTCAGATCATGTCCAACATACTGACACTGAGCCTGGTCATCATGTACAACACACTAACACTGAGCCTGGTCATGTCCAACACACTGACACTGATCCCGGTCATCAAGTCCAACACACTGACACTGATTCTGGTCATCATATCCAACACACTGACAATGATCCTGGTCATCATGTCCAACACACTGACACTAATCTTGGTTCATAATTTCTAACACACTGACACTGAGCCTGGTCATCATGTCCAACACATTGACAATGATCCTTGTCATGTCCAACACACCGACACTGATCCTGGTCATCAAGTCCAACACACTGACACTGATCCTGGTCATCATGTCCAACACACTGACACTGATCATGGTCATCATGTCCAAAACACTGACACTGAGCCTGGTCATAATGTCCAAAACACTGAAACTGAGCCTGGTTATGTCCATCACACTGGCACTGAGCCTGGTCATCATGTCAAACACACTGACACTAAACCTGGTCATCATGTCCAACACACTGACACTGATTATGTTCATGTCCAACACACTGACACTGATTATGGTCATCATGTCCAACACACTACCAAATTATTCTGGTCATGTCCAACACACTGACACTGATCCTGGTCATCATGTCCAACACAATGACACGGATTATGTTCATGTCCAACACACTGACACTGATTCTGGTCATCATGTCCAACACACTGACACTGAGCCTGGTCATAATGTCATACACACTGACACTGAGACAGGTCATCATGTCCAACAAACTGACACTGAGCCTAGTAATGTCCAACACACTGACACTGATTCAGATCATGTCCAACATACTGACACTGAGCCTGGTCATCATGTACAACACACTAACACTGAGCCTGGTCATGTCCAACACACTGACACTGATCCCGGTCATCAAGTCCAACACACTGACACTGATTCTGGTCATCATATCCAACACACTGACAATGATCCTGGTCATCATGTCCAACACACTGACACTAATCTTTGTCATAATGTCTAACACACTGACACTGGTCCTGGTCATCATATCCAACACACTCACACTGAGCGTGGTCATCATGCCCGATAGACTGACTCTGGACATGTCCAACACACTGACACTGATCCTGGTCATGTCAAACACACTGACACTGAGTCTGATCATCATGTCCAACACACTGACACTGATCCTGGTCATCATGTCCAACACACTGAAACTGAGCCTGGTCATGTCCATCACACTGGCACTGAGCCTGGTCATCATGTCAAACACACTGACACTAAGCCTGGTCATCATGTCCAACACACTGACACAGAGCCTGGTCATCATGTCAAACACACTGACACTAAGCCTGGACATGTCCAACACACTGAAACTGATTCTGATCATGTCCAACACACTGATATAGAGTTTGGTCATCATGTCCATCATACTGACAATATTCCTGGTCATGTCCAACACACTGACACTGAGCCTGGTCATGTCCAACATACTGACACTGAGCCTGGTCATCTCCAACATACTGACACTGAGCCTGGTCATGTCCAACACACTGACACTGAGCCTGGTCATGTCCAACACACTGACACTGAGCCTGGTCATGTCCAACATACTGACACTGAGCCTGGTCATGTAAAACACAATGACACTGATACCGGTTGTAATGTCCAAAACACTGACACAGAGCCTGGTCATGTACAACATACTGACACTGAACCTGGTCATCATGTCCAACACACTGACACAGATTATGTTCATGTCCAACACACTAACACTTAGCTTGGTCATCATGTCCAACACACTGACAATGAGCCTGGTAATGTTCAACACACTGACACTGATTTAGATCATGTCCAACATACTGACACTGAGCCTGGTCATCATGTCCAACACACTGACACTGAGCCTGGTCATGTCCAACACACTGACACTGATCCCGGTCATCATGTCCAACACACTGACAATGATCCTGTTCATCATGTCCAACACACTGACACTGATTCTGGTCATCATGTCCAACACAGTGACACTTATCATGGTCATCATATCCAACACACTGAAACTGATCCTGGTCATAGTGTCCAACACACTGACACTGATCCTGGTCATCATGTCCAACACACTGACACAGAGCCTGGTCATGTCCAACACTGACACTGATTCTGTTCATGTTCAACACACTGACACTGATTATGGTCATCATGTCCAACACACTGACACTGATCCTGGTCATCATGTCCAACACACTGACACTGAGCCTGGTCATCATGTCCAACACATTGACAATGATCCTTGTCATGTCCAACACACCGACACTGATCCTGGTCATCAAGTCCAACACACTGACACTGATCCTGGTCATCATGTCCAACACACTGACACTGATCATGGTCATAATGTCCAACACACTGACACTGATTTTGGTCATCATCTCCAAAACACTACCAAATGATTCTGGTCATGTCCAACACACTGACACTGATCCTGGTCATCATGTCCAACACAATGAAACGGATTATGTTCATGTCCAACACACTGACACTGATTCTGGTCATCATGTCCAACACACTGACACTGAGCCTGGTCATAATGTCATACACACTGACACTGAGACTGGTCATCATGTCCAACACACTGACAATGATCCTGGTCATCATGTCCAACACACTGACACTAATTTTGGTCATAATGTCTAACACACTGACACTGATTCTGGTCATCATATCCAACACACTGACAATGATCCTGGTCATCATATCCAACACACTGACAATGATCCTGGTCATCATGTCCAACACACTGACACTAATCTTGGTCATAATGTCTAACACACTGACACTGGTCCTGGTCATCATATCCAACACACTCACACTGAGCGTGGTCATCATGCCCGATACACTGACTCTGGACATGTCCAACACACTGACACTGATCCTGGTCATAGTGTCAAACACACGGACACTGATCCTGGTCATGTCAAACACACTGACACTGAGCCTGATCATCATGTCCAACACACTGACACTGATCCTGGTCATCATGTCCAAAACACTGAAACTGAGCCTGGTCATGTCCATCACACTGGCACTGAGCCTGGTCATCATGTCAAACACACTGACACTAAGCCTGGTCATCATGTCCAACACACTGACACTGATCCTGGTCATCATGTCCAACACACTGAAACAGAGCCTGGTCATGTCCAACATACTAACACTGAGCCTGGTCATGTCCAACACACTGACACTGATTCAGATCATATCCAACACACTGACAATGATCCTGGTCATCATGTCCAACACACTGACACTAGACTTGGTCATAATTTCTAAAACACTGACACTGATTCTGGTCATCATATCCAACACACTGACAATGATCCTGGTCATCATGTCCAACACACTGACACTAATCTTGGTCATAATTTCTAACACACTGACACTGAGCCTGGTCATCATGTCCAACACATTGACAATGATCCTTGTCATGTCCAACACACCGACACTGATCCTGGTCATCAAGTCCAACACAGTGACACTGATCCTGGTCATCATGTCCAACACACTGACACTGATCATGGTCATAATGTCCAACACACTGACACTGATTTTGGTCATGATGTCCAAAACACTACCAAATGATTCTGGTCATGTCCAACACACTGACACTGATCCTGGTCATCATGTCCAACACAATGACACAGAATATGTTCATGTCCAACACACTGACACTGATTCTGGACATCATGTCCAACACACTGACACTGAGCCTGGTCATAATGTCATACACACTGACACTGATCCTGGTCATCATGTCCAACACACTGACACAGAGCCTGGTCATGTCCAACATACTAACACTGAGCCTGGTCATCATGTCCAACACACTGACACTGATCCTGGTCATCATGTCCAACACACTGACACAGAGCCTGGTCATGTCCAACATACTAACACTGAGCCTGGTCATGTCCAACACACTGACACTGATTCAGATCATGTCCAACATACTGACACTGAGCCTGGTCATCATGTACAACACACTAACACTGAGCCTGGTCATGTCCAACACACTGACACTGATCCCGGTCATCAAGTCCAACACACTGACACTGATACTGGGCATCATATCCAACACACTGACAATGATCCTGGTCATCATGTCCAACACACTGACACTAATCTTGGTCATAATTTCTAACACACTGACACTGAGCCTGGTCATCATGTCCAACACATTGACAATGATCCTTGTCATGTCCAACACACCGACACTGATCCTGGTCATCAAGTCCAACACACTGACACTGATCCTGGTCATCATGTCCAACACACTGACACTGATCATGGTCATAATGTCCAACACACTGACACTGATTTTGGTCATCATGTCCAAAACACTACCAAATGATTCTGGTCATGTCCAACACACTGACACTGATCCTGGTCATCATGTCCAACACAATGACACGGATTATGTTCATGTCCAACACACTGACACTGATTCTGGTCATCATGTCCAACACACTGACACTGAGCCTGGTCATAATGTCATACACACTGACACTGAGACTTGTCATCATGTCCAACAAACTGACACTGAGCATAGTAATGTCCAACACACTGACACTGATTCAGATCATGTCCAACATACTTACACTGAGCCTGGTCATCATGTCCAACACACTGACACAGAGCCTGGTCATCATGTCCAACACACTGACACTGATCCTGGTCATCATGTCCAACACACTGACACAGAGCCTGGTCATGTCCAACATACTAACACTGAGCCTGGTCATGTCCAACACACTGACACTGATTCAGATCATGTCCAACATACTGACACTGAGCCTGGTCATCATGTACAACACACTAACACTGAGCCTGGTCATGTCCAACACACTGACACTGATCCCGGTCATCAAGTCCAACACACTGACACTGATACTGGGCATCATATCCAACACACTGACACTGATTCAGATCATATCCAACACACTGACAATGATCCTGGTCATCATGTCCAACACACTGACACTAGTCTTGGTCATAATTTCTAAAACACTGACACTGATTCTGGTCATCATATCCAACACACTGACAATGATCCTGGTCATCATGTCCAACACACTGACACTAATCTTGGTCATAATTTCTAACACACTGACACTGAGCCTGGTCATCATGTCCAACACATTGACAATGATCCTTGTCATGTCCAACACACCGACACTGATCCTGGTCATCAAGTCCAACACAGTGACACTGATCCTGGTCATCATGTCCAACACACTGACACTGATCATGGTCATAATGTCCAACACACTGACACTGATTTTGGTCATGATGTCCAAAACACTACCAAATGATTCTGGTCATGTCCAACACACTGACACTGATCCTGGTCATCATGTCCAACACAATGACACGGAATATGTTCATGTCCAACACACTGACACTGATTCTGGACATCATGTCCAACACACTGACACTGAGCCTGGTCATAATGTCATACACACTGACACTGATCCTGGTCATCATGTCCAACACACTGACACAGAGCCTGGTCATGTCCAACATACTAACACTGAGCCTGGTCATCATGTCCATCACACTGACACTGATCCTGGTCATCATGTCCAACACACTGACACAGAGCCTGGTCATGTCCAACATACTAACACTGAGCCTGGTCATGTTCAACACACTGACACTGATTCAGATCATGTCCAACATACTGACACTGAGCCTGGTCATCATGTACAACACACTAACACTGAGCCTGGTCATGTCCAACACACTGACACTGATCCCGGTCATCAAGTCCAACACACTGACACTGATACTGGGCATCATATCCAACACACTGACAATGATCCTGGTCATCATGTCCAACACACTGACACTAATCTTGGTCATAATTTCTAACACACTGACACTGAGCCTGGTCATCATGTCCAACACATTGACAATGATCCTTGTCATGTCCAACACACCGACACTGATCCTGGTCATCAAGTCCAACACACTGACACTGATCCTGGTCATCATGTCCAACACACTGACACTGATCATGGTCATAATGTCCAACACACTGACACTGATTTTGGTCATCATGTCCAAAACACTACCAAATGATTCTGGTCATGTCCAACACACTGACACTGATCCTGGTCATCATGTCCAACACAATGACACGGATTATGTTCATGTCCAACACACTGACACTGATTCTGGTCATCATGTCCAACACACTGACACTGAGCCTGGTCATAATGTCATACACACTGACACTGAGACTTGTCATCATGTCCAACAAACTGACACTGAGCATAGTAATGTCCAACACACTGACACTGATTCAGATCATGTCCAACATACTTACACTGAGCCTGGTCATCATGTCCAACACACTGACACAGAGCCTGGTCATCATGTCCAACACACTGACACTGATCCTGGTCATCATGTCCAACACACTGACACAGAGCCTGGTCATGTCCAACATACTAACACTGAGCCTGGTCATGTCCAACACACTGACACTGATTCAGATCATGTCCAACATACTGACACTGAGCCTGGTCATCATGTACAACACACTAACACTGAGCCTGGTCATGTCCAACACACTGACACTGATCCCGGTCATCAAGTCCAACACACTGACACTGATACTGGGCATCATATCCAACACACTGACAATGATCCTGGTCATCATGTCCAACACACTGACACTAATCTTGGTCATAATTTCTAACACACTGACACTGAGCCTGGTCATCATGTCCAACACATTGACAATGATCCTTGTCATGTCCAACACACCGACACTGATCCTGGTCATCAAGTCCAACACACTGACACTGATCCTGGTCATCATGTCCAACACACTGACACTGATCATGGTCATAATGTCCAACACACTGACACTGATTTTGGTCATCATGTCCAAAACACTACCAAATGATTCTGGTCATGTCCAACACACTGACACTGATCCTGGTCATCATGTCCAACACAATGACACGGATTATGTTCATGTCCAACACACTGACACTGATTCTGGTCATCATGTCCAACACACTGACACTGAGCCTGGTCATAATGTCATACACACTGACACTGAGACTTGTCATCATGTCCAACAAACTGACACTGAGCATAGTAATGTCCAACACACTGACACTGATTCAGATCATGTCCAACATACTTACACTGAGCCTGGTCATCATGTCCAACACACTGACACAGAGCCTGGTCATCATGTCCAACACACTGACACTGATCCTGGTCATCATGTCCAACACACTGACACAGAGCCTGGTCATGTCCAACATACTAACACTGAGCCTGGTCATGTCCAACACACTGACACTGATTCAGATCATGTCCAACATACTGACACTGAGCCTGGTCATCATGTACAACACACTAACACTGAGCCTGGTCATGTCCAACACACTGACACTGATCCCGGTCATCAAGTCCAACACACTGACACTGATTCTGGTCATCATATCCAACACACTGACAATGATCCTGGTCATCATGTCCAACACACTGACACAGAGCCTGGTCATCATGTCCAACAAACTGACACTGATCCTGGTCATCATGTCCAACACACTGACACTAATCTTGGTCATAATTTCTAACACACTGACACTGAGCCTGGTCATCATGTCCAACACATTGACAATGATCCTTGTCATGTCCAACACACCGACACTGATCCTGGTCATCAAGTCCAACACACTGACACTGATCCTGGTCATCATGTCCAACACACTGACACTGATCATGGTCATAATGTCCAACACACTGACACTGATTTTGGTCATCATGTCCAAAACACTACCAAATGATTCTGGTCATGTCCAACACACTGACACTGATCCTGGTCATCATGTCCAACACAATGACACGGATTATGTTCATGTCCAACACACTGACACTGATTCTGGTCATCATGTCCAACACACTGACACTGAGCCTGGTCATAATGTCATACACACTGACACTGAGACTGGTCATCATGTCCAACATACTTACACTGAGCCTGGTCATCATGTCCAACACACTGACACAGAGCCTGGTCATCATGTCCAACACACTGACACTGATCCTGGTCATCATGTCCAACACACTGACACAGAGCCTAGTCATGTCCAACATACTAACACTGAGCCTGGTCATGTCCAACACACTGACACTGATTCAGATCATGTCCAACATACTGACACTGAGCCTGGTCATCATGTCCAACACACTAACACTGAGCCTGGTCATGTCCAACACACTGACACTGATCCCGGTCATCAAGTCCAACACACTGACACTGATTCTGGTCATCATATCCAACACACTGACAATGATCCTGGTCATCATGTCCAACACACTGACACAGAGCCTGGTCATCATGTCCAACACACTGACACTGATCATGGTCATCATGTCCAACACACTGACACTAATCTTGGTCATAATTTCCAACACACTGACACTGAGCCTGGTCATCATGTCCAACACATTGACAATGATCCTTGTCATGTCCAACACACCGACACTGATCCTGGTCATCAAGTCCAACACACTGACACTGATCCTGGTCATCATGTCCAACACACTGACACTGATCATGGTCATAATGTCCAACACACTGACACTGATTTTGGTCATCATGTCCAAAACACTACCAAATGATTCTGGTCATGTCCAACACACTGACACTGATCCTGGTCATCATGTCCAACACAATGACACGGATTATGTTCATGTCCAACACACTGACACTGATTCTGGTCATGTCCAACACACTGACACTGATCCCGGTCATCAAGTCCAACACACTGACACTGATACTGGGCATCATATCCAACACACTGACAATGATCCTGGTCATCATGTCCAACACACTGACACTAATCTTGGTCATAATTTCTAACACACTGACACTGAGCCTGGTCATCATGTCCAACACATTGACAATGATCCTTGTCATGTCCAACACACCGACACTGATCCTGGTCATCAAGTCCAACACACTGACACTGATCCTGGTCATCATGTCCAACACACTGACACTGATCATGGTCATAATGTCCAACACACTGACACTGATTTTGGTCATCATGTCCAAAACACTACCAAATGATTCTGGTCATGTCCAACACACTGACACTGATCCTGGTCATCATGTCCAACACAATGACACGGATTATGTTCATGTCCAACACACTGACACTGATTCTGGTCATCATGTCCAACACACTGACACTGAGCCTGGTCATAATGTCATACACACTGACACTGAGACTTGTCATCATGTCCAACAAACTGACACTGAGCATAGTAATGTCCAACACACTGACACTGATTCAGATCATGTCCAACATACTTACACTGAGCCTGGTCATCATGTCCAACACACTGACACAGAGCCTGGTCATCATGTCCAACACACTGACACTGATCCTGGTCATCATGTCCAACACACTGACACAGAGCCTGGTCATGTCCAACATACTAACACTGAGCCTGGTCATGTCCAACACACTGACACTGATTCAGATCATGTCCAACATACTGACACTGAGCCTGGTCATCATGTACAACACACTAACACTGAGCCTGGTCATGTCCAACACACTGACACTGATCCCGGTCATCAAGTCCAACACACTGACACTGATACTGGGCATCATATCCAACACACTGACAATGATCCTGGTCATCATGTCCAACACACTGACACTAATCTTGGTCATAATTTCTAACACACTGACACTGAGCCTGGTCATCATGTCCAACACATTGACAATGATCCTTGTCATGTCCAACACACCGACACTGATCCTGGTCATCAAGTCCAACACACTGACACTGATCCTGGTCATCATGTCCAACACACTGACACTGATCATGGTCATAATGTCCAACACACTGACACTGATTTTGGTCATCATGTCCAAAACACTACCAAATGATTCTGGTCATGTCCAACACACTGACACTGATCCTGGTCATCATGTCCAACACAATGACACGGATTATGTTCATGTCCAACACACTGACACTGATTCTGGTCATCATGTCCAACACACTGACACTGAGCCTGGTCATAATGTCATACACACTGACACTGAGACTTGTCATCATGTCCAACAAACTGACACTGAGCATAGTAATGTCCAACACACTGACACTGATTCAGATCATGTCCAACATACTTACACTGAGCCTGGTCATCATGTCCAACACACTGACACAGAGCCTGGTCATCATGTCCAACACACTGACACTGATCCTGGTCATCATGTCCAACACACTGACACAGAGCCTGGTCATGTCCAACATACTAACACTGAGCCTGGTCATGTCCAACACACTGACACTGATTCAGATCATGTCCAACATACTGACACTGAGCCTGGTCATCATGTACAACACACTAACACTGAGCCTGGTCATGTCCAACACACTGACACTGATCCCGGTCATCAAGTCCAACACACTGACACTGATTCTGGTCATCATATCCAACACACTGACAATGATCCTGGTCATCATGTCCAACACACTGACACAGAGCCTGGTCATCATGTCCAACAAACTGACACTGATCCTGGTCATCATGTCCAACACACTGACACTAATCTTGGTCATAATTTCTAACACACTGACACTGAGCCTGGTCATCATGTCCAACACATTGACAATGATCCTTGTCATGTCCAACACACCGACACTGATCCTGGTCATCAAGTCCAACACACTGACACTGATCCTGGTCATCATGTCCAACACACTGACACTGATCATGGTCATAATGTCCAACACACTGACACTGATTTTGGTCATCATGTCCAAAACACTACCAAATGATTCTGGTCATGTCCAACACACTGACACTGATCCTGGTCATCATGTCCAACACAATGACACGGATTATGTTCATGTCCAACACACTGACACTGATTCTGGTCATCATGTCCAACACACTGACACTGAGCCTGGTCATAATGTCATACACACTGACACTGAGACTGGTCATCATGTCCAACATACTTACACTGAGCCTGGTCATCATGTCCAACACACTGACACAGAGCCTGGTCATCATGTCCAACACACTGACACTGATCCTGGTCATCATGTCCAACACACTGACACAGAGCCTAGTCATGTCCAACATACTAACACTGAGCCTGGTCATGTCCAACACACTGACACTGATTCAGATCATGTCCAACATACTGACACTGAGCCTGGTCATCATGTCCAACACACTAACACTGAGCCTGGTCATGTCCAACACACTGACACTGATCCCGGTCATCAAGTCCAACACACTGACACTGATTCTGGTCATCATATCCAACACACTGACAATGATCCTGGTCATCATGTCCAACACACTGACACAGAGCCTGGTCATCATGTCCAACACACTGACACTGATCATGGTCATCATGTCCAACACACTGACACTAATCTTGGTCATAATTTCCAACACACTGACACTGAGCCTGGTCATCATGTCCAACACATTGACAATGATCCTTGTCATGTCCAACACACCGACACTGATCCTGGTCATCAAGTCCAACACACTGACACTGATCCTGGTCATCATGTCCAACACACTGACACTGATCATGGTCATAATGTCCAACACACTGACACTGATTTTGGTCATCATGTCCAAAACACTACCAAATGATTATGTTCATGTCCAACACACTGACACTGATTCTGGTCATCATGTCCAACACACTGACACTGAGCCTGGTCATAATGTCATACACACTGACACTGAGACTGGTCATCATGTCCAACAAACTGACACTGAGCATAGTAATGTCCAACACACTGACAATGATTCAGATCATGTCCAACATACTTACACTGAGCCTGGTCATCATGTCCAACACACTGACACAGAGCCTGGTCATCATGTCCAACACACTGACACTGATCCTGGTCATAGTGTCCAACACACGGACACTGATCCTGGTCATGTCAAACAAACTGACACTGAGCCTGATCATCATGTCCAACACACTGACACTGATCCTGGTCATCATGTCCAACACACTGAAACTGAGCCTGGTCATGTCCATCACACTGGCACTGAGCCTGGTCATCATGTCAAACACACTGACACTAAGCCTGGTCATCATGTCCAACACACTGACACAGAGCCTGGTCATCATGTCCAACACACTGACACTGATCCTGGTCATCATGTCCAACACACTGACACAGAGCCTGGTCATGTCCAACATACTAACAATGAGCCTGGTCATTTCCAACACACTGACACTGATTCAGATCATGTCCAACATATTGACACTGAGCCTGGTCATCATGTCCAACACACTGACACAGAGCCTGGTCATCATGTCCAACACACTGACACTGATCCTGGTCATCATGTCCAACACACTGACACAGAGCCTGGTCATGTCCAACATACTAACAATGAGCCTGGTCATGTCCAACACACTGACACTGATTCAGATCATGTCCAACATACTGACACTGAGCCTGGTCATCATGTACAACACACTAACACTGAGCCTGGTCATGTCCAACACACTGACACTGATCCCGGTCATCAAGTCCAACACACTGACACTGATTCTGGTCATCATATCCAACACACTGACAATGATCCTGGTCATCATGTACAACACAATGACACTTCGTCTGGACACGACCAACATACTGACACTGAGCCTGGTCATCAAGTCTACCATGCAGACACTGAGCCCGGTCATCTCCAACATACTGACACTGAGCCTGGTCATCATGTCCAAAACACTGACACTGAGCCTGGTCATCATGTCCAACACACTGACACTGAGCCTGGTCATCATGTCCAACACACTGACACAGAGCCTGGTCATCATGTCCAACACACTGACACTGAGTCTGGCCATGTACAACACACTGACACAGAGCCTGGTCATGTCCAACATACTGACACTGATCATGGTCACAATGTCCAACACACTGACACTGATTTTGGTCATCATGTCCAAAACACTACCAAATGATTATGTTCATGTCCAACACAGTGACACTGATTCTGGTCATCATGTCCAACACACTGACACTGAGCCTGGTCATAATGTCATACACACTGACACTGAGACTGGTCATCATGTCCAACAAACTGACACTGAGCATAGTAATGTCCAACACACTGACAATGATTCAGATCATGTCCAACATACTTACACTGAGCCTGGTCATCATGTCCAACACACTGACACAGAGCCTGGTCATCATGTCCAACACACTGACACTGATCCTGGTCATCATGTCCAACAAACTGACACTGAGCATAGTAATGTCCAACACACTGACAATGATTTAGATCATGTCCAACATACTTACACTGAGCCTGGTCATCATGTCCAACACACTGACACAGAGCCTGGTCATCATGTCCAACACACTGACACTAATCTTTGTCATAATGTCTAACACACTGACACTGGTCCTGGTCATCATATCCAACACACTCACACTGAGCGTGGTCATCATGCCCGATACACTGACTCTGGACATGTCCAACACACTGACACTGATCCTGGTCATAGTGTCCAACACACGGACACTGATCCTGGTCATCATGTCCAACACACTGACACTGATCATGGTCATAATGTCCAACACCATGACACTGATTTTGGTCATCATGTCCAAAACACTACCAAATGATTATGTTCATGTCCAACACACTGACACTGATTCTGGTCATCATGTCCAACACACTGACACTGAGCCTGGTCATAATGTCATACACACTGACACTGAGACTGGTCATCATGTCCAACAAACTGACACTGAGCATAGTAATGTCCAACACACTGACAATGATTCAGATCATGTCCAACATACTTACACTGAGCCTGGTCATCATGTCCAACACACTGACACAGAGCCTGGTCATCATGTCCAACACACTGACACTGATCCTGGTCATAGTGTCCAACACACGGACACTGATCCTGGTCATGTCAAACAAACTGACACTGAGCCTGATCATCATGTCCAACACACTGACACTGATCCTGGTCATCATGTCCAACACACTGAAACTGAGCCTGGTCATGTCCATCACACTGGCACTGAGCCTGGTCATCATGTCAAACA
This sequence comes from Oncorhynchus mykiss, assembly GCF_057628025.1. Taxonomy (NCBI): domain Eukaryota; kingdom Metazoa; phylum Chordata; class Actinopteri; order Salmoniformes; family Salmonidae; genus Oncorhynchus; species Oncorhynchus mykiss. The sequence continues at coordinate 50,655,660 of NC_143044.1, read as the reverse complement.
CACTGACACTAAGCCTGGTCATCATGTCCAACACACTGACACAGAGCCTGGTCATCATGTCCAACACACTGACACTGATCCTGGTCATCATGTCCAACACACTGACACAGAGCCTGGTCATGTCCAACATACTAACAATGAGCCTGGTCATTTCCAACACACTGACACTGATTCAGATCATGTCCAACATATTGACACTGAGCCTGGTCATCATGTCCAACACACTGACACAGAGCCTGGTCATCATGTCCAACACACTGACACTGATCCTGGTCATCATGTCCAACACACTGACACAGAGCCTGGTCATGTCCAACATACTAACAATGAGCCTGGTCATGTCCAACACACTGACACTGATTCAGATCATGTCCAACATACTGACACTGAGCCTGGTCATCATGTACAACACACTAACACTGAGCCTGGTCATGTCCAACACACTGACACTGATCCCGGTCATCAAGTCCAACACACTGACACTGATTCTGGTCATCATATCCAACACACTGACAATGATCCTGGTCATCATGTACAACACAATGACACTTCGTCTGGACACGACCAACATACTGACACTGAGCCTGGTCATCAAGTCTACCATGCAGACACTGAGCCCGGTCATCTCCAACATACTGACACTGAGCCTGGTCATCATGTCCAAAACACTGACACTGAGCCTGGTCATCATGTCCAACACACTGACACTGAGCCTGGTCATCATGTCCAACACACTGACACAGAGCCTGGTCATCATGTCCAACACACTGACACTGAGTCTGGCCATGTACAACACACTGACACAGAGCCTGGTCATGTCCAACATACTGACACTGATCATGGTCACAATGTCCAACACACTGACACTGATTTTGGTCATCATGTCCAAAACACTACCAAATGATTATGTTCATGTCCAACACAGTGACACTGATTCTGGTCATCATGTCCAACACACTGACACTGAGCCTGGTCATAATGTCATACACACTGACACTGAGACTGGTCATCATGTCCAACAAACTGACACTGAGCATAGTAATGTCCAACACACTGACAATGATTCAGATCATGTCCAACATACTTACACTGAGCCTGGTCATCATGTCCAACACACTGACACAGAGCCTGGTCATCATGTCCAACACACTGACACTGATCCTGGTCATCATGTCCAACAAACTGACACTGAGCATAGTAATGTCCAACACACTGACAATGATTTAGATCATGTCCAACATACTTACACTGAGCCTGGTCATCATGTCCAACACACTGACACAGAGCCTGGTCATCATGTCCAACACACTGACACTAATCTTTGTCATAATGTCTAACACACTGACACTGGTCCTGGTCATCATATCCAACACACTCACACTGAGCGTGGTCATCATGCCCGATACACTGACTCTGGACATGTCCAACACACTGACACTGATCCTGGTCATAGTGTCCAACACACGGACACTGATCCTGGTCATGTCAAACACACTGACACTGAGCCTGATCATCATGTCCAACACACTGACACTGATCCTGGTCATCATGTCCAACACACTGAAACTGAGCCTGGTCATGTCCATCACACTGGCACTGAGCCTGGTCATCATGTCAAACACACTGACACTAAGCCTGGTCATCATGTCCAACACACTGACACAGAGCCTGGTCATCATGTCCAACACACTGACACTGATCCTGGTCATCATGTCCAACACACTGACACAGAGCCTGGTCATGTCCAACATACTAACAATGAGCCTGGTCATTTCCAACACACTGACACTGATTCAGATCATGTCCAACATATTGACACTGAGCCTGGTCATCATGTACAACACACTAACACTGAGCCTGGTCATGTCCAACACACTGACACTGATCCCGGTCATCAAGTCCAACAGACTGACACTGATTCTGGTCATCATATCCAACACACTGACAATGATCCTGGTCATCATATCCAACACACTGACACTAATCTTGGTCATAATTTCTAACACACTGACACTGGTCCTGGTCATCATATCCAACACACTCACACTGAGCGTGGTCATCATGCCCGACACACTGACTCTGGACATGTCCAACACACTGACACTGATCCTGGTCAAAGTGTCCAACACACGGACACTGATCCTGGTCATCATGTCCAACACACTGAAATTGATTCTGGTCATGTCCATCACACTGGCACTGAGCCTGGTCATCATGTCAAACACACTGACACTAAGCCTGGTCATCATGTCCAACACACTGACACAGAGCCTGGTCATCATGTCCAACACACTGACACTGATCCTGGTCATCATGTCCAACACACTGACACAGAGCCTGGTCATGTCCAACATACTAACACTGAGCCTGGTCATGTCCAACACACTGACACTGATTCAGATCAAGTCCAACATACTGACACTGAGCCTGGTCATCATGTACAACACACTAACACTGAGCCTGGTCATGTCCAACACACTGACACTGATCCCGGTCATCAAGTCCAACACACTGACACTGATTCTGGTCATCATATCCAACACACTGACAATGATCCTGGTCATCATGTACAACACACTGACACTTCGTCTGGACACGACCAACATACTGACACTGAGCCTGGTCATCAAGTCTACCATGCAGACACTGAGCCCGGTCATCTCCAACATACTGACACTGAGCCTGGTCATCATGTCCAACACACTGACACTGAGCCTGGTCATCATGTCCAACACACTGACACTGAGCCTGGTCATCATGTCCAACACACTGACACAGAGCCTGGTCATCATGTCCAACACACTGACACTGAGTCTGGCCATGTACAACACACTGACACAGAGCCTGGTCATGTCCAACATACTGACACTGATCATGGTCATAATGTCCAACACACTGACACTGATTTTGGTCATCATGTCCAAAACACTACCAAATGATTATGTTCATGTCCAACACACTGACACAGATTCTGGTCATCATGTCCAACACACTGACACTGAGCCTGGTCATAATGTCATACACACTGACACTGAGACTGGTCATCATGTCCAACAAACTGACACTGAGCATAGTAATGTCCAACACACTGACAATGATTCAGATCATGTCCAACATACTTACACTGAGCCTGGTCATCATGTCCAACACACTGACACAGAGCCTGGTCATCATGTCCAACACACTGACACTGATCCTGGTCATCATGTCCAACACACTGACACAGAGCCTGGTCATGTCCAACATACTAACACTGAGCCTGGTCATGTCCAGCACACTGACACTGATTCAGATCATGTCCAACATACTGACACTGAGCCTGGTCATCATGTACAAAACACTAACACTGAGCCTGGTCATGTCCAACACACTGACACTGATCCCGGTCATCAAGTCCAACACACTGACACTGATTCTGGTCATCTTATGCAACACACTGAGAATGATCCTGGTCATCATGTCCAACACACTGACACTAATCTTGGTCATAATTTCTAACACACTGACACTGAGCCTGGTCATCATGTCCAACACATTGACAATGATCCTTGTCATGTCCAACACACCGACACTGATCCTGGTCATCAAGTCCAACACACTGACACTGATCCTGGTCATCATGTCCAACACAATGACACTGATCATGGTCATAATGTCCAACACACTGACACTGATTTTGGTCATCATGTCCAAAACACTACCAAATGATTCTGGTCATGTCCAACACACTGACACTGATCCTGGTCATCATGTCCAACACAATGACACGGATTATGTTCATGTCCAACACACTGACACTGATTCTGGTCATCATGTCCAACACACTGACACTGAGCCTGGTCATAATGTCATACACACTGACACTGAGACTGGTCATCATGTCCAACAAACTGACACGGAGCATAGTAATGTCCAACACACTGACAATGATTCAGATCATGTCCAACATACTGAAATTGATTCTGGTCATGTCCATCACACTGGCACTGAGCCTGGTCATCATGTCAAACACACTGACACTAAGCCTGGTCATCATGTCCAACACACTGACACAGAGCCTGGTCATCATGTCCAACACACTGACACTGATCCTGGTCATCATGTCCAACACACTGACACAGAGCCTGGTCATGTCCAACATACTAACACTGAGCCTGGTCATGTCCAACACACTGACACTGATTCAGATCAAGTCCAACATACTGACACTGAGCCTGGTCATCATGTACAACACACTAACACTGAGCCTGGTCATGTCCAACACACTGACACTGATCCCGGTCATCAAGTCCAACACACTGACACTGATTCTGGTCATCATATCCAACACACTGACAATGATCCTGGTCATCATGTACAACACACTGACACTTCGTCTGGACACGACCAACATACTGACACTGAGCCTGGTCATCAAGTCTACCATGCAGACACTGAGCCCGGTCATCTCCAACATACTGACACTGAGCCTGGTCATCATGTCCAACACACTGACACTGAGCCTGGTCATCATGTCCAACACACTGACACTGAGCCTGGTCATCATGTCCAACACACTGACACAGAGCCTGGTCATCATGTCCAACACACTGACACTGAGTCTGGCCATGTACAACACTGACACAGAGCCTGGTCATGTCCAACATACTGACACTGATCATGGTCATAATGTCCAACACACTGACACTGATTTTGGTCATCATGTCCAAAACACTACCAAATGATTATGTTCATGTCCAACACACTGACACAGATTCTGGTCATCATGTCCAACACACTGACACTGAGCCTGGTCATAATGTCATACACACTGACACTGAGACTGGTCATCATGTCCAACAAACTGACACTGAGCATAGTAATGTCCAACACACTGACAATGATTCAGATCATGTCCAACATACTTACACTGAGCCTGGTCATCATGTCCAACACACTGACACAGAGCCTGGTCATCATGTCCAACACACTGACACTGATCCTGGTCATCATGTCCAACACACTGACACAGAGCCTGGTCATGTCCAACATACTAACACTGAGCCTGGTCATGTCCAGCACACTGACACTGATTCAGATCATGTCCAACATACTGACACTGAGCCTGGTCATCATGTACAAAACACTAACACTGAGCCTGGTCATGTCCAACACACTGACACTGATCCCGGTCATCAAGTCCAACACACTGACACTGATTCTGGTCATCATATGCAACACACTGAGAATGATCCTGGTCATCATGTCCAACACACTGACACTAATCTTGGTCATAATTTCTAACACACTGACACTGAGCCTGGTCATCATGTCCAACACATTGACAATGATCCTTGTCATGTCCAACACACCGACACTGATCCTGGTCATCAAGTCCAACACACTGACACTGATCCTGGTCATCATGTCCAACACAATGACACTGATCATGGTCATAATGTCCAACACACTGACACTGATTTTGGTCATCATGTCCAAAACACTACCAAATGATTCTGGTCATGTCCAACACACTGACACTGATCCTGGTCATCATGTCCAACACAATGACACGGATTATGTTCATGTCCAACACACTGACACTGATTCTGGTCATCATGTCCAACACACTGACACTGAGCATGGTCATAATGTCATACACACTGACACTGAGACTGGTCATCATGTCCAACAAACTGACACGGAGCATAGTAATGTCCAACACACTGACAATGATTCAGATCATGTCCAACATACTTACACTGAGCCTGGTCATCATGTACAACACACTAACACTGAGCCTGGTCATGTCCAACACACTGACACTGATTCTGGTCATCATATCCAACACACTGACAATGATCCTGGTCATCATGTCCAACACACTGACACTAATCTTGGTCATAATTTCTAACACACTGACACTGAGACTGGTCATCATGTCCAACAAACTGACACGGAGCATAGTAATGTCCAACACACTGACAATGATTCAGATCATGTCCAACATACTGAAATTGATTCTGGTCATGTCCATCACACTGGCACTGAGCCTGGTCATCATGTCAAACACACTGACACTAAGCCTGGTCATCATGTCCAACACACTGACACAGAGCCTGGTCATCATGTCCAACACACTGACACTGATCCTGGTCATCATGTCCAACACACTGACACAGAGCCTGGTCATGTCCAACATACTAACACTGAGCCTAGTCATGTCCAACACACTGACACTGATTCAGATCAAGTCCAACATACTGACACTGAGCCTGGTCATCATGTACAACACACTAACACTGAGCCTGGTCATGTCCAACACACTGACACTGATCCCGGTCATCAAGTCCAACACACTGACACTGATTCTGGTCATCATATCCAACACACTGACAATGATCCTGGTCATCATGTACAACACACTGACACTTCGTCTGGACACGACCAACATACTGACACTGAGCCTGGTCATCAAGTCTACCATGCAGACACTGAGCCCGGTCATCTCCAACATACTGACACTGAGCCTGGTCATCATGTCCAACACACTGACACTGAGCCTGGTCATCATGTCCAACACACTGACACTGAGCCTGGTCATCATGTCCAACACACTGACACAGAGCCTGGTCATCATGTCCAACACACTGACACTGAGTCTGGCCATGTACAACACTGACACAGAGCCTGGTCATGTCCAACATACTGACACTGATCATGGTCATAATGTCCAACACACTGACACTGATTTTGGTCATCATGTCCAAAACACTACCAAATGATTATGTTCATGTCCAACACACTGACACAGATTCTGGTCATCATGTCCAACACACTGACACTGAGCCTGGTCATAATGTCATACACACTGACACTGAGACTGGTCATCATGTCCAACAAACTGACACTGAGCATAGTAATGTCCAACACACTGACAATGATTCAGATCATGTCCAACATACTTACACTGAGCCTGGTCATCATGTCCAACACACTGACACAGAGCCTGGTCATCATGTCCAACACACTGACACTGATCCTGGTCATCATGTCCAACACACTGACACAGAGCCTGGTCATGTCCAACATACTAACACTGAGCCTGGTCATGTCCAGCACACTGACACTGATTCAGATCATGTCCAACATACTGACACTGAGCCTGGTCATCATGTACAAAACACTAACACTGAGCCTGGTCATGTCCAACACACTGACACTGATCCCGGTCATCAAGTCCAACACACTGACACTGATTCTGGTCATCATATGCAACACACTGAGAATGATCCTGGTCATCATGTCCAACACACTGACACTAATCTTGGTCATAATTTCTAACACACTGACACTGAGCCTGGTCATCATGTCCAACACATTGACAATGATCCTTGTCATGTCCAACACACCGACACTGATCCTGGTCATCAAGTCCAACACACTGACACTGATCCTGGTCATCATGTCCAACACAATGACACTGATCATGGTCATAATGTCCAACACACTGACACTGATTTTGGTCATCATGTCCAAAACACTACCAAATGATTCTGGTCATGTCCAACACACTGACACTGATCCTGGTCATCATGTCCAACACAATGACACGGATTATGTTCATGTCCAACACACTGACACTGATTCTGGTCATCATGTCCAACACACTGACACTGAGCATGGTCATAATGTCATACACACTGACACTGAGACTGGTCATCATGTCCAACAAACTGACACGGAGCATAGTAATGTCCAACACACTGACAATGATTCAGATCATGTCCAACATACTTACACTGAGCCTGGTCATCATGTACAACACACTAACACTGAGCCTGGTCATGTCCAACACACTGACACTGATTCTGGTCATCATATCCAACACACTGACAATGATCCTGGTCATCATGTCCAACACACTGACACTAATCTTTGTCATAATGTCTAACACACTGACACTGGTCCTGGTCATCATATCCAACACACTCACACTGACCGTGGTCATCATGCCCGATACACTGACTCAGGACATGTCCAACACACTGACACTGATCCTGGTCATAGTGTCCAACACACGGACACTGATCCTGGTCATGTCAAACACACTGACACTGAGCCTGATCATCATGTCCAACACACTGACACTGATCCTGGTCATCATGTCCAACACACTGAAACTGAGCCTGGTCATGTCCATCACACTGGCACTGAGCCTGGTCATCATGTCAAACACACTGACACTAAGCCTGGTCATCATGTCCAACACACTGACACAGAGCCTGGTCATCATGTCCAACACACTGACACTGATCCTGGTCATCATGTCCAACACACTGACACAGAGCCTGGTCATGTCCAACATACTAACAATGAGCCTGGTCATTTCCAACACACTGACACTGATTCAGATCATGTCCAACATATTGACACTGAGCCTGGTCATCATGTCCAACACACTGACACAGAGCCTGGTCATCATGTCCAACACACTGACACTGATCCTGGTCATCATGTCCAACACACTGACACAGAGCCTGGTCATGTCCAACATACTAACACTGAGCCTGGTCATGTCCAACACACTGACACTGATTCAGATCATGTCCAACTTACTGACACTGAGCCTGGTCATCATGTACAACACACTAACACTGAGCCTGGTCATGTCCAACACACTGACACTGATCCCGGTCATCAAGTCCAACACACTAACACTGATTCTGGTCATCATATCCAACACACTGACAATGATCCTGGTCATCATGTACAACACACTGACACTTCGTCTGGACACGACCAACATACTGACACTGAGCCTGGTCATCAAGTCTACCATGCAGACACTGAGCCTGGTCATCTCCAACATACTGACACTGAGCCTGGTAATCATGTCCAACACACTGATACTGAGCCTGGTCATCATGTCCAACACACTGACACTGAGCCTGGTCATCATGTCCAACACACTGACACAGAGCCTGGTCATCATGTCCAACACACTGACACTGAGTCTGGCCATGTACAACACACTGACACTGAGCCTGGTCATCATGTCCAACACACTGCCACTGAGCCTGGTCATCATGTCCAACACACTGACGCTGAGCCTGGTCATGTCCAACACACCGACACAGAGCCTGGTCATTGTGTCCTACACACTGACAATAATCCTGGTCATGTCCAACACACTGACACTGCATCTGGACATGACCAACACACTGACACTGAGCCTGGTCATCAAGTCTACCATGCAGACACTGAGCATGGTCATCTGCAACATACTGACACTGAGCCTGGTCATCATGTCCAACACACTGACACTGAGCCTGGTCATCATGTCCAACACACTGACACTGAGCCTGGTCATCATGTCCAACACACTGACACAGAGCCTGGTCATCATGTCCAACACACTGACACTGAGTCTGGCCATGTACAACACTGACACAGAGCCTGGTCATGTCCAACATACTGACACTGATCATGGTCATAATGTCCAACACACTGACACTGATTTTGGTCATCATGTCCAAAACACTACCAAATGATTATGTTCATGTCCCAACACACTGACACAGATTCTGGTCATCATGTCCAACACACTGACACTGAGCCTGGTCATAATGTCATACACACTGACACTGAGACTGGTCATCATGTCCAACAAACTGACACTGAGCATAGTAATGTCCAACACACTGACAATGATTCAGATCATGTCCAACATACTTACACTGAGCCTGGTCATCATGTCCAACACACTGACACAGAGCCTGGTCATCATGTCCAACACACTGACACTGATCCTGGTCATCATGTCCAACACACTGACACAGAGCCTGGTCATGTCCAACATACTAACACTGAGCCTGGTCATGTCCAGCACACTGACACTGATTCAGATCATGTCCAACATACTGACACTGAGCCTGGTCATCATGTACAAAACACTAACACTGAGCCTGGTCATGTCCAACACACTGACACTGATCCCGGTCATCAAGTCCAACACACTGACACTGATTCTGGTCATCATATGCAACACACTGAGAATGATCCTGGTCATCATGTCCAACACACTGACACTAATCTTGGTCATAATTTCTAACACACTGACACTGAGCCTGGTCATCATGTCCAACACATTGACAATGATCCTTGTCATGTCCAACACACCGACACTGATCCTGGTCATCAAGTCCAACACACTGACACTGATCCTGGTCATCATGTCCAACACAATGACACTGATCATGGTCATAATGTCCAACACACTGACACTGATTTTGGTCATCATGTCCAAAACACTACCAAATGATTCTGGTCATGTCCAACACACTGACACTGATCCTGGTCATCATGTCCAACACAATGACACGGATTATGTTCATGTCCAACACACTGACACTGATTCTGGTCATCATGTCCAACACACTGACACTGAGCATGGTCATAATGTCATACACACTGACACTGAGACTGGTCATCATGTCCAACAAACTGACACGGAGCATAGTAATGTCCAACACACTGACAATGATTCAGATCATGTCCAACATACTTACACTGAGCCTGGTCATCATGTACAACACACTAACACTGAGCCTGGTCATGTCCAACACACTGACACTGATTCTGGTCATCATATCCAACACACTGACAATGATCCTGGTCATCATGTCCAACACACTGACACTAATCTTTGTCATAATGTCTAACACACTGACACTGGTCCTGGTCATCATATCCAACACACTCACACTGACCGTGGTCATCATGCCCGATACACTGACTCAGGACATGTCCAACACACTGACACTGATCCTGGTCATAGTGTCCAACACACGGACACTGATCCTGGTCATGTCAAACACACTGACACTGAGCCTGATCATCATGTCCAACACACTGACACTGATCCTGGTCATCATGTCCAACACACTGAAACTGAGCCTGGTCATGTCCATCACACTGGCACTGAGCCTGGTCATCATGTCAAACACACTGACACTAAGCCTGGTCATCATGTCCAACACACTGACACAGAGCCTGGTCATCATGTCCAACACACTGACACTGATCCTGGTCATCATGTCCAACACACTGACACAGAGCCTGGTCATGTCCAACATACTAACAATGAGCCTGGTCATTTCCAACACACTGACACTGATTCAGATCATGTTCAACATATTGACACTGAGCCTGGTCATCATGTCCAACACACTGACACAGAGCCTGGTCATCATGTCCAACACACTGACACTGATCCTGGTCATCATGTCCAACACACTGACACAGAGCCTGGTCATGTCCAACATACTAACACTGAGCCTGGTCATGTCCAACACACTGACACTGATTCAGATCATGTCCAACTTACTGACACTGAGCCTGGTCATCATGTACAACACACTAACACTGAGCCTGGTCATGTCCAACACACTGACACTGATCCCGGTCATCAAGTCCAACACACTAACACTGATTCTGGTCATCATATCCAACACACTGACAATGATCCTGGTCATCATGTACAACACACTGACACTTCGTCTGGACACGACCAACATACTGACACTGAGCCTGGTCATCAAGTCTACCATGCAGACACTGAGCCTGGTCATCTCCAACATACTGACACTGAGCCTGGTAATCATGTCCAACACACTGATACTGAGCCTGGTCATCATGTCCAACACACTGACACTGAGCCTGGTCATCATGTCCAACACACTGACACAGAGCCTGGTCATCATGTCCAACACACTGACACTGAGTCTGGCCATGTACAACACACTGACACTGAGCCTGGTCATCATGTCCAACACACTGCCACTGAGCCTGGTCATCATGTCCAACACACTGACGCTGAGCCTGGTCATGTCCAACACACCGACACAGAGCCTGGTCATTGTGTCCTACACACTGACAATAATCCTGGTCATGTCCAACACACTGACACTGCATCTGGACATGACCAACACACTGACACTGAGCCTGGTCATCAAGTCTACCATGCAGACACTGAGCATGGTCATCTGCAACATACTGACACAGAGCCTGGTCATCATATCCAACACACTCACACTGAGCGTGGTCATCATGCCCGATACACTGACTCTGGACATGTCCAACACACTGACACTGATCCTGGTCATAGTGTCCAACACACGGACACTGATCCTGGTCATGTCAAACACACTGACACTGAGCCTGATCATTATGTCCAACACACTGACACTGATCCTGGTCATCATGTCCAACACACTGAAACTGAGCCTGGTCATGTCCATCACACTGGCACTGAGCCTGGTCATCATGTCAAACACACTGACACTAAGCCTGGTCATCATGTCCAACACACTGACACAGAGCCTGGTCATCATGTCCAACACACTGACACTGATCCTGGTCATCATGTCCAACACACTGACACAGAGCCTGGTCATGTCCAACATACTAACAATGAGCCTGGTCATTTCCAACACACTGACACTGATTCAGATCATGTCCAACATATTGACACTGAGCCTGGTCATCATGTCCAACACACTGACACAGAGCCTGGTCATCATGTCCAACACACTGACACTGATCCTGGTCATCATGTCCAACACACTGACACAGAGCCTGGTCATGTCCAACATACTAACAATGAGCCTGGTCATGTCCAACACACTGACACTGATTCAGATCATGTCCAACATACTGACACTGAGCCTGGTCATCATGTACAACACACTGAAACTGAGCCTGGTCATGTCCATCACACTGGCACTGAGCCTGGTCATCATGTCAAACACACTGACACTAAGCCTGGTCATCATGTCCAACACACTGACACAGAGCCTGGTCATCATGTCCAACACACTGACACTGATCCTGGTCATCATGTCCAACACACTGACACAGAGCCTGGTCATGTCCAACATACTAACAATGAGCCTGGTCATTTCCAACACACTGACACTGATTCAGATCATGTCCAACATATTGACACTGAGCCTGGTCATCATGTACAACACACTAACACTGAGCCTGGTCATGTCCAACACACTGACACTGATCCCGGTCATCAAGTCCAACAGACTGACACTGATTCTGGTCATCATATCCAACACACTGACAATGATCCTGGTCATCATATCCAACACACTGACACTAATCTTGGTCATAATTTCTAACACACTGACACTGGTCCTGGTCATCATATCCAACACACTCACACTGAGCGTGGTCATCATGCCCGACACACTGACTCTGGACATGTCCAACACACTGACACTGATCCTGGTCATAGTGTCCAACACACGGACACTGATCCTGGTCATCATGTCCAACACACTGAAATTGATTCTGGTCATGTCCATCACACTGGCACTGAGCCTGGTCATCATGTCAAACACACTGACACTAAGCCTGGTCATCATGTCCAACACACTGACACAGAGCCTGGTCATCATGTCCAACACACTGACACTGATCCTGGTCATCATGTCCAACACACTGACACAGAGCCTGGTCATGTCCAACATACTAACACTGAGCCTGGTCATGTCCAACACACTGACACTGATTCAGATCAAGTCCAACATACTGACACTGAGCCTGGTCATCATGTACAACACACTAACACTGAGCCTGGTCATGTCCAACACACTGACACTGATCCCGGTCATCAAGTCCAACACACTGACACTGATTCTGGTCATCATATCCAACACACTGACAATGATCCTGGTCATCATGTACAACACACTGACACTTCGTCTGGACACGACCAACATACTGACACTGAGCCTGGTCATCAAGTCTACCATGCAGACACTGAGCCCGGTCATCTCCAACATACTGACACTGAGCCTGGTCATCATGTCCAACACACTGACACTGAGCCTGGTCATCATGTCCAACACACTGACACTGAGCCTGGTCATCATGTCCAACACACTGACACAGAGCCTGGTCATCATGTCCAACACACTGACACTGAGTCTGGCCATGTACAACACACTGACACAGAGCCTGGTCATGTCCAACATACTGACACTGATCATGGTCATAATGTCCAACACACTGACACTGATTTTGGTCATCATGTCCAAAACACTACCAAATGATTATGTTCATGTCCAACACACTGACACAGATTCTGGTCATCATGTCCAACACACTGACACTGAGCCTGGTCATAATGTCATACACACTGACACTGAGACTGGTCATCATGTCCAACAAACTGACACTGAGCATAGTAATGTCCAACACACTGACAATGATTCAGATCATGTCCAACATACTTACACTGAGCCTGGTCATCATGTCCAACACACTGACACAGAGCCTGGTCATCATGTCCAACACACTGACACTGATCCTGGTCATCATGTCCAACACACTGACACAGAGCCTGGTCATGTCCAACATACTAACACTGAGCCTGGTCATGTCCAGCACACTGACACTGATTCAGATCATGTCCAACATACTGACACTGAGCCTGGTCATCATGTACAAAACACTAACACTGAGCCTGGTCATGTCCAACACACTGACACTGATCCCGGTCATCAAGTCCAACACACTGACACTGATTCTGGTCATCATATGCAACACACTGAGAATGATCCTGGTCATCATGTCCAACACACTGACACTAATCTTGGTCATAATTTCTAACACACTGACACTGAGCCTGGTCATCATGTCCAACACATTGACAATGATCCTTGTCATGTCCAACACACCGACACTGATCCTGGTCATCAAGTCCAACACACTGACACTGATCCTGGTCATCATGTCCAACACAATGACACTGATCATGGTCATAATGTCCAACACACTGACACTGATTTTGGTCATCATGTCCAAAACACTACCAAATGATTCTGGTCATGTCCAACACACTGACACTGATCCTGGTCATCATGTCCAACACAATGACACGGATTATGTTCATGTCCAACACACTGACACTGATTCTGGTCATCATGTCCAACACACTGACACTGAGCCTGGTCATAATGTCATACACACTGACACTGAGACTGGTCATCATGTCCAACAAACTGACACGGAGCATAGTAATGTCCAACACACTGACAATGATTCAGATCATGTCCAACATACTTACACTGAGCCTGGTCATCATGTACAACACACTAACACTGAGCCTGGTCATGTCCAACACACTGACACTGATTCTGGTCATCATATCCAACACACTGACAATGATCCTGGTCATCATGTCCAACACACTGACACTAATCTTTGTCATAATGTCTAACACACTGACACTGGTCCTGGTCATCATATCCAACACACTCACACTGAGCGTGGTCATCATGCCCGATACACTGACTCAGGACATGTCCAACACACTGACACTGATCCTGGTCATAGTGTCCAACACACGGACACTGATCCTGGTCATGTCAAACACACTGACACTGAGCCTGATCATCATGTCCAACACACTGACACTGATCCTGGTCATCATGTCCAACACACTGAAACTGAGCCTGGTCATGTCCAACACACTGACACTGATCCCGGTCATCAAGTCCAACACACTGACACTGATTCTGGTCATCATATGCAACACACTGAGAATGATCCTGGTCATCATGTCCAACACACTGACACTAATCTTGGTCATAATTTCTAACACACTGACACTGATTCTGGTCATCATGTCCAACACATTGACAATGATCCTTGTCATGTCCAACACACCGACACTGATCCTGGTCATCAAGTCCAACACACTGACACTGATCCTGGTCATCATGTCCAACACAATGACACTGATCATGGTCATAATGTCCAACACACTGACACTGATTTTGGTCATCATGTCCAAAACACTACCAAATGATTCTGGTCATGTCCAACACACTGACACTGATCCTGGTCATCATGTCCAACACAATGACACGGATTATGTTCATGTCCAACACACTGACACTGATTCTGGTCATCATGTCCAACACACTGACACTGAGCCTGGTCATAATGTCATACACACTGACACTGAGACTGGTCATCATGTCCAACAAACTGACACGGAGCATAGTAATGTCCAACACACTGACAATGATTCAGATCATGTCCAACATACTTACACTGAGCCTGGTCATCATGTACAACACACTAACACTGAGCCTGGTCATGTCCAACACACTGACACTGATTCTGGTCATCATATCCAACACACTGACAATGATCCTGGTCATCATGTCCAACACACTGACACTAATCTTTGTCATAATGTCTAACACACTGACACTGGTCCTGGTCATCATATCCAACACACTCACACTGAGCGTGGTCATCATGCCCGATACACTGACTCAGGACATGTCCAACACACTGACACTGATCCTGGTCATAGTGTCCAACACACGGACACTGATCCTGGTCATGTCAAACACACTGACACTGAGCCTGATCATCATGTCCAACACACTGACACTGATCCTGGTCATCATGTCCAACACACTGAAACTGAGCCTGGTCATGTCCATCACACTGGCACTGAGCCTGGTCATCATGTCAAACACACTGACACTAAGCCTGGTCATCATGTCCAACACACTGACACAGAGCCTGGTCATCATGTCCAACACACTGACACTGATCCTGGTCATCATGTCCAACACACTGACACAGAGCCTGGTCATGTCCAACATACTAACAATGAGCCTGGTCATTTCCAACACACTGACACTGATTCAGATCATGTCCAACATATTGACACTGAGCCTGGTCATCATGTCCAACACACTGACACAGAGCCTGGTCATCATGTCCAACACACTGACACTGATCCTGGTCATCATGTCCAACACACTGACACAGAGCCTGGTCATGTCCAACATACTAACACTGAGCCTGGTCATGTCCAACACACTGACACTGATTCAGATCATGTCCAACACACTGACACAGAGCCTGGTCATCATGTCCAACACACTGACACTGATCCTGGTCATCATGTCCAACACACTGACACAGAGCCTGGTCATGTCCAACATACTAACAATGAGCCTGGTCATTTCCAACACACTGACACTGATTCAGATCATGTCCAACATATTGACACTGAGCCTGGTCATCATGTACAACACACTAACACTGAGCCTGGTCATGTCCAACACACTGACACTGATCCCGGTCATCAAGTCCAACAGACTGACACTGATTCTGGTCATCATATCCAACACACTGACAATGATCCTGGTCATCATATCCAACACACTGACACTAATCTTGGTCATAATTTCTAACACACTGACACTGGTCCTGGTCATCATATCCAACACACTCACACTGAGCGTGGTCATCATGCCCGACACACTGACTCTGGACATGTCCAACACACTGACACTGATCCTGGTCATAGTGTCCAACACACGGACACTGATCCTGGTCATCATGTCCAACACACTGAAATTGATTCTGGTCATGTCCATCACACTGGCACTGAGCCTGGTCATCATGTCAAACACACTGACACTAAGCCTGGTCATCATGTCCAACACACTGACACAGAGCCTGGTCATGTCCAACACACTGACACTGATCCCGGTCATCAAGTCCAACACACTGACACTGAGCCTGGTCATGTCCAACATACTAACAATGAGCCTGGTCATTTCCAACACACTGACACTGATTCAGATCAAGTCCAACATACTGACACTGAGCCTGGTCATCATGTACAACACACTAACACTGAGCCTGGTCATGTCCAACACACTGACACTGATCCCGGTCATCAAGTCCAACACACTGACACTGATTCTGGTCATCATATCCAACACACTGACAATGATCCTGGTCATCATGTACAACACACTGACACTTCGTCTGGACACGACCAACATACTGACACTGAGCCTGGTCATCAAGTCTACCATGCAGACACTGAGCCCGGTCATCTCCAACATACTGACACTGAGCCTGGTCATCATGTCCAACACACTGACACTGAGCCTGGTCATCATGTCCAACACACTGACACTGAGCCTGGTCATCATGTCCAACACACTGACACAGAGCCTGGTCATCATGTCCAACACACTGACACTGAGTCTGGCCATGTACAACACACTGACACAGAGCCTGGTCATGTCCAACATACTGACACTGATCATGGTCATAATGTCCAACACACTGACACTGATTTTGGTCATCATGTCCAAAACACTACCAAATGATTATGTTCATGTCCAACACACTGACACAGATTCTGGTCATCATGTCCAACACACTGACACTGAGCCTGGTCATAATGTCATACACACTGACACTGAGACTGGTCATCATGTCCAACAAACTGACACTGAGCATAGTAATGTCCAACACACTGACAATGATTCAGATCATGTCCAACATACTTACACTGAGCCTGGTCATCATGTCCAACACACTGACACAGAGCCTGGTCATCATGTCCAACACACTGACACTGATCCTGGTCATCATGTCCAACACACTGACACAGAGCCTGGTCATGTCCAACATACTAACACTGAGCCTGGTCATGTCCAGCACACTGACACTGATTCAGATCATGTCCAACATACTGACACTGAGCCTGGTCATCATGTACAAAACACTAACACTGAGCCTGGTCATGTCCAACACACTGACACTGATCCCGGTCATCAAGTCCAACACACTGACACTGATTCTGGTCATCATATGCAACACACTGAGAATGATCCTGGTCATCATGTCCAACACACTGACACTAATCTTGGTCATAATTTCTAACACACTGACACTGAGCCTGGTCATCATGTCCAACACATTGACAATGATCCTTGTCATGTCCAACACACCGACACTGATCCTGGTCATCAAGTCCAACACACTGACACTGATCCTGGTCATCATGTCCAACACAATGACACTGATCATGGTCATAATGTCCAACACACTGACACTGATTTTGGTCATCATGTCCAAAACACTACCAAATGATTCTGGTCATGTCCAACACACTGACACTGATCCTGGTCATCATGTCCAACACAATGACACGGATTATGTTCATGTCCAACACACTGACACTGATTCTGGTCATCATGTCCAACACACTGACACTGAGCCTGGTCATAATGTCATACACACTGACACTGAGACTGGTCATCATGTCCAACAAACTGACACGGAGCATAGTAATGTCCAACACACTGACAATGATTCAGATCATGTCCAACATACTTACACTGAGCCTGGTCATCATGTACAACACACTAACACTGAGCCTGGTCATGTCCAACACACTGACACTGATTCTGGTCATCATATCCAACACACTGACAATGATCCTGGTCATCATGTCCAACACACTGACACTAATCTTTGTCATAATGTCTAACACACTGACACTGGTCCTGGTCATCATATCCAACACACTCACACTGAGCGTGGTCATCATGCCCGATACACTGACTCAGGACATGTCCAACACACTGACACTGATCCTGGTCATAGTGTCCAACACACGGACACTGATCCTGGTCATGTCAAACACACTGACACTGAGCCTGATCATCATGTCCAACACACTGACACTGATCCTGGTCATCATGTCCAACACACTGAAACTGAGCCTGGTCATGTCCAACACACTGACACTGATCCCGGTCATCAAGTCCAACACACTGACACTGATTCTGGTCATCATATGCAACACACTGAGAATGATCCTGGTCATCATGTCCAACACACTGACACTAATCTTGGTCATAATTTCTAACACACTGACACTGATTCTGGTCATCATGTCCAACACATTGACAATGATCCTTGTCATGTCCAACACACCGACACTGATCCTGGTCATCAAGTCCAACACACTGACACTGATCCTGGTCATCATGTCCAACACAATGACACTGATCATGGTCATAATGTCCAACACACTGACACTGATTTTGGTCATCATGTCCAAAACACTACCAAATGATTCTGGTCATGTCCAACACACTGACACTGATCCTGGTCATCATGTCCAACACAATGACACGGATTATGTTCATGTCCAACACACTGACACTGATTCTGGTCATCATGTCCAACACACTGACACTGAGCCTGGTCATAATGTCATACACACTGACACTGAGACTGGTCATCATGTCCAACAAACTGACACGGAGCATAGTAATGTCCAACACACTGACAATGATTCAGATCATGTCCAACATACTTACACTGAGCCTGGTCATCATGTACAACACACTAACACTGAGCCTGGTCATGTCCAACACACTGACACTGATTCTGGTCATCATATCCAACACACTGACAATGATCCTGGTCATCATGTCCAACACACTGACACTAATCTTTGTCATAATGTCTAACACACTGACACTGGTCCTGGTCATCATATCCAACACACTCACACTGAGCGTGGTCATCATGCCCGATACACTGACTCAGGACATGTCCAACACACTGACACTGATCCTGGTCATAGTGTCCAACACACGGACACTGATCCTGGTCATGTCAAACACACTGACACTGAGCCTGATCATCATGTCCAACACACTGACACTGATCCTGGTCATCATGTCCAACACACTGAAACTGAGCCTGGTCATGTCCATCACACTGGCACTGAGCCTGGTCATCATGTCAAACACACTGACACTAAGCCTGGTCATCATGTCCAACACACTGACACAGAGCCTGGTCATCATGTCCAACACACTGACACTGATCCTGGTCATCATGTCCAACACACTGACACAGAGCCTGGTCATGTCCAACATACTAACAATGAGCCTGGTCATTTCCAACACACTGACACTGATTCAGATCATGTCCAACATATTGACACTGAGCCTGGTCATCATGTCCAACACACTGACACAGAGCCTGGTCATCATGTCCAACACACTGACACTGATCCTGGTCATCATGTCCAACACACTGACACAGAGCCTGGTCATGTCCAACATACTAACACTGAGCCTGGTCATGTCCAACACACTGACACTGATTCAGATCATGTCCAACTTACTGACACTGAGCCTGGTCATCATGTACAACACACTAACACTGAGCCTGGTCATGTCCAACACACTGACACTGATCCCGGTCATCAAGTCCAACACACTAACACTGATTCTGGTCATCATATCCAACACACTGACAATGATCCTGGTCATCATGTACAACACACTGACACTTCGTCTGGACACGACCAACATACTGACACTGAGCCTGGTCATCAAGTCTACCATGCAGACACTGAGCCTGGTCATCTCCAACATACTGACACTGAGCCTGGTCATCATGTCCAACACACTGATACTGAGCCTGGTCATCATGTCCAACACACTGACACTGAGCCTGGTCATCATGTCCAACACACTGACACAGAGCCTGGTCATCATGTCCAACACACTGACACTGAGTCTGGCCATGTACAACACACTGACACTGAGCCTGGTCATCATGTCCAACACACTGCCACTGAGCCTGGTCATCATGTCCAACACACTGACGCTGAGCCTGGTCATGTCCAACACACCGACACAGAGCCTGGTCATTGTGTCCTACACACTGACAATAATCCTGGTCATGTCCAACACACTGACACTGCATCTGGACATGACCAACACACTGACACTGAGCCTGGTCATCAAGTCTACCATGCAGACACTGAGCATGGTCATCTGCAACATACTGACACAGAGCCTGGTCATCATATCCAACACACTCACACTGAGCGTGGTCATCATGCCCGATACACTGACTCTGGACATGTCCAACACACTGACACTGATCCTGGTCATAGTGTCCAACACACGGACACTGATCCTGGTCATGTCAAACACACTGACACTGAGCCTGATCATCATGTCCAACACACTGACACTGATCCTGGTCATCATGTCCAACACACTGAAACTGAGCCTGGTCATGTCCATCACACTGGCACTGAGCCTGGTCATCATGTCAAACACACTGACACTAAGCCTGGTCATCATGTCCAACACACTGACACAGAGCCTGGTCATCATGTCCAACACACTGACACTGATCCTGGTCATCATGTCCAACACACTGACACAGAGCCTGGTCATGTCCAACATACTAACAATGAGCCTGGTCATTTCCAACACACTGACACTGATTCAGATCATGTCCAACATATTGACACTGAGCCTGGTCATCATGTCCAACACACTGACACAGAGCCTGGTCATCATGTCCAACACACTGACACAGAGCCTGGTCATCATGTCCAACACACTGACACTGAGTCTGGCCATGTACAACACACTGACACTGAGCCTGGTCATCATGTCCAACACACTGCCACTGAGCCTGGTCATCATGTCCAACACACTGACGCTGAGCCTGGTCATGTCCAACACACCGACACAGAGCCTGGTCATTGTGTCCTACACACTGACAATAATCCTGGTCATGTCCAACACACTGACACTGCATCTGGACATGACCAACACACTGACACTGAGCCTGGTCATCAAGTCCAACACACTGACACAGAGCCTGGTCATGTCCAACATACTAACAATGAGCCTGGTCATTTCCAACACACTGACACTGATTCAGATCATGTCCAACATATTGACACTGAGCCTGGTCATCATGTCCAACACACTGACACAGAGCCTGGTCATCATGTCCAACACACTGACACAGAGCCTGGTCATCATGTCCAACACACTGACACAGAGCCTGGTCATCATGTCCAACACACTGAAACTGAGCCTGGTCATGTCCATCACACTGGCACTGAGCCTGGTCATCATGTCAAACACACTGACACTAAGCCTGGTCATCATGTCCAACACACTGACACAGAGCCTGGTCATCATGTCCAACACACTGACACTGATCCTGGTCATCATGTCCAACACACTGACACAGAGCCTGGTCATGTCCAACATACTAACAATGAGCCTGGTAATTTCCAACACACTGACACTGATTCAGATCATGTCCAACATATTGACACTGAGCCTGGTCATCATGTCCAACACACTGACACAGAGCCTGGTCATCATGTCCAACACACTGACACTGATCCTGGTCATCATGTCCAACACACTGACACAGAGCCTGGTCATGTCCAACATACTAACAATGAGCCTGGTCATGTCCAACACACTGACACTGATTCAGATCATGTCCAACATACTGACACTGAGCCTGGTCATCATGTACAACACACTAACACTGAGCCTGGTCATGTCCAACACACTGACACTGATCCCGGTCATCAAGTCCAACACACTGACACTGATTCTGGTCATCATATCCAACACTCTGACAATGATCCTGGTCATCATGTACAACACACTGACACTTCGTCTGGACACGACCAACATACTGACACTGAGCCTGGTCATCAAGTCTACCATGCAGACACTGAGCCCGGTCATCTCCAACATACTGACACTGAGCCTGGTCATCATGTCCAACACATTGACACTGATCCTGGTCATCATGTCCAACACACTGAAACTGAGCCTGGTCATGTCCATCACACTGGCACTGAGCCTGGTCATCATGTCAAACACACTGACACTAAGCCTGGTCATCATGTCCAACACACTGACACAGAGCCTGGTCATCATGTCCAACACACTGACACTGATCCTGGTCATCATGTCCAACACACTGACACAGAGCCTGGTCATGTCCAACATACTAACAATGAGCCTGGTCATTTCCAACACACTGACACTGATTCAGATCATGTCCAACATATTGACACTGAGCCTGGTCATCATGTCCAACACACTGACACAGAGCCTGGTCATCATGTCCAACACACTGACACTGATCCTGGTCATCATGTCCAACACACTGACACAGAGCCTGGTCATGTCCAACATACTAACAATGAGCCTGGTCATGTCCAACACACTGACACTGATTCAGATCATGTCCAACATACTGACACTGAGCCTGGTCATCATGTACAACACACTGAAACTGAGCCTGGTCATGTCCATCACACTGGCACTGAGCCTGGTCATCATGTCAAACACACTGACACTAAGCCTGGTCATCATGTCCAACACACTGACACAGAGCCTGGTCATCATGTCCAACACACTGACACTGATCCTGGTCATCATGTCCAACACACTGACACAGAGCCTGGTCATGTCCAACATACTAACAATGAGCCTGGTCATTTCCAACACACTGACACTGATTCAGATCATGTCCAACATATTGACACTGAGCCTGGTCATCATGTACAACACACTAACACTGAGCCTGGTCATGTCCAACACACTGACACTGATCCCGGTCATCAAGTCCAACAGACTGACACTGATTCTGGTCATCATATCCAACACACTGACAATGATCCTGGTCATCATATCCAACACACTGACACTAATCTTGGTCATAATTTCTAACACACTGACACTGGTCCTGGTCATCCTATCCAACACACTCACACTGAGCGTGGTCATCATGCCCGACACACTGACTCTGGACATGTCCAACACACTGACACTGATCCTGGTCATAGTGTCCAACACACGGACACTGATCCTGGTCATCATGTCCAACACACTGAAATTGATTCTGGTCATGTCCATCACACTGGCACTGAGCCTGGTCATCATGTCAAACACACTGACACTAAGCCTGTTCATCATGTCCAACACACTGACACAGAGCCTGGTCATCATGTCCAACACACTGACACTGATCCTGGTCATCATGTCCAACACACTGACACAGAGCCTGGTCATGTCCAACATACTAACACTGAGCCTGGTCATGTCCAACACACTGACACTGATTCAGATCAAGTCCAACATACTGACACTGAGCCTGGTCATCATGTACAACACACTAACACTGAGCCTGGTCATGTCCAACACACTGACACTGATCCCGGTCATCAAGTCCAACACACTGACACTGATTCTGGTCATCATATCCAACACACTGACAATGATCCTGGTCATCATGTACAACACACTGACACTTCGTCTGGACACGACCAACATACTGACACTGAGCCTGGTCATCAAGTCTACCATGCAGACACTGAGCCCGGTCATCTCCAACATACTGACACTGAGCCTGGTCATCATGTCCAACACACTGACACTGAGCCTGGTCATCATGTCCAACACACTGACACTGAGCCTGGTCATCATGTCCAACACACTGACACAGAGCCTGGTCATCATGTCCAACACACTGACACTGAGTCTGGCCATGTACAACACACTGACACAGAGCCTGGTCATGTCCAACATACTGACACTGATCATGGTCATAATGTCCAACACACTGACACTGATTTTGGTCATCATGTCCAAAACACTACCAAATGATTATGTTCATGTCCAACACACTGACACAGATTCTGGTCATCATGTCCAACACACTGACACTGAGCCTGGTCATAATGTCATACACACTGACACTGAGACTGGTCATCATGTCCAACAAACTGACACTGAGCATAGTAATGTCCAACACACTGACAATGATTCAGATCATGTCCAACATACTTACACTGAGCCTGGTCATCATGTCCAACACACTGACACAGAGCCTGGTCATCATGTCCAACACACTGACACTGATCCTGGTCATCATGTCCAACACACTGACACAGAGCCTGGTCATGTCCAACATACTAACACTGAGCCTGGTCATGTCCAGCACACTGACACTGATTCAGATCATGTCCAACATACTGACACTGAGCCTGGTCATCATGTACAAAACACTAACACTGAGCCTGGTCATGTCCAACACACTGACACTGATCCCGGTCATCAAGTCCAACACACTGACACTGATTCTGGTCATCATATGCAACACACTGAGAATGATCCTGGTCATCATGTCCAACACACTGACACTAATCTTGGTCATAATTTCTAACACACTGACACTGAGCCTGGTCATCATGTCCAACACATTGACAATGATCCTTGTCATGTCCAACACACCGACACTGATCCTGGTCATCAAGTCCAACACACTGACACTGATCCTGGTCATCATGTCCAACACAATGACACTGATCATGGTCATAATGTCCAACACACTGACACTGATTTTGGTCATCATGTCCAAAACACTACCAAATGATTCTGGTCATGTCCAACACACTGACACTGATCCTGGTCATCATGTCCAACACAATGACACGGATTATGTTCATGTCCAACACACTGACACTGATTCTGGTCATCATGTCCAACACACTGACACTGAGCCTGGTCATAATGTCATACACACTGACACTGAGACTGGTCATCATGTCCAACAAACTGACACGGAGCATAGTAATGTCCAACACACTGACAATGATTCAGATCATGTCCAACATACTTACACTGAGCCTGGTCATCATGTACAACACACTAACACTGAGCCTGGTCATGTCCAACACACTGACACTGATTCTGGTCATCATATCCAACACACTGACAATGATCCTGGTCATCATGTCCAACACACTGACACTAATCTTTGTCATAATGTCTAACACACTGACACTGGTCCTGGTCATCATATCCAACACACTCACACTGAGCGTGGTCATCATGCCCGATACACTGACTCAGGACATGTCCAACACACTGACACTGATCCTGGTCATAGTGTCCAACACACGGACACTGATCCTGGTCATGTCAAACACACTGACACTGAGCCTGATCATCATGTCCAACACACTGACACTGATCCTGGTCATCATGTCCAACACACTGAAACTGAGCCTGGTCATGTCCAACACACTGACACTGATCCCGGTCATCAAGTCCAACACACTGACACTGATTCTGGTCATCATATGCAACACACTGAGAATGATCCTGGTCATCATGTCCAACACACTGACACTAATCTTGGTCATAATTTCTAACACACTGACACTGAGCCTGGTCATCATGTCCAACACATTGACAATGATCCTTGTCATGTCCAACACACCGACACTGATCCTGGTCATCAAGTCCAACACACTGACACTGATCCTGGTCATCATGTCCAACACAATGACACTGATCATGGTCATAATGTCCAACACACTGACACTGATTTTGGTCATCATGTCCAAAACACTACCAAATGATTCTGGTCATGTCCAACACACTGACACTGATCCTGGTCATCATGTCCAACACAATGACACGGATTATGTTCATGTCCAACACACTGACACTGATTCTGGTCATCATGTCCAACACACTGACACTGAGCCTGGTCATAATGTCATACACACTGACACTGAGACTGGTCATCATGTCCAACAAACTGACACGGAGCATAGTAATGTCCAACACACTGACAATGATTCAGATCATGTCCAACATACTTACACTGAGCCTGGTCATCATGTACAACACACTAACACTGAGCCTGGTCATGTCCAACACACTGACACTGATTCTGGTCATCATATCCAACACACTGACAATGATCCTGGTCATCATGTCCAACACACTGACACTAATCTTTGTCATAATGTCTAACACACTGACACTGGTCCTGGTCATCATATCCAACACACTCACACTGAGCGTGGTCATCATGCCCGATACACTGACTCAGGACATGTCCAACACACTGACACTGATCCTGGTCATAGTGTCCAACACACGGACACTGATCCTGGTCATGTCAAACACACTGACACTGAGCCTGATCATCATGTCCAACACACTGACACTGATCCTGGTCATCATGTCCAACACACTGAAACTGAGCCTGGTCATGTCCATCACACTGGCACTGAGCCTGGTCATCATGTCAAACACACTGACACTAAGCCTGGTCATCATGTCCAACACACTGACACTGATCCTGGTCATCATGTCCAACACACTGACACAGAGCCTGGTCATGTCCAACATACTAACAATGAGCCTGGTCATTTCCAACACACTGACACTGATTCAGATCATGTCCAACATATTGACACTGAGCCTGGTCATCATGTCCAACACACTGACACAGAGCCTGGTCATCATGTCCAACACACTGACACTGATCCTGGTCATCATGTCCAACACACTGACACAGAGCCTGGTCATGTCCAACATACTAACACTGAGCCTGGTCATGTCCAACACACTGACACTGATTCAGATCATGTCCAACTTACTGACACTGAGCCTGGTCATCATGTACAACACACTAACACTGAGCCTGGTCATGTCCAACACACTGACACTGATCCCGGTCATCAAGTCCAACACACTAACACTGATTCTGGTCATCATATCCAACACACTGACAATGATCCTGGTCATCATGTACAACACACTGACACTTCGTCTGGACACGACCAACATACTGACACTGAGCCTGGTCATCAAGTCTACCATGCAGACACTGAGCCTGGTCATCTCCAACATACTGACACTGAGCCTGGTCATCATGTCCAACACACTGATACTGAGCCCGGTCATCATGTCCAACACACTGACACTGAGCCTGGTCATCATGTCCAACACACTGACACAGAGCCTGGTCATCATGTCCAACACACTGACACTGAGTCTGGCCATGTACAACACACTGACACTGAGCCTGGTCATCATGTCCAACACACTGCCACTGAGCCTGGTCATCATGTCCAACACACTGACGCTGAGCCTGGTCATGTCCAACACACCGACACAGAGCCTGGTCATTGTGTCCTACACACTGACAATAATCCTGGTCATGTCCAACACACTGACACTGCATCTGGACATGACCAACACACTGACACTGAGCCTGGTCATCAAGTCTACCATGCAGACACTGAGCATGGTCATCTGCAACATACTGACACAGAGCCTGGTCATCATATCCAACACACTCACACTGAGCGTGGTCATCATGCCCGATACACTGACTCTGGACATGTCCAACACACTGACACTGATCCTGGTCATAGTGTCCAACACACGGACACTGATCCTGGTCATGTCAAACACACTGACACTGAGCCTGATCATCATGTCCAACACACTGACACTGATCCTGGTCATCATGTCCAACACACTGAAACTGAGCCTGGTCATGTCCATCACACTGGCACTGAGCCTGGTCATCATGTCAAACACACTGACACTAAGCCTGGTCATCATGTCCAACACACTGACACAGAGCCTGGTCATCATGTCCAACACACTGACACTGATCCTGGTCATCATGTCCAACACACTGACACAGAGCCTGGTCATGTCCAACATACTAACAATGAGCCTGGTCATTTCCAACACACTGACACTGATTCAGATCATGTCCAACATATTGACACTGAGCCTGGTCATCATGTCCAACACACTGACACAGAGCCTGGTCATCATGTCCAACACACTGACACAGAGCCTGGTCATCATGTCCAACACACTGACACTGAGTCTGGCCATGTACAACACACTGACACTGAGCCTGGTCATCATGTCCAACACACTGCCACTGAGCCTGGTCATCATGTCCAACACACTGACGCTGAGCCTGGTCATGTCCAACACACCGACACAGAGCCTGGTCATTGTGTCCTACACACTGACAATAATCCTGGTCATGTCCAACACACTGACACTGCATCTGGACATGACCAACACACTGACACTGAGCCTGGTCATCAAGTCCAACACACTGACACAGAGCCTGGTCATGTCCAACATACTAACAATGAGCCTGGTCATTTCCAAAACACTGACACTGATTCAGATCATGTCCAACATATTGACACTGAGCCTGGTCATCATGTCCAACACACTGACACAGAGCCTGGTCATCATGTCCAACACACTGACACAGAGCCTGGTCATCATGTCCAACACACTGACACAGAGCCTGGTCATCATGTCCAACACACTGAAACTGAGCCTGGTCATGTCCATCACACTGGCACTGAGCCTGGTCATCATGTCAAACACACTGACACTAAGCCTGGTCATCATGTCCAACACACTGACACAGAGCCTGGTCATCATGTCCAAAACACTGCCACTGAGCCTGGTCATCATGTCCAACACACTGACACTGAGCCTGGTCATGTCCAACACACCGACACAGAGCCTGGTCATTGTGTCCTACACACTGACAATAATCCTGGTCATGTCCAACACACTGACACTGCATCTGGACATGACCAACACACTGACACTGAGCCTGGTCATCAAGTCTACCATGCAGACACTGAGCATGGTCATCTGCAACATACTGACACAGAGCCTGGTCATCATATCCAACACACTCACACTGAGCGTGGTCATCATGCCCGATACACTGACTCTGGACATGTCCAACACACTGACACTGATCCTGGTCATAGTGTCCAACACACGGACACTGATCCTGGTCATGTCAAACACACTGACACTGAGCCTGATCATCATGTCCAACACACTGACACTGATCCTGGTCATCATGTCCAACACACTGAAACTGAGCCTGGTCATGTCCATCACACTGGCACTGAGCCTGGTCATCATGTCAAACACACTGACACTAAGCCTGGTCATCATGTCCAACACACTGACACAGAGCCTGGTCATCATGTCCAACACACTGACACTGATCCTGGTCATCATGTCCAACACACTGACACAGAGCCTGGTCATGTCCAACATACTAACAATAAGCCTGGTCATTTCCAACACACTGACACTGATTCAGATCATGTCCAACATATTGACACTGAGCCTGGTCATCATGTCCAACACACTGACACAGAGCCTGGTCATCATGTCCAACACACTGACACAGAGCCTGGTCATCATGTCCAACACACTGACACTGAGTCTGGCCATGTACAACACACTGACACTGAGCCTGGTCATCATGTCCAACACACTGCCACTGAGCCTGGTCATCATGTCCAACACACTGACGCTGAGCCTGGTCATGTCCAACACACCGACACAGAGCCTGGTCATTGTGTCCTACACACTGACAATAATCCTGGTCATGTCCAACACACTGACACTGCATCTGGACATGACCAACACACTGACACTGAGCCTGGTCATCAAGTCCAACACACTGACACAGAGCCTGGTCATGTCCAACATACTAACAATGAGCCTGGTCATTTCCAAAGCACTGACACTGATTCAGATCATGTCCAACATATTGACACTGAGCCTGGTCATCATGTCCAACACACTGACACAGAGCCTGGTCATCATGTCCAACACACTGACACAGAGCCTGGTCATCATGTCCAACACACTGACACAGAGCCTGGTCATCATGTCCAACACACTGAAACTGAGCCTGGTCATGTCCATCACACTGGCACTGAGCCTGGTCATCATGTCAAACACACTGACACTAAGCCTGGTCATCATGTCCAACACACTGACACAGAGCCTGGTCATCATGTCCAACACACTGCCACTGAGCCTGGTCATCATGTCCAACACACTGACACTGAGCCTGGTCATGTCCAACACACCGACACAGAGCCTGGTCATTGTGTCCTACACACTGACAATAATCCTGGTCATGTCCAACACACTGACACTGCATCTGGACATGACCAACACACTGACACTGAGCCTGGTCATCAAGTCTACCATGCAGACACTGAGCATGGTCATCTGCAACATACTGACACAGAGCCTGGTCATCATATCCAACACACTCACACTGAGCGTGGTCATCATGCCCGATACACTGACTCTGGACATGTCCAACACACTGACACTGATCCTGGTCATAGTGTCCAACACACGGACACTGATCCTGGTCATGTCAAACACACTGACACTGAGCCTGATCATCATGTCCAACACACTGACACTGATCCTGGTCATCATGTCCAACACACTGAAACTGAGCCTGGTCATGTCCATCACACTGGCACTGAGCCTGGTCATCATGTCAAACACACTGACACTAAGCCTGGTCATCATGTCCAACACACTGACACAGAGCCTGGTCATCATGTCCAACACACTGACACTGATCCTGGTCATCATGTCCAACACACTGACACAGAGCCTGGTCATGTCCAACATACTAACAATGAGCCTGGTCATTTCCAACACACTGACACTGATTCAGATCATGTCCAACATATTGACACTGAGCCTGGTCATCATGTCCAACACACTGACACAGAGCCTGGTCATCATGTCCAACACACTGACACTGATCCTGGTCATCATGTCCAACACACTGACACAGAGCCTGGTCATGTCCAACATACTAACAATGAGCCTGGTCATGTCCAACACACTGACACTGATTCAGATCATGTCCAACATACTGACACTGAGCCTGGTCATCATGTACAACACACTAACACTGAGCCTGGTCATGTCCAACACACTGACACTGATCCCGGTCATCAAGTCCAACACACTGACACTGATTCTGGTCATCATATCCAACACACTGACAATGATCCTGGTCATCATGTACAACACACTGACACTTCGTCTGGACACGACCAACATACTGACACTGAGCCTGGTCATCAAGTCTACCATGCAGACACTGAGCCCGGTCATCTCCAACATACTGACACTGAGCCTGGTCATCATGTCCAACACACTGACACTGAGCCTGGTCATCATGTCCAACACACTGACACTGAGCCTGGTCATCATGTCCAACACACTGACACAGAGCCTGGTCATCATGTCCAACACACTGACACTGAGTCTGGCCATGTACAACACACTGACACAGAGCCTGGTCATGTCCAACATACTGACACTGATCATGGTCACAATGTCCAACACACTGACACTGATTTTGGTCATCATGTCCAAAACACTACCAAATGATTATGTTCATGTCCAACACACTGACACTGATTCTGGTCATCATGTCCAACACACTGACACTGAGCCTGGTCATAATGTCATACACACTGACACTGAGACTGGTCATCATGTCCAACAAACTGACACTGAGCATAGTAATGTCCAACACACTGACAATGATTCAGATCATGTCCAACATACTTACACTAAGCCTGGTCATCATGTCCAACACACTGACACAGAGCCTGGTCATCATGTCCAACACACTGACACTGATCCTGGTCATCATGTCCAACACACTGACACAGAGCCTGGTCATGTCCAACATACTAACACTGAGCCTGGTCATCATGTACAAAACACTAACACTGAGCCTGGTCATGTCCAACACACTGACACTGATCCCGGTCATCAAGTCCAACACACTGACACTGATTCTGGTCATCATATCCAACACACTGACAATAATCCTGGTCATGTCCAACACACCGACACTGATCCTGGTCATCAAGTCCAACACACTGACACTGATCCTGGTCATCATGTCCAACACACTGACACTGATCATGGTCATAATGTCCAACACACTGACACTGATTTTGGTCATCATGTCCAAAACACTACCAAATGATTACGGTCATGTCCAACACACTGACACTGATCCTGGTCATCAAGTCCAACACACTGACACTGATCCTGGTCATCATGTCCAACACACTGACACTGATCCTGGTCATCAAGTCCAACACACTGACACTGATCCTGGTCATCATGTCCAACACACTGACACTGATCATGGTCATAATGTCCAACACACTGACACTGATTTTGGTCATCATGTCCAAAACACTACCAAATGATTCTGGTCATGTCCAACACACTGACACTGATTCTGGTCATCATGTCCAACACACTGACACTGAGACTGGTCATCATGTCCAACAAACTGACACTGAGCATAGTAATGTCCAACACACTGACAATGATTCAGATCATGTCCAACATACTTACACTGAGCCTGGTCATCATGTACAACACACTAACACTGAGCCTGGTCATGTCCAACACACTGACACTGATTCTGGTCATCATATCCAACACACTGATAATGATCCTGGTCATCATGTCCAACACACTGACACTAATCTTTGTCATAATGTCTAACACACTGACACTGGTCCTGGTCATCATATCCAACACACTCACACTGAGCGTGGTCATCATGCCCGATACACTGACTCAGGACATGTCCAACACACTGACACTGATCCTGGTCATGTCAAACACACTGACACTGAGCCTGATCATCATGTCCAACACACTGACACTGATCCTGGTCATCATGTCCAACACACTGAAACTGAGCCTGGTCATGTCCATCACACTGGCACTGAGCCTGGTCATCATGTCAAACACACTGACACTAAGCCTGGTCATCATGTCCAACACACTGACACAGAGCCTGGTCATCATGTCCAACACACTGACACTGATCCTGGTCATCATGTCCAACACACTGACACAGAGCCTGGTCATGTCCAACATACTAACAATGAGCCTGGTCATTTCCAACACACTGACACTGATTCAGATCATGTCCAACATATTGACACTGAGCCTGGTCATCATGTCCAACACACTGACACAGAGCCTGGTCATCATGTCCAACACACTGACACTGATCCTGGTCATCATGTCCAACACACTGACACAGAGCCTGGTCATGTCCAACATACTAACACTGAGCCTGGTCATGTCCAACACACTGACACTGATTCAGATCATGTCCAACATACGGACACTGAGCCTGGTCATCATGTACAACACACTAACACTGAGCCTGGTCATGTCCAACACACCGACACTGATTCTGGTCATCATATCCAACACACTGACAATGATCCTGGTCATCATGTACAACACACTGACACTTCGTCTGGACACGACCAACATACTGACACTGAGCCTGGTCATCAAGTCTACCATGCAGACACTGAGCCTGGTCATCTCCAACATACTGACACTGAGCCTGGTCATCATGTCCAACACAGTGACACTGAGCCTGGTCATCATGTCCAACACACTGACACTGAGCCTGGTCATCATGTCCAACACACTGACACTGAGCCTGGTCATCATGTCCAACACACTGACACAGAGCCTGGTCATCATGTCCAACACACTGACACTGAGTCTGGCCATGTACAACACACTGACACTGAGCCTGGTCATCATGTCCAACACACTGCCACTGAGCATGGTCATCATGTCCAACACAATGACGCTGAGCCTGGTCATGTCCAACACACCGACACAGAGCCTGGTCATTGTGTCCTACACACTGACAATAATCCTGGTCATGTCCAACACACTGACACTGCATCTGGACATGACCAACACACTGACACTGAGCCTGGTCATCAAGTCTACCATGCAGACACTGAGCATGGTCATCTGCAACATACTGACACAGAGCCTGGTCATCATATCCAACACACTCACACTGAGCGTGGTCATCATGCCCGATACACTGACTCTGGACATGTCCAACACACTGACACTGATCCTGGTCATAGTGTCCAACACACGGACACTGATCCTGGTCATGTCAAACACACTGACACTGAGCCTGATCATCATGTCCAACACACTGACACTGATCCTGGTCATCATGTCCAACACACTGAAACTGAGCCTGGTCATGTCCATCACACTGGCACTGAGCCTGGTCATCATGTCAAACACACTGACACTAAGCCTGGTCATCATGTCCAACACACTGACACAGAGCCTGGTCATCATGTCCAACACACTGACACTGATCCTGGTCATAGTGTCCAACACACGGACACTGATCCTGGTCATGTCAAACACACTGACACTGAGCCTGATCATCATGTCCAACACACTGACACTGATCCTGGTCATCATGTCCAACACACTGAAACTGAGCCTGGTCATGTCCATCACACTGGCACTGAGCCTGGTCATCATGTCAAACACACTGACACTAAGCCTGGTCATCATGTCCAACACACTGACACAGAGCCTGGTCATCATGTCCAACACACTGACACTGATCCTGGTCATCATGTCCAACACACTGACACAGAGCCTGGTCATGTCCAACATACTAACAATGAGCCTGGTCATTTCCAACACACTGACACTGATTCAGATCATGTCCAACATATTGACACTGAGCCTGGTCATCATGTCCAACACACTGACACAGAGCCTGGTCATCATGTCCAACACACTGACACTGATCCTGGTCATCATGTCCAACACACTGACACAGAGCCTGGTCATGTCCAACATACTAACACTGAGCCTGGTCATGTCCAACACACTGACACTGATTCAGATCATGTCCAACATACTGACACTGAGCCTGGTCATCATGTACAACACACTAACACTGAGCCTGGTCATGTCCAACACACTGACACTGATCCCGGTCATCAAGTCCAACACACTGACACTGATTCTGGTCATCATATCCAACACACTGACAATGATCCTGGTCATCATGTACAACACACTGACACTTCGTCTGGACACGACCAACATACTGACACTGAGCCTGGTCATCAAGTCTACCATGCAGACACTGAGCCTGGTCATCTCCAACATACTGACACTGAGCCTGGTCATCATGTCCAACACACTGACACTGAGCCTGGTCATCATGTCCAACACACTGACACTGAGCCTGGTCATCATGTCCAACACACTGACACTGAGCCTGGTCATAATGTCCAACACACTGACACAGAGCCTGGTCATGTCCAACATACTGACACTGAGCATGCTCATCATGCCCTACATACTGATACTGATACTGATCATCATGTCCAACACACTGATACTGATCCTGGTTTTCATGTCCAACACACTGACACTGAACCTTGTCATCATGTACAACACACTGACACGGATCCTGGTCATCATGTCTTAGACACTGACACTGAACCTGGTCATGTACAACACACAAACACTGAGCCTGGTCATCATGTCCATCACACTGACACTGAGCCTGGTCATGTCCAACATACTGACACTGAGCCTGGTCATCATGTCCAATTCACTGACACTGAGCCTGGTCATGTCCAACATACTGACACTGAGCCTGGTCATGTTCAACACACTGATACTGTGCCTGGTCATCATGTCCAACACACCGTCACTGAGCCTGGTCATCATGTCCAACACACTGACACTGATCCTGGTCATCATGTCCATCACACTGACACTGAGCCTGGTCATGTCCAACATACTGACTCTGAGCCTGGTCATCATGTCCAATACACTGACACTGCGCCTGGTCATGTCCAACACACTGACACTGATCCTGGTCATCATGTCCAACACACTGACACAGAGCCTGGTCATCATGTCCAACACACTGACACAGAGCCTGGTCATCATATCCAACACACTGACACTGATCCTGGTCATAATGTCAAACACATTGTCACTCAGGCTGGTCATGTCCAACACACTAACACTGATCCTGGTAATCATGTCCAACACACTGACACTGAGCTTGGTCATCATGTCCAACACACTGACACTGAGTCTGGCCATGTACAACACATTGACACAGAGCCTGGTCATGTCCATCACACTGACAGAGAGCCTGGTCATGTCCAACATACTGACACTGAGCCTGGTCATAATGCCCTACATACTGATACTGATACTGATACTGATCATCATCTCCAACACACTGATACTGATCCTGGTTTTTATGTCCAACACACTGACACTGAACCTTGTCATCATGTCCAACACACTGACACGGATCCTGGTCATCATGTCCTGCACACTGACACTGAGCCTGGTCATGTCCAACATACTGACACTGAGCCTTGTCATGTCCAACACACTGACAATAATCCTGGTCATGTCCAACACACTGACACTGCATCTGGACATGACCAACACACTGACACTGAGCCTGGTCATCAAGTCTACCATGCTGACACTGAGCCTGGTCATCTGCAACATACTGACACTGACCCTTGTCATCATGTCCAACACACTGACACTGAGCCTGGTCATCAGGTCCAACATACTGACACTGGGCCTGATCATCATGTCCAACACACTGACACTGAGCCTGGTCATCATGTCCAACACACTGACACTTATCCTGGTCATAATGTCAAACACATTGTCACTGAGCCTGGTCATGTCCAACACACTAACACTAATCCTGGTCATCATGTCCAACATACTGACACTGAGCCTGGTCATCATGTCCAACACACTGGCACTGAGTCTGGCCATGTACAACACACTGACACTGAGCCTGGTCATGTCCAACACACTAACACTAATCCTGGTCATCATGTCCAACATACTGACACTGAGCCTGGTCATCATGTCCATCACACTGACACTGAGCCTGGTCATGTCCAACATACTGACACTGAGCCTGGTCATCATGTCCAATTCACTGACACTGAGCCTGGTCATGTCCAACATACTGACACTGAGCCTGGTCATGTTCAACACACTGATACTGTGCCTGGTCATCATGTCCAACACACCGTCACTGAGCCTGGTCATCATGTCCAACACACTGACACTGATCCTGGTCATCATGTCCATCACACTGACACTGAGCCTGGTCATGTCCAACATACTGACTCTGAGCCTGGTCATCATGTCCAATACACTGACACTGAGCCTGGTTATCATGTCCAACACACTGACACTGATCCTGGTCATAATGTCCATCACACTGACACTGCGCCTGGTCATGTCCAACACACTGACACTGATCCTGGTCATCATGTCCAACACACTGACACAGAGCCTGGTCATCATGTCCAACACACTGACACAGAGCCTGGTCATCATATCCAACACACTGACACTGATCCTGGTCATAATGTCAAACACATTGTCACTCAGGCTGGTCATGTCCAACACACTAACACTGATCCTGGTAATCATGTCCAACACACTGACACTGAGCTTGGTCATCATGTCCAACACACTGACACTGAGTCTGGCCATGTACAACACATTGACACAGAGCCTGGTCATGTCCATCACACTGACAGAGAGCCTGGTCATGTCCAACATACTGACACTGAGCCTGGTCATAATGCCCTACATACTGATACTAATACTGATACTGATCATCATCTCCAACACACTGATACTGATCCTGGTTTTTATGTCCAACACACTGACACTGAACCTTGTCATCATGTCCAACACACTGACACGGATCCTGGTCATCATGTCCTGCACACTGACACTGAGCCTGGTCATGTCCAACATACTGACACTGAGCCTTGTCATGTCCAACACACTGACAATAATCCTGGTCATGTCCAACACACTGACACTGCATCTGGACATGACCAACACACTGACACTGAGCCTGGTCATCAAGTCTACCATGCTGACACTGAGCCTGGTCATCTGCAACATACTGACACTGACCCTTGTCATCATGTCCAACACACTGACACTGAGCCTGGTCATCATGTCCAACATACTGACACTGGGCCTGATCATCATGTCCAACACACTGACACTGAGCCTGGTCATCATGTCCAACACACTGACACTTATCCTGGTCATAATGTCAAACACATTGTCACTGAGCCTGGTCATGTCCAACACACTAACACTAATCCTGGTCATCATGTCCAACATACTGACACTGAGCCTGGTCATCATGTCCAACACACTGGCACTGAGTCTGGCCATGTACAACACACTGACACTGAGCCTGGTCATGTCCAACACACTAACACTAATCCTGGTCATCATGTCCAACATACTGACACTGAGCCTGGTCATCATGTCCAACACACTGGCATTGAGTCTGGCCATGTACAACACACTGACACAGAGCCTGGTCATGTCCAACACACTGACACTGAGCCTGGTCATCATGTCCAACACACAGACACCGAGGCTGTCCGTCTTTTCCAACACACTGACACTGAGCCTGGTCATGTCCAACACACCGACACTGATTCTGGTCATCATGTCCTACATACTGATTCTGATACTGGTCATCATGTCCAACACACTGACACATAGCCTGGTCATGTCCAACACACTGACACGGATCCTGGTCATCATGTCTTGCACACTGACACTGAGCCTGGTCATCATGTCCAACACACTAACACTGAGCCTGGTCATGTCCAACATACTGACACTGAGCCTGGTCATGTCCAACATACTGACACTGAGCCTGGTCATCATGTCCAACACACTGACACTGAGCCTGGTCATGTCCAACATACTGGTTTTCATGTCCAACACACTGACACGGATCCTGGTGATCATGTCTTGCACACTGACACTGAGCCTGGTCATCATGTCCAACACACTGGCATTGAGTCTGGCCATGTACAACACACTGACACAGAGCCTGGTCATGTCCAACACACTGACACTGAGCCTGGTCATCATGTCCAACACACAGACACCGAGGCTGTCCGTCTTTTCCAACACACTGACACTGAGCCTGGTCATGTCCAACACACCGACACTGATTCTGGTCATCATGTCCTACATACTGATTCTGATACTGGTCATCATGTCCAACACACTGACACTGAGCCTGGTCATGTCCAACATACTGGTTTTCATGTCCAACACACTGACACGGATCCTGGTGATCATGTCTTGCACACTGACACTGAGCCTGGTCATCATGTCCAACACACTGACACTGAGCCTGGTCATGTCCAACACACTGACACTGAGCCTGGTCATCATGTCCAACACACTGACACATAGCCTGGTCATGTCCAACACACTGACACTGAGCCTGGTCATCATGTCCAACATACTGACACTGGGCCTGATCATCATGTCCAACACACTGACACTGAGCCTGGTCATCATGTCCATCACACTGACACTGAGCCTGGTCATGTCCAACATACTGACACTGAGCCTGGTCATCATGTCCAACACACTGACACTGAGCCTGGTCATCATGTCCAACACACTGACACTGAGCCTGGTCATGTCCAACATACTGACAATAATCCTGGTCATGTACAACACACTGACACTTCGTCTGGACACGACCAAAATACTGACACTGAGCCTGGTCATCTCCAACATACTGACACTGAGCCTGGTCATCATGTCCAACACACTGACACTGAGCCTGGTCATCATGTCCAACACACTGACACTGAGCCTGGTCATGTCCAACACACTGACACAGAGCCTGGTCATTGTGTCCAACACACTGACAATAGTCCTGGTAATGTCCAACACACTGACACTGCATCTGGACATGACCAACACACTGACACTGAGCCTGGTCATCAAGTCTACCATGCAGACACTGAGCCTGGTTATCTGCAACATACTGACACAGAGCCTGGTCATCATGTCCAACACACTGACACTGAGCCTGGTCATCATGTCCAACATACTAACACTGGGCCATATCATCATGTCCAACACACTGACACTGAGCCTGGTCATCATGTCCAACACACTGACACTGAGCCTGGTCATCATGTCCAACACACTGACACTGAGCCTGGTCATCATGTCCAACACACTGACACTGATCCTGGTCATCATGTCAAACACATTGTCACTGAGCCTGGTCATGTGCAACACACTAACACTGATCCTGGTCATCATGTCCAACATACTGACACTGAGCCTGGTCATCATGTCCAACACACTGACACTGAGTCTGGCCACACACTGACACAGAGCCTGGTCATGTCCAACATACTGACACTGAGCATGCTCATCATGCCCTACATACTGATACTGATACTGATCATCATGTCCAACACACTGATACTGATCCTGGTTTTCATGTCCAACACACTGACACTGAACCTTGTCATCATGTCCAACACACTGACACGGATCCTGGTCATCATGTCTTAGACACTGACACTGAACCTGGTCATGTACAACACACAAACACTGAGCCTGGTCATCATGTCCAACACACTGACACTGAGCCTGGTCATGTCCAACATACTGACACTGAGCCTGGTCATGTTCAACACACTGACACTGTGCCTGGTCATCATGTCCAACACACCGTCACTGAGCCTGGTCATCATGTCCAACACACTGACCCTGATCCTGGTCATCATGTCCATCACACTGACACTGAGCCTGGTCATATCCAACATACTGACACTGAGCCTGGTCATCATGTCCAATACACTGACACTGAGCCTGGTTATCATGTCCAACACACTGACACTGATCCTGGTCATCATGTCCATCACACTGACACTGCGCCTGGTCATGTCCAACACACTGACACTGATCCTGGTCATCATGTCCAACACACTGACACAGAGCCTGGTCATCATGTCCAACACACTGACACAGAGCCTGGTCATCATGTCCAAAACACTGACACTGAGCCTGGTCATCATATCCAACACACTGACACTGATCCTGGTCATAATGTCAAACACATTGTCACTGAGGCTGGTCATGTCCAACACACTAACACTGATCCTGGTAATCATGTCCAACACACTGACACTGTGCTTGGTCATCATGTCCAACACACTGACACTGAGTCTGGCCATGTACAACACATTGACACAGAGCCTGGTCATGTCCATCACACTGACAGAGAGCATGGTCATGTCCAACATACTGACACTGAGCCTGGTCATAATGCCCTACATACTGATACTGATAATGATACTGATCATCATCTCCAACACACTGATACTGATCCTGGTTTTTATGTCCAACACACTGACACTGAACCTTGTCATCATGTCCAACACACTGACACGGATCCTGGTCATCATGTCCTGCACACTGACACTGAGCCTGGTCATCATGTCCAACACACTGACACTGAGCCTGGTCATGATGTCCAACATACTGACACTGGGCCTGATCATCATGTCCAACACACTGACACTGAGCCTGGTCATCATGTCCAACACACTGACACTTATCCTGGTCATCATGTCCAACATACTGACACTGAGCCTGGTCATCATGTCCAACACACTGGCACTGAGTCTGGTCATCATGCCCTACATACTGATTCTGATACTGATCATACTGTCCAACACACTGATACTGATCCTGGTTTTCATGTCCAACACACTGACACGGATCCTGGTCATCATGTCTTGCACACTGACACTGAGCCTAGTCATGTCCAACACACTAACACTGAGCCTGGTCATGTCCAACATACTGACACTGAGCCTGGTCATGTCCAACATACTGACACTGAGCCTGGTCATCATGTCCAACACACTGACACTGAGCCTGGTCATGTCCAACATACTGACACTGAGCCTGGTCATCATGTCCAACACACTGGCACTGAGTCTGGCCATGTACAACACACTGACACAGAGCCTGGTCATGTCCAACACACTGACACTGAGCCTGGTCATCATGTCCAACACACAGACACCGAGGCTGTCCGTCATTTCCAACACACCGACACTGATTCTGGTCATCATGCCCTACATACTGATTCTGATACTGGTCATCATGTCCAACACACTGATACTGATCCTGGTTTTCATGTCCAACACACTGACACGGATCCTGGTCATCATGTCTTGCACACTGACACTGAGCCTGGTCATCATGTCCAACACACTAACACTGAGCCTGGTCATGTCCAACATACTG
Source organism: Oncorhynchus mykiss (assembly GCF_057628025.1). Taxonomy (NCBI): domain Eukaryota; kingdom Metazoa; phylum Chordata; class Actinopteri; order Salmoniformes; family Salmonidae; genus Oncorhynchus; species Oncorhynchus mykiss. Next base: position 50,612,233 of record NC_143044.1, on the reverse strand, counting down.
ACACTGAGCCTGGTCATGTCCAACATACTGACACTGAGCCTGGTCATCATGTCCAACACACTGACACTGAGCCTGGTCATGTCCAACATACTGGTTTTCATGTCCAACACACTGACACGGATCCTGGTCATCATGTCTTGCACACTGACACTGAGCCTGGTCATCATGTCCAACACACTGACACTGAGCCTGGTCATGTCCAACACACTGACACTGAGCCTGGTCATCATGTCCAACACACTGACACATAGCCTGGTCATGTCCAATACACTGACACTGAGCATGGTCATCATGTCCAACACACTGACGCTGAGAATGTCCGTCATTTCCAACACACTGACACTGAGCCTGGTCATGTCCAACACACTAACACTGATCCAGGTCATCAAGTCCAACACACTGACACTGAGCCTGGTCATCATGTCCAACACACTGACACTGAGCCTGGTCATGTCCAGCATATTGACACTGAGCCTGGTCATGTCCAACCAACTGACACTGAGCCTGGTCATGTCCAACACACTGACACAGAGCCTGGTCATCATGTCCAACACATTGACACTGACCCTGGTCATCATGTCCAACACAGTGACACTGATCCTGGTCATCATGTCCAACACACTGAAACTGATCCTGGTCATCATGTCCAGCACACTGACACTGAGCCTGGTCATGTCCAACACACTGACACTGAGCTGGGTTCAATGCCACCTTTTCTCCTCTAGTACAGTTGGTAGTAGACCCACCACAGGCCAGGTCAGAATGGGATGGAAAACACCCAACACGTGAAGGGGAGAAACCTAGCCTGGTCCCAGATCTGTCTGTGCTGTCATGCCAACTCCTATGGTCATGTCTGTCTGTGCTGTCTTGCCAACTCCTATGTGTGTGTGTGTGTGTGTGTGTGTGTGTGTGTGTGTGTGTGTGTGTGTGTCCGCATGTGTGTGTGTGCCATTACACATGTGCAGTGTGTGCCCATAGACATGTGCAGTTGTTGTCTCATGGTCAGCCATGTAAATGGTCAGAGATTAATTGGTGGTTAGGGGCTGTAAATCAGGCTAGGTCCAAGTCAAGCTGGCCCTGTTTAACCACAAGATGTCCCACTGTGGCCAAATTGGACAAATATGTTTTACTTCCTTTCCCCCCCTAAAGTCTGGTGGACTCATGCAACTCTTCCAAATATGTTTCCAGCTGTTGCTATGTGTGTGTGTGTGTATGCCTTGATTCATGACTCCTTTCTTCTCCTTTTCCCCTCTTTCCTCTCCTCTTTCCTCTCTTCTTTCCTCTCCTCTTTCCTCTCCTCTTTCCTCTCCTCTTTCCTCTCCTATTTCCTCTTTTCTTTTGATTGAATATAGGGGGGAAGAAACATAAGATATTTCAAATGCTTATCGTTAACTCCCCATCATTACTCTTTTATTTTCCTCCCCCATCATTAATCTTTTATTTTCCTCACCCATCATCATTACCCATCTGTTTTCCTCCCCCATCATTACCAATCTGTTATCCTCCCCCATCATTACTCTTTTATTTTCCTCCCCCATCATTACCAATCTGTTATCCTCCCCCATCATTACCAATCTGTTCTCCTCCCCCATCATTACCAATCTGTTATCCTCCCCCATCATTACTCTTTTATTTTCCTCCCCCATCATTACCCTTCTGTTATCCTCCCCCATCATTACCCATCTGTTTTCCTCCCCCATCATTACCAATCTGTTATCCTCCCCCATCATTACTCTTTTATTTTCCTCCCCCATCATTACCAATCTGTTATCCTCCCCCATCATTACCAATCTGTTCTCCTCCCCCATCATTACCAATCTGTTATACTACCCCATCATTACCAATCTGTTATTCTCCCCCATCATTACTCTTCTGTTATCCTCCTCGATCATTACCCTTCTGTTATCCTCCCCCATCATTACCAATCTGTTATCCTCCCCCATCATTACTCTTTTATTTTCCTCCCCCATCATTACCCTTCTGTTATCCTCCCCCATCATTACCAATCTGTTATCCTCCCCCATCATTACCAATCTGTTATCCTCCCCCATCATTACTCTTTTATTTTCCTCCCCAAACATTAGCCTTCTGTTATCCTCCCCCATCATTACCAATCTGTTATCCTCCCCCATCATTACTCTTTTATTTTCCTCCCCCATCATTACCCTTCTGTTATCCTCCCCAATCATTACCCTTCTGTTATCCTCCCCCATCATTACCAATCTGTTATCCTCCCCCATCATTACTCTTTTATTTTCCTCCCCAAACATTAGCCTTCTGTTATCCTCCCCCATCATTACCAATCTGTTATCCTCCCCCATCATTACTCTTTTATTTTCCTCCCCCATCATTACCCTTCTGTTATCCTCCCCCATCATTACCCTTCTGTTATCCTCCCCCATCATTACCAATCTGTTATCCTCCCCCATCATTACTCTTTTATTTTCCTCCCCCATCATTACCCTTCTGTTATCCTCCCCCATCATTACCAATCTGTTATCCTCCCCCATCATTACCAATCTGTTATCCTCCCCCATCATTACCAATCTGTTATCCTCCCCCATCATTACTCTTTTATTTTCCTCCCCAAACATTAGCCTTCTGTTATCCTCCCCCATCATTACCAATCTGTTATCCTCCCCCATCATTACTCTTTTATTTTCCTCCCCCATCATTACCCTTCTGTTATCCTCCCCATCATTACCCTTCTGTTATCCTCCCCCATCATTACCAATCTGTTATCCTCCCCCATCATTACTCTTTTATTTTCCTCCCCCATCATTACCCTTCTGTTATCCTCCCCCATCATTACCAATCTGTTATCCTCCCCCATCATTACCAATCTGTTATCCTCCCCCATCATTACTCTTTTATTTTCCTCCCCAAACATTAGCCTTCTGTTATCCTCCCCCATCATTACCAATCTGTTATCCTCCCCCATCATTACTCTTTTATTTTCCTCCCCCATCATTACCCTTCTGTTATCCTCCCCCATCATTACCCTTCTGTTATCCTCCCCCATCATTACCAATCTGTTATCCTCCCCCATCATTACTCTTTTATTTTCCTCCCCAAACATTAGCCTTCTGTTATCCTCCCCCATCATTACCAATCTGTTATCCTCCCCCATCATTACTCTTTTATTTTCCTCCCCCATCATTACCCTTCTGTTATCCTCCCCCATCATTACCCTTCTGTTATCCTCCCCCATCATTACCCTTCTGTTATCCTCCCCCATCATTACCAATATGTTATCCTCCCCCATCATTACTCTTTTATTTTCCTCCCCCATCATTACCCTTCTGTTATCCTCCCCCATCATTACCAATCTGTTATCCTCCCCCATCATTACCAATCTGTTATCCTCCCCCATCATTACCAATCTGTTATCCTCCCCCATCATTACTCTTTTATTTTCCTCCCCAAACATTAGCCTTCTGTTATCCTCCCCCATCATTACCAATCTGTTATCCTCCCCCATCATTACTCTTTTATTTTCCTCCCCCATCATTACCCTTCTGTTATCCTCCCCCATCATTACCCTTCTGTTATCCTCCCCCATCATTACCAATCTGTTATCCTCCCCCATCATTACTCTTTTATTTTCCTCCCCCATCATTACCCTTCTGTTATCCTCCCCCATCATTACCAATCTGTTATCCTCCCCCATCATTACCAATCTGTTATCCTCCCCCATCATTACTCTTTTATTTTCCTCCCCAAACATTAGCCTTCTGTTATCCTCCCCCATCATTACCAATCTGTTATCCTCCCCCATCATTACTCTTTTATTTTCCTCCCCCATCATTACCCTTCTGTTATCCTCCCCCATCATTACCCTTCTGTTATCCTCCCCCATCATTACCAATCTGTTATCCTCCCCCATCATTACTCTTTTATTTTCCTCCCCAAACATTAGCCTTCTGTTATCCTCCCCCATCATTACCAATCTGTTATCCTCCCCCATCATTACTCTTTTATTTTCCTCCCCCATCATTACCCTTCTGTTATCCTCCCCCATCATTACCCTTCTGTTATCCTCCCCATCATTACCCTTCTGTTATCCTCCCCCATCATTACCAATCTGTTATCCTCCCCCATCATTACTCTTTTATTTTCCTCCCCCATCATTACCCTTCTGTTATCCTCCCCCATCATTACCAATCTGTTATCCTCCCCCATCATTACCAATCTGTTATCCTCCCCCATCATTACCAATCTGTTATCCTCCCCCATCATTACTCTTTTATTTTCCTCCCCAAACATTAGCCTTCTGTTATCCTCCCCCATCATTACCAATCTGTTATCCTCCCCCATCATTACTCTTTTATTTTCCTCCCCCATCATTACCCTTCTGTTATCCTCCCCCATCATTACCCTTCTGTTATCCTCCCCCATCATTACCAATCTGTTATCCTCCCCCATCATTACTCTTTTATTTTCCTCCCCCATCATTACCCTTCTGTTATCCTCCCCCATCATTACCAATCTGTTATCCTCCCCCATCATTACCAATCTGTTATCCTCCCCCATCATTACCAATCTGTTATCCTCCCCCATCATTACTCTTTTATTTTCCTCCCCAAACATTAGCCTTCTGTTTTTCTCACCCATCATTACCCAGCCAGTCCACTCTCAATGGAAACAAATGTTAGCGTCTGTATCTCCTTTTGTTTGTCAACCGCAGCACACGCACGCACACAGGTTGACCGCACGCCACCACAATGACACAGTGATTTCTGTTAACATGATATAATATTGTCAGATATCTCCACATCTGCAGTATTTCTATGACCCACTAAAATGAAAGACTGAAAAAAGTGATAGAATCAGACACAATGGATATAAGGAAGAACTCCCTATTTTTAATTGGTTGGGTCTGTTGGGGAAATGTCATATGGTTTTATTTAAATGAAATGCAGAACCACAGAGCTGTAAGAGGTTTGGTATGTTGGGGAAATATGATATGGTTTTATCTAAATGAAATGCAGAACCACAGAGCTGTAAGAGGTTGCATGTGACTGTGACTGCGTCACAAACAACACCCTATTCCCGCTAATTCCCTATGTAGTGCACTACTTGTGACCAAAGAAGTGCACTAAATAGGAAATAGGGTGCCATTTGGGATGCACTAGTAAGGCAGCAGGATGGATTGTTCAGTTCATCTGCGTTGGATGGGGCTTAAAAGGGAGTTTGAAGCAGGTCGGGAATGACGAATTGAGGTCACGTCATCAGAATGTTCAGAGCATGAAAACAATAGCACAGATCCCCAAAAAGGACCAGCTTGGTCCCAGATCTGTTTGTGCTGTCTTGGCCATTTCTATGATCATTCTATTTTGCCAAACTTGGGATGACAAGGACCATAACAGTTGGCTAACAGCACACAACGGTTTGAGAAAAGGTTCATAAAGGACAGTTGCTGTAACATAATACAGCATGAGATTTGAGATTATGTCCTTGAAATATCTTTAGGCCTACATATCATTTTGCCCCCTATTGGTAGGTCTCAGTCTATCTAAGCTACAGGGGCATATTATTTGGCATGTTAACAGAAAACATTCAAAACAAAATTTGCAATGGAAAACTAAAATGATCCTTTCTCATTGGACAAGTCCAGGTAGTCCGTTCCTTTTTAACAGAAACAAGTGTCTCTCAATGGATAAGTCCAGGTAGTCCTTCCTTGTTTCAAACTGTTTTTTTTCTCCATTTGGTGCCTAATGAACACAACCAGTACAGTAATGTTAGCCAAAATCCAACTGTCTCTTACCTGGCTTAGTGACTTCACAGCCCTTGTTCCTAAGAACGTCATCCACGGATGTGTCGAACATGAAGCGAACGTTCTGCAGTAACCCCTGTGTGACAAGAAAATAGGCTGTTATGTGTCACATTGGACTAGCAGCTAGGAACAACTTCTTTACTATTAACTTACCTTGAGCTTGTATGTCAAGTAAAAAAAATACAGAATGAGTTATTCTTATTGGCTAACATTAGATGCAGAATTACTTAAGGGGCAAGATCTGAAATGGTGTCCTATTCCCAACATCTGGTGCACTACTTTTCTGGACAAAAGTTATTCTTACCCTGAAGTGGTTTTCACGGATGGATCCCTTAGCGACGAACATTCGGCTCCCCTCCGCCTGCAGGTACTCGTAGAACGGCTCATCCAAGATGAAGCTGTCGATGAGACTGCAGCCCACAAACAGATTTGCGTTTTCGCCATGAACATGAAGTGTGATATTCTTCCACTGCGAGTCGGACAGGTCAACATCCTCGAAGGAGACAACATTTTGGGAGCCGTCCACCCAGTAGACAAGGTCCAGCGTGTTGGCGCGGCCGTTGGAGACTATTTCAAACTGCCGCTGGCCGTTGGCGCCTTCCATGGCGATGAGGGTTCCCCGCGATCCGCGGTCCTGGCGCATGCTGGCCACGAACACGAAGCCCTCATTGTTCTGGATTTGCTGAAGCATCTGTTTGAGCACGGGCGCGCTCACTGAGGGCAAATGGTCGAAGCGGATGAAGCGGTAAGCAGGGTTGTCCGTGTCTTGGCCGCGGAATTGCTTGGCGCCCAGAGTCTTGCGTGTGATACCGCTAATATCAAACAGGTCAAACGTTGTGTCGTCATCCGATGTGACCTCGCCATCTTCAATCAGTCATACAAGTGATTGATAGGGAGAGGAGAACGTGTACAGCCAATTAGCTTTATGAAACAGCAAAGCATTCTATGAAAATCTGACCAAGTGATTATAACTAAGTCTATAGCAGGGCTCTCCAACCCTGTTCCTGATGCAACCAGCTCTCAAAGTCTCACATCAGAATTACACGTTCATCCATGTTTCTCAATAGTCAAATTTCGAAGTTGTTGCAAACGTCAAATTTTCAAAAATCTATGATTAGGCATTAACTCTGAATGTTTAAGGTTAGGATTAAGTTTAGGAATGTTTATGGTTAGGGCATTAACTCCAAAATCCAAATGGTTAAGGTAAGGGTTAAGGTTGGGATAGGCTTAAAACAAAAACATGAGAAGCAACTTTCTATTGCTGGATTCAAACTTGCAACCTTTAGAATCAGCGACAGATGCTTATACCCATCTGCCATCCCCTTCCACAACACCCTAGGAAAACTGAAATCTATTTGAAGGTAACAACGCCCCCTAGTGGGTAGTTTCCACATCGTCTCCCAACGTCCTCAGACATAGATGGACCACGTTGAATACTGACTTGTATCATGGGTGACCTGGCTGTCCTGGAGAGCGACTCTTCTGTAGGTTTTTCTTCCAACCCCAGTTGTAACTAACTTGATTCGGTTTATCAATCATCTAATTATTAGAATCAGGTGTGCTAGATTAGGTTTGGAGCTAAAAAATCTACAGGATGGTAGCTCTCCAGGACAGGGTTGGAGTTAAAACCTACAGAAAGGTAGCTCTCCATGAACAGGGTTGGTATTAAAATCTCCAGGAACAGTGTTGGTATTAAAATCTCCAGGAACATGGTTGGAGAGCCCTGGCTATAACTTAACTCGGTATGCTTTCAGTCACAAGAAAAAATGACAGTATCATATTCACTCATGATTCATTTTTAAAAATCAAATTAGTATATAACATACATCACATCATTATTTAACAATAAAAATGAAATGGCATTGATGTTATGATAATGATGATGAAAAGTCGTATAAACTTTATGCATAAGTAGATTTACCTTGAGGTAGCGCTGAGGAGCAAAGTAATAAAATCGGCAGCAAGTTGAGACTTCTGAGTATCATATCTCCTTCAAAACACAAGAGACACAAACGCTGATTATCATCCAGGGAAACCGCAAACTTAAAGTTGTTAACTTCATCACGATTGTAATGACTATCTCATAAGTAAAATTATAAATTCTTTGTAGGCTATCTATTTTTTATTCGCCCTCTGCTCAGCTGTCACAAAGCGACACCAAGTTCATTGCAACTGTGAATAGTGAAGTTCTCGGTCATGCCATGCCGTTACAAGTGCATCACCTAATGTCAAATCCACAGATCTGCTTCAACAGTAGCAACGCTATGAAGGAGCCCAACTGTCTCCAAAACTAACACAGGTGGAAGATACAATACATACATTACACCTTACAACGTGCACATACTATATGTGGTCTGTTATGGGCTATTGGGAAACAATGATACACTACTTCTAAAACAACACTTCTGCAAATCAATCACATAACAAAATATAAGTGTGCTACATTCTTTAACTAAAGTATTCTGACTAGCAGTAAATTTGAAACTTATGGCAACATTGCTAAAAAATTCCCCATGCACATTGGAATGCAACAATTTACCGGGTGAAAGTGCAAATTCCCTTTTAAAAAAATCCGTTAGATATCCAATAATAAAAAAAGAAGGTAATAACAAATATATTTTTAAAATAAATATGAATAGTGTAATGAAAACGGAATAACTGCGTAAAGTGTAATGTCCGCTTGGTTTACTTCACTAGATCTACATAATGTAGGGAGGACTCGAGCGAAAGTGGCTTGGGCACCAGTCTCCCTCCCTCCTATATACTCCTCACTACGACCCTGTCAGTCAAGTTTAAGTATGAAATGTTTGGAACCAATTTCTAAGGCACAATTACGTAATTCCGTTCTGATAGCGTAATTTTGCTTATATCTGTTTAAAGCGGTATTTACCGGTCCCGGGGACCCTCCCTCGCGCTCTCTCGTTTCCCAATCCAACCTCTCTATCAAGCCCACTTCATTACCGAAGTTCCAACGGAATCAGGTTTCGAGGAGGAGTTTTTGATGGAGAAAACGCGATAGCGAGATCGGATGTGAGGCTTGCGTAGCCTTTTAGGTCTGGGAGCAGTGGTGTGCCCAGGTGGTGGCCCCCCTGAATTCTGATTGGCCACCCCAGTGCCCCCCCCCCCCCCCCCCCCCCCCCGAGTTTATTGTACAGACAGCAAGACTCGATCTCAATCAATCTCACCAGAGAAAGCATATGAGTGAGCGAAACAGCGGTCCTCTGTTTTCAAATGTGTAGCCCATGTATCTTATGCTGTTTGGCCTAATGAATTTACTTAATTTGACTGATATCCTTATATGAACTGTAACTCAGGAAAATCACAAATAATTTTATACGTTTGTTTATTTATATTTGGGGTTAAACATTTTTGGCATCCATGAATACACGAAACGTTGTAGGCTGAATGTCATTACACTTATGTTGTTAGTAATAGATGTATCCTTCCATTCAAATGGCGGGTGCCGAGTGAACTGTTTGGATGCTGGATATATTTTAGAGTAGAAGAACATGCCAAGTAACCTAGTTAACTAACCTACATTTTGAAGTGACTTTGTTTGACGATCAGATGAAAACATCATGACTGGTTGTGTTCATGACACATTAAAAGTTAATACATTTTGTGTTAAATGTCATATCTCTACTATAAAGCCATAACAACTATTTGTGCACGCGCAAGTGCGTACACACATACAATTCACGGTATAATTCACACTCTGTATGGCACTTTCAATTTAATTGACTGTTGTATGCTAATACCCTTGTTTAAAATTCTGACCTTTAATACAAACACTGTAACAAGACGTTTGGGAAATGATTTATGAATTATTTTAACCAAACCTAAGCTGAAGTATTTAATGCGTTGACCCATCATAATTATATATTTTTTAAACCCACCATGCATCGATTAAGGTAAAACATGTTCTGGCCACCCCTAAACTTGGTCTGTGCCCCACCTTTCCCACCCCATGCAACAATGTTTGGATCCAATTTTTAAGGCAGAATTACATAATTCCGTTCGGATAGCGTCATTTGCTTATATCTGTTTAAAGCGGAACCCCATTCAACATGTTATGGACACTCCTCTGTCTGGGAGCGCAAAGCTTGGTCATGGCTGTAAATTAAAAATATATCCGCTCTATAACATATAGTCTTTGGAGTGCAGTATTTTTCAAAACGTTCCCAAAACTTTTACGCACACGTTTTTCTGTTAGTTTATTTAACAGCTCGGAATTTTAACAATTCTTAAGGCAAGCACATCAACTGCAGCCTACCTATTCAAACTACAGTATAGGATTTGTTCTACTTTTTAATCAGACCAGATCTAAACCAGCATTCATTATATTAGGCTATAGTTCACCGATGCCTGTTCAAGTGTACAGTGAATTAATGTGGCTTCTGTAACATTAGTTTGTCAAATTTAGATAATATCTATAACCTATAGCCTAATAATTTGTCATTCGTTAAATATCACATTTAGGCACCAAAATAAAGTCAGCAATTCACACTGATCCACTATGATCCGTACATGGAAGGGACAGAACGCGCTGCTTACTGATGGGGGAATACTGATCCTCTAGCGATGTGTAATTTAGAACACTGACTGTTAAAACGACCGACCGGACCGACTCACTGGCTGTTGTGTGTTTTTAGGAATTTGGATGCTCCCGCGTTGCTGGCAAGTAGTACTGTATCTGGTCTGGAAATAAGTAGTTACCTTCTACTTCTGCTCCCCTCTATGTTGTCAGATAGGAATGACTCGTATATTCCACTGACATTCCTTCGTTCCCGGCTCATGGAGAGGGGTCATGAAACAAACAATAAATGGAGATAGATGAAGTGCGCGTCATTTGGAGACCTCCTTGTCTTATTTTGACAGGAACAATACGCAGGGAATAGAACGGACAGTAGCTTACCAACATAGCCAATAGGGCAGAAATAACTGAGGAATGTTCTAATAAGGAAAGAGTATCCAAGTATGTCAGTCTTAGTCATGTTTTTGAGGAGTTGGTTTCTAGCATGTTTCTAGCATTTTAGTACGCTAGTCAGTTATAAGCATATTATTCCAATCAAAGGAAATATGAATCCAGCCAGTCTTTGGCCACCGTTTCCACAAAGAATGCCAGTAAATACAAATTGATTGATGCCCCTTAAGTTGCCAGGTGCTCTCTAGAAAGGTTGCAGCTTACTCATAGCCTTAGTCTTACCCATAGCCCTTTGGGGGGCCCTTGGTTGGGGTGACCCCAACAAGCAGGTCAAATCTTATTAGTGGCCCCCTCTTGACAGCAGAGAAAAAATGTACGTTTTAATTTCCTGCAATTCTACACATTTTGCCATGGACTGCACCAGATTTGCCAGTTCTTGCTATGAGATGTTACCCCACTCTTCCACCAAGGCACCTGCAAGTTCCCGGACATTTCTGGGGGGAATGGCCCTAGCCCTCACCCTCCGATCCAACAGGTCCCAGACGTGCTCAATGCGATTGAGATCCGGGCTCTTCGCTGGCCATGGCAGAACACTGACATTCCTGTCTTGCAGGAAATCATGCACAGAACGAGCAGTACTGCTGGTGGCATTGTCATGCTGGAGGGTCATGTCAGGATGAGCCTGTAGGAAGGGTACCACATGAGGGAGGAGGATGTCTTCCCTGTTATGCACAGCATTGAGATTACCTTCAATGACAACAAGCTCAGTCCGATGATGCTGTGACACACCGCCCCAGACCATGACGGACCCTCCACCTCCAAATCGATCCCGCTCCAGAGTACAGGCCTCGGTGTAACGCTCATTCCTTCGATGATAAACGCAAATCTGACCATCGCCCCTGGTGAGATAAAACCCCGACTCGTCAGCAAAGAGCACTTTTTTGCCAGTCCTGTCTGGTCCAGCGACGGTGGGTTTGTGCCCATAGGTGACATTGTTGCCAGTGATGTCTGGTGAGGATCTGCCTTACAACAGGCCTACAAGCCCTCAGTCCAGCCTCTCTCGGCCTATTGCGGAAAGTCTGAGCACTGATGGAGGGATTGTGCGTTCCTGGTGTAACTTGGGCAGTTGTTGTTGCCATCCTGTACCTGTCCCGCAGGTGTGATGTTCGGATGTACCGATCCTGCGCAGGTGTTGTTACACGTGATCTGCCACTGCGAGGACGATCAGCTGTCCGTCCTGTCTCACTGTAGCGCTGTCTTAGGCGTCTCACAGTACAGCCATTGCAATTTATTGTCCTGGCCACATCTGCAGTCCTCATGCCTCCTTGCAGCATGCCTAAGGCATGTTCACACAGATGAGCAGGGTCCCTGGGCATCTTTATTTTGGTGTTTTTCAGAGTCAGTAGAAAGGCCTCCTTAGTGTCCTAAGTTTTCATAACTGTGACCTTAATTGGCTACCATCTGTAAGCTGTTAATGTCTTAACGACTGTTCCACAGGTACATGTTCATTAATTGCTTATGGTTCATTGAACAAGCATGGTAAACAGTGTTTAAACCCTGTACTATGAAGATCTGTGAAGTTATTTGGATTTTTACGAATTATCTTTGAAAGACAGGGTCCTGAAAAAGGGACGTTTCTTTTTTTGCTGAGTTTACTATTATACTGGTGTCATGAAGAGAATAACTAAATTTAAGAGAAAGAGAGAGAGAGTCTGGAATCTTAACAGTTTTCTGGTGGTGATATTGTCTGTCTGACCCAGATCATATAGACATGCTGGGCTTTGGTTTTCATCTTTCCCCTAGTTACTTTTTTAGAAACAACTAGCTTTGGTACAGCCAGTTAACAGCTGGAGTCCACTAGTCACATGTCTTTTTAGTGCACCGCAGAGATACACATTTTAAAGTTGGGAAACATGGAGAAACTGTGATCTGAGCAAACATCACATCAGCAGTTTTTCTCTCTCTCCCTCTTTCTATCTTTGTCTGTCTTGCTCTCTTTCTCTCTCTTTCTCCCCATTCTCTCTCTCCCCCTCTCTCTCTCCCTCATCATGGCAAGGCTTCGATGATGGCTGTCACTTTGTTGTCTTCTTCCAAACAGTAACACCATGTGTGTTTTTCACAGAAACTGCCTACTGTAGAGGTTTTGCACTTCAGATCATTGGAGAGGTAGTCTGGTTAAATGAGACAGAAAATTGAGTTCACCATTTAATCCACATTGAGCGCAGCATTCAGTTTGGTTGAACCAGGCTATTAGAGAGGATGAGTGACATCTGAAGACATGGACATGGAATTTTTTAGGTCAACTCATAGTCATCAAATATGAAGTAACCCAAAAAGCACGACTACAACCATACAATAAAATTTGATTAATTGCTCCTTAATCCAGACTACACCAGCCATTCAGTCACACCAGTAAATTACATTTGGCGAGGATGGCTAGTGCTGTAAAACATACCATTCAACCATTTTACAGTCCCTGCTGGAAAGATGGCATTTATGTCACTTTTATAACCCAAAAATGTTTTATCATTATTCTGAGGCAAAGAGTCGCAATGATGTACACGATTGCTTAGTTTGCAAGATCTGCTGTGCTTTGCAAAATATCTTCATTTTTGTCTTATGACTGAAAATAGCTTCTTGATATCAGAACAGCGATTACTTACCTGAAACTGGATGAAGATTTCTTTAAGGAGTCTTACACAAAGGATATAATGTTGCTCCCGGACAAGGTCCAAATCCCCGTCATTTGCATGAAGAAAAGAAGGAGATTCCGGGGGCGCAGATCAGGTTGCCTTGTGAGAATTTGTTGGTGAGTGGGTAACCCGCCTCTACCATCCGTTCTATTGGCCAACGTGCAATCACTGGAGAATAAACTGGATGAGCGCCGTGTGAGACTATCCTACCAATGGGATATTCAAATCTGTAATATCTTATGTTACAATGAGTGGTGGCTGAACACTGATAATATACAGTTGGCTGGGTTTTCCGTGCATCGGCAGGACAGTGTGTCTATTTGTCAATAACAGCTGGTGCGCAGTGTCTAATATTAAGGTCGTCTCGAGGTATTGCTCGCATGAGGTAGAGTATCTCATGATAAGCTGTAGATCACACTATCTACCAAGAAGCTGTAGACCACACTATCTAGATAGAAACATCTATAATTTTCATAGCCGTCTATTTACCACCACAAACCAACGCTGGCACTAAGACCGCACTCAAGGAGGTGTATAAGGCCATAAGCAAACAACAAAAATGCTCCCCAAGAAGTGGCGCTCCTAGTGGCAGGGGATTTTGATGCAGATAAACTTAAATCCGTTTTACCTAATTTCTACCAGCATGTCACATGTGCAACCTGAGGAAAAAAACTAGACCACCTTTATTCCACACGCAAATATGACCATAATTCTATCCCCCTGATTCCTGCTTACAAGCAAAAACTAAAGCAGGAAGTAACAGTGACTCGCTCAATATGGAAGTGGTCAGATGACGTGGATGCTACGCTACATGATTGTTTTGCTAGCAAAGATTGGAATATGTTCCAGGATTCATCCAATGGCATTGACGAGTATACCACTTCAGTCACCGGCTTCATCAATAAGTGCATCGACAACGTCATGTCCCCACAGTGACCATATATATCCCAACCAGAAGCCAAGGATTACAGGCAACATCCGCACTGAGCTAAAGGCTAGAGCTTTCAAGGAGCAGGACACTAATCTGGACAATTGTAAGAAATCCCGATATGTCCTCAGATGAACTATCAAACAGGCAAAGCGTGAATACACAACTAAGATTGAATCCTACTACTCCGGCTCTGATGCTAATCAGATGTGGCAGGGCTTACAAACAGACTACAAGGGGAAACCCAGCCGCAAGCTGTCCAGTGACACGAGCCTACCAGACGAGCTAAATTCCTTTTATGCTTGCTTTGAGGCAAGAAACACTGAAGCGTGCATGAGAACACCAGCTGTTCTGGACGTGTGATCATGTTCTGTGTGATCATGCTCTCCATAGCCGATGTGAGCAAGACCTTTAAACAGGTCAACATTCACAACACCCCAGGGCCAGACGGATTACCAAGACGTGTACTCAGAGCATGTGCGGACCAACTGGCAAGTGTCTTCAATTACATTTTCATCCTCTCCCTGTCGAGTCTGTAATACCTACATGTTTAAGCAGACCACCATAGTCCCTGTGCCCAAGGAAGCGAAGGTAACCTCCTTAAATGACTACCGCCCCATAGCACTCACATTGGTAGCCATGAAGTGCTTTGAAAGCTGGTCATGGCACACATTAAACACCATCATCCCGGAAACCCTAGACTCCCTCCAATTCGCATACCGCCCCAACAGATCCACAAGTGACGCAATCTCATTCGCACTCCACACTGCCCTTTCCCACCAGGAAAAAATGAACACCTATTTGAGAATGCTGTTCATTGACTACAGCTCAGCATTCAACACCATAGTGCCCATAAAGTTCATCACTAAGCTAAGGACCGTGGGACTTAACACATCCTGGACTTCCTGACAGGGCCACCCCCCAGGTAGTTAGGGCATGCAACAACACATCTGCCACGCTGATCCAGAACATGGGGGCCCCTCAGGGGTATGTGCATTGCCTCCCACAGGTGGTGAGGCCAGGCAACAACACATCTGCCACACTGATCCAGAACATGGGGGCCCCTTAGGGGTACGTGCTGACGACACAACAGTGGTAGGCCTGATCACCGACAATGATGAGACAGCCTGGAGGGAGGAGGTCAGAGACCTGGCAGTGTGGTGCCAGGACAACAATGTCTCCCTCAACATGAGCAAGACAAAAGAGATGATCGTGGACTTCAGCAAAAGGAGGGCCGAACACGCCCCCCAATTCACATCAACGGGGCTGTAGTGGATCGGATCGAGGGTTTCAAGTTCCTTGGTGTCCACATCACCAACAAACTCATGGTCCAAACACAACAAGACAGTCATGAAGAGGGTACGACAACACCTTTTCCCCATCAGGAGACTGAAACCTTTTGGCATGGGTCCCCAGAACCTCAAAAAGTTCTACATTCTCCAAAGTTATACATCTTCAAAAAGTTATACAGCTACACCATCAAGAGCATCCTGACCCATTTGGGACGTAACCATGGTCTGATATCGCTGTAACAGAGAGGCGTAGGCCTATCCCCTTCCCACCTCTCTGGAGGCCTATCCCTCTCCCACCTCTCTGGAGGTCTATCCCTCTCCCATCTCTCTGGGGTGATGAGGTCTATCCCTCTCCCATCTCTCTGGGGTGATGAGTTCTCTCCCTCTCCCATCTCTCTGGGGTGATGAGGTCTATCCCTCTCCCATATCTCTGGGTGATGAGGTCTATCCCTCTCCTATTTCTCTGGTGTGATGAGGTCTATCCCTCTCCCATCTCTCTGGGTGATGAGGTCTATCCCTCTCCCATATCTCTGGGGTGATGAGGTCTATCCCTCTCCCATCTCTCTGGGTGATGAGGTCTATTCCTCTCCCATCTCTCTGGGGTGATGAGGTCTATCCCTCTCCCATCTCTGTGGGTGACAAGGTCTATCCCTCTCCCATCTTTCTGGGGTGATGAGGTCTATCTCTCTCCCATCTCTCTGGGGGGATGAGGTCTATCCCTCTCCCATCTCTCTGGGGTGATGAGGTCTATTCCTCTCCCATCTCTCTGGGGTGATGAGGCCTATCCCCTTCCCATCTCTCTGGGGTGATGAGGCCTATCCCTCTCCCATCTCTCTGGGGTGATGAGGCCTATCCCTCTCCCACCTCTGTGGGGTGATGAGGCCTATCCCTCTCCCATCTCTCTGGGTGATGAGGTCTATTCCTCTCCCATCTCTCTGGGGTGATGAGGTCTATCCCTCTCCCATCTCTCTGGGTGACAAGGTCTATCCCTATCCATCTCTCTGGGGTGATGAGGTCTATCTCTCTCCCATCTCTCTGGGGTGATGAGATCTATCCCACTCCCATCTCTCTGGGGTGATGAGGTCTATTCCTCTCCCATCTCTCTGGGGTGATGAGGCCTATCCCCTTCCCATCTCTCTGGGGTGATGAGGCCTATCCCCTTCCCACCTCTCTGGGGTGATGAGGCCTATCCCCTTCCCATCTCTCTGGGGTGATGAGGCCTATCCCCTTCCCACCTCTCTGGGGTGATGAGGCCTATCCCCTTCCCATCTCTCTAAGGTGATGAGGCGTCTCCCTCTCCCACCTCTCTGGGGCGATGAGGCCTATCCCCTTCCCACCACTCTGGGGTGATGAGGCCTAGCCCCTTGCCACCACTCTGGGGTGATGAGGCCTATCCCCTTCCCACCTCTCTGGGGTGATGAGGCCAGTCCCATTCCCACCTCTCTGGGGTGATGAGGCCTGTCCCCTTCCCACCTCTCTGGGGTGATGAGGCCTATCCCCTTCCCACCTCTCTGGGGTGATGAGACCTACCCTTCCCACCTCTCTGGGGTGATGAGACCTATCCCATTCCCACCTCTCTGGGGTGATGAGGCCTATCCCCTTCCCACCTCTCTGGGGTGATGAGACCTATCCCCTTCCCACCTCTCTGGGGTGATGAGGCCTATCCCCTTCCCATCTCTCTGGGGTGATGAGGCCTATCCCCTTCCCGCCTCTCTGGGGTGATGAGGTCTATCCCTCTCCCATCTCTCTGGGGTGATGAGGTTTATCCCTCTCCCATCTCTCTGGGTGACAAGGTCTATCCCTCTCCCATCTCTCTGGGGTGATGAGGTCTATCCCTCTCCCATCTCTCTGTGGTGATGAGGTCTATCCCTCTCCCATCTCTCTGGGGTGATGAGGTCTATTCCTCTCCCATATCTCTGGGGTGATGAGGCCTATCCCTCTCCCATCTCTCTGGGTGATGAGGTCTATCCCTCTCCCATCTCTCTGGGGTGATGAGGCCTATCCCCTTCCCACCTCTCTGGGGTGACGAGGCCTATCCCCTTCCCATCTCTCTGGGGTGATGAGGCCTATCCCATTCCCACCTCTCTGGGGTGATGAGGCCTATCCCCTTCCCATCTCTCTAGGGTGATGAGGCGTCTCCCTCTCCCAGCTCTCTGGGACGATGAGGCCTATCCCCTTCCCACCACTCTGGGGTGATGAGGCCTATCCCCTTGCCACCACTCTGGGGTGATGAGGCCTATCCCTCTCCCACCTCTCTGGGGTGATGAGGCCTATCCCCTTCCCACCTCTCTGGGGTGATGAGGCCTATCCCATTCCCACCTCTCTGGGGTGATGAGGCCTATCCCCTTCCCACCTCTCTGGGGTGATGAGACCTATCCCCTTCCCATCTCTCTGGGGTGATGAGGCCTATCCCCTTCCCACCTCTCTGTGGTGATGAGACCTATCCCCTTCCCACCTCTGGGGTGATGTAGAGTTTTTTAGTAGGCCCAAGGAAGCGAAGGTAACCTCCTTAAATGACTACCGCCCCATAGCACTCACATTGGTAGCCATGAAGTGCTTTGAAAGCTGGTCATGGCACACATTAAACACCATCATCCCGGAAACCCTAGACTCCCTCCAATTCGCATACCGCCCCAACAGATCCACAAGTGACGCAATCTCATTCGCACTCCACACTGCCCTTTCCCACCAGGAAAAAATGAACACCTATTTGAGAATGCTGTTCATTGACTACAGCTCAGCATTCAACACCATAGTGCCCATAAAGTTCATCACTAAGCTAAGGACCGTGGGACTTAACACATCCTGGACTTCCTGACAGGGCCACCCCCCAGGTAGTTAGGGCATGCAACAACACATCTGCCACGCTGATCCAGAACATGGGGGCCCCTCAGGGGTATGTGCATTGCCTCCCACAGGTGGTGAGGCCAGGCAACAACACATCTGCCACACTGATCCAGAACATGGGGGCCCCTTAGGGGTACGTGCTGACGACACAACAGTGGTAGGCCTGATCACCGACAATGATGAGACAGCCTGGAGGGAGGAGGTCAGAGACCTGGCAGTGTGGTGCCAGGACAACAATGTCTCCCTCAACATGAGCAAGACAAAAGAGATGATCGTGGACTTCAGCAAAAGGAGGGCCGAACACGCCCCCCAATTCACATCAACGGGGCTGTAGTGGATCGGATCGAGGGTTTCAAGTTCCTTGGTGTCCACATCACCAACAAACTCATGGTCCAAACACAACAAGACAGTCATGAAGAGGGTACGACAACACCTTTTCCCCATCAGGAGACTGAAACCTTTTGGCATGGGTCCCCAGAACCTCAAAAAGTTCTACATTCTCCAAAGTTATACATCTTCAAAAAGTTATACAGCTACACCATCAAGAGCATCCTGACCCATTTGGGACGTAACCATGGTCTGATATCGCTGTAACAGAGAGGCGTAGGCCTATCCCCTTCCCACCTCTCTGGAGGCCTATCCCTCTCCCACCTCTCTGGAGGTCTATCTCTCTCCCATCTCTCTGGGGTGATGAGGTCTATCCCTCTCCCATCTCTCTGGGGTGATGAGTTCTCTCCCTCTCCCATCTCTCTGGGGTGATGAGGCCTATCCCTCTCCCATCTCTCTGGGTGATGAGGTCTATCCCTCTCCCATCTCTCTGGGGTGATGAGGCCTATCCCCTTCCCACCTCTCTGGGGTGACGAGGCCTATCCCCTTCCCATCTCTCTGGGGTGATGAGGCCTATCCCATTCCCACCTCTCTGGGGTGATGAGGCCTATCCCCTTCCCATCTCTCTAGGGTGATGAGGCGTCTCCCTCTCCCAGCTCTCTGGGACGATGAGGCCTATCCCCTTCCCACCACTCTGGGGTGATGAGGCCTATCCCCTTGCCACCACTCTGGGGTGATGAGGCCTATCCCTCTCCCACCTCTCTGGGGTGATGAGGCCTATCCCCTTCCCACCTCTCTGGGGTGATGAGGCCTATCCCATTCCCACCTCTCTGGGGTGATGAGGCCTATCCCCTTCCCACCTCTCTGGGGTGATGAGACCTATCCCCTTCCCATCTCTCTGGGGTGATGAGGCCTATCCCCTTCCCACCTCTCTGTGGTGATGAGACCTATCCCCTTCCCACCTCTGGGGTGATGTAGAGTTTTTTAGTAGGCAGTCACTTACCACAAGCTGTAGGTCACCGGACAGCCCTCTTTATTAACTTGGAGAGCAGTGTCCCGTGTGTTGTCGACAGGGTGTTGTAAGAGGGAGTAAGTGAGTCGGGATCAGAACTCTACCCAAACCACAAAATGTGACCTGAGCATGCCATTAAAATGACATCACCATGGGAGCCAGCTTACGATACAAGGAGTTGTTTCTTTCCCTTCATGTTAAAATAGTGACTTTTTTTCAGTGGATAATGTCATCCCGAGTTCTTTGTCGTTCAATATTGCAGAAATGTTGTTTTTATGTACAGTAAGACAGTTGGCTCGATTAGACATGAATTTGTTGATATACAACTGAATATTTCTAGGAGGAATTATATGTTTGATTGTATTTTAGAGACATGTTATTGGTGGGTTACATTTCATAACAACACAGTTGTTAACCCTCTAGAGTCTCAGCCCTGTCGAAGCCGGGGGAGGGCGGTTCTAAGATAACATATGGAATTGTTTTAGCTATTTGATTTAGAATTTTAAGACCCCTTAAGGTCTGAAAAAAATATATAATATAATTATTGGATGAAACATTGAATTTGGCATTACTGCTATTAGCCAATAGAAACGCATTGAATAACAGATTCACTACATGGAACAACAAATAATAAAAAAATAAATAATCAGAAAATGTGTCTGTCACTGAAAAACATCCCCACAGCATGATGCTGCCACCACCATGCTTCACTGTAGGGATGGTGCCAGGTTTCCTCCATACGTGACACTTGGCATTCAGGCCAAAGAGAATCTTGTTTCTCATGGTCTGGGAGTCTTTAGGTGCCTTTAGGCAAGCTCCAAGCGGGCTGTGCCTTTAACTGAGGAGTAGCTTCTGTCTGTCCACTCTACCAGAGATGGTTGTCCTTCTGGAAGGTTCTCCCATCTCCATAGATGAAATCTAGAGCTCTGTCAGAGAGACCATCAGGTCCTTGGTCACCTCTCTGACCAAGGCCTTTCCCCCCGATTACTCAGTTTGGCCGGGCGGCCAGGTCAAGGAAGAGTCTTGGTGGTTCCAAACGTCTTCCATTGAAAAATGATGGAGACCACTGTGTTCTTGGGGACCTTCAATGCTGCAAACCCTTCCCCAGATCTGTGCCTTGACACAGTCGTGAGCTGTCTCTGAGCTCTATGGACAATTCCTTCAACCTCATGGCTTGGTTTTTGCACTGACATGCACTGTCAACTGTGGGACCTTATATAGACAGGTGTGTACCTTTCCAAATAATGTCCAATCAATTGAATCTCCCGTGTGGACTTCAATCAAGTTGTAGAAAATTCTCAAGGATGATCAATGGAAACAGGATGCACCTGAGCTCAATTTCGAGTCTCACAGCAATGAGTCTGAATACTTAAGTAAATAAGGTATTTCTGTTCGTTTTTTTAATACATTGGACAAATGTATAAAAACTAGTTTTTGCTTTGTCATTGTGGGGTATTGTGTGTAGATTGCTGAGGAACTGTTTTTATTTAATCCATTTTAGAATAAGGCTGTAACGTAACAACATGTGGAAAAAGTCAAGGGGTCTGAATATTTTCTGAAAGCATTGTATATTGTTTTGGACATGTATTTATAGCCTTATTGTAGTGCCTAAACTATCTCCATATATACTTCCATCCATTTTTCTAACTGGTACTGGGGACCTTCAGACAAGTCTTGTGAGGCTTTCAATCGAGTGGTCATAATAGTAAATCGTTTGGACGGCAAAAATATTTTTTGAAATAGTTTTTCGAAATGTCTCATGGTCTGACGAACACCGCTCTGGCTCTGCCACCTTTCACCACAGATGTCTCATGGTCTGACAAACACCTCTCTAACTCTGCCACCTTTCACCACAGATGTCTCATGGTCTGACAAACACCTCTCTAACTCTGCCACCTTTCACCACAGATGTCTCATGGTCTGACAAACACCTCTCTAACTCTGCCACCTTTCACCACAGATGTCTCATGGTCTGACAAACACCCCTCTGGCTCTGCCACCTTTCACCACAGATGTCTCATGGTCTGACAAACACCTCTCTAACTCTGCCATCTTTCACCACAGATGTCTTATGGTCTGACAAACACTGCTTTAGCTCTGCCACCTTTCACAGCAGAAGTGGAAGGACGATATCTATGGATGCGGTGGATTGTGCCCATGCAAAAAAACAGATGTAGACGGACTTTGGTGTACAATGAGTAGGATAAAGGTGTACAATGAGTAGGATAAAGGTGTAAGACATATTTACACAGAAAGTGGTTGATGCAGCCTTCTATAGTTGTAGGTTTACTAATAAACTACAAATGTGGACACACTGTACAAACATTTAGCAAAGTTAACCATTTTGGGTAATGTTCAGTAAAGACACTCAGCAGCATCGAAATGAATGCAGTCTTGAGCTGTCTGAAGTACCCAGGAAAGCTTTTGGTGATGGATAACAGTTGCCAAGTGTTAGCAGTGCCAAGCCATGAGGTGTGGTATATGGCCAATATACCACGGCTAAGGGCTGTTCTTATGCACAACGCAATGCAGAGTGCCTGGACACAGCCCTTATCCATGGTATATTGGCCATATAGCACAAACCCCAGAAGTGCCTTATTGCTATTATAAACTGGTTACCAATGTATTTAGAGCAGGAAAAATAAATGTTTTGTCATACCCATGGTATACGTTCTGATATACCATGGCTGTCAGCCAATCAGCATTCAGGGCATAAACCACCCAGTTTATAATGGCTATTATAAACCGGGTGGTTCGAGACCTGAATGCTGATTGGCTGAAAGCCGTGGTATATCAGACCATATATCATGGTACTGTGTGTACTGTACGTACAAAGCTGAATGTGCAAAGCTGTCATCAAGGTAAAGGGTGGCTACTTTGAAGAATCTCAAATATAAAATATATTTTGATTTGTTTAACACTTTGTTGGTTACCACATGATTCCATATGTGTTATTTCATAGTTTTGGTATTCTTCACTATTATTCTACAATGTACAAAATAAAAATAGTACAAATAAAGAAAAACCCTTGAATTAGTAGGTGTGTCCAAACTTTTGACTGGTACTGTATATAATGTATGTAGTGTGTGTACTGTGTGTATGTACTGTATGTACTGTGTGTACTGTGTGTACAGTGCCTTGCAAAATTATTTTCCTATTTTGTTGCATTACAACCTGTAATTTAAATGGATTTCATGTAATGGACATACACCAAATAGTCCAAATTGGTGAAGTGAAATTTTTAAATTTCAAACAATTCTAAAAAATTTAAAACAGATAAGTGGTGTGTGCATACAGTATCTATTCACCTCTCCCCCTTTGCTATGAAGCCCCTAAATAAGATCTGGGGCAACCAATTACCTTCAGAAGTCCCATAACTAGTTAAAGAAAGTCCAGCTGTGTGCAATCTAAGTATCACATACTCTGTCACTTGATCTCAGTATATATACACCTGTTCTGAAAGGCCAAAGAGTCTGCAACACCACTAAGTAAGGGGCACCACCAAGCAAGCGGCACTATGAAGACCAAAGAGCTCTCCAAACAGGTCAGGGACAAAGTTGTGGAGAAGTACAGATCAGTGTTGGGTTATAAAAAAAATTCTAAAACTTTGAACAGAGCGCCATTAAATTCATTATTAAAAAATGGAAAGAATATGGCACCACAACAAACCTGCCAAGAGAGGGCCGCCCACCAAAACTCACAGACCAGGCAAGGAGGGCGTTAATCAGAGAAAACAAAGAGACCAAAGACAAAACTGAAGGAACTGCAAAGCTCCACAGTGGTAATTGGAGTATCTGTCCATAGGAACACTTTAAGCCGTACACTCCACAAAACTGGGCTTTATGGAAGAATGGCCAGAAAAAGCCATTGCTGTAAGAAAAAAATAAGCAAACACATTTGGTGTTCGCCAAAAGGCGTCTGGGGGACACCCCAAACATATAGAAGAAGGTACTCTGGTCAGATGAGACTAAAATTGAGCTTTTTGCCATCAAGGAAAATGCTATGTCTAGTGCAAACCCAACACCTCACATCACCCCGAGAACACCATCCCCACAGGGAAGCATGGTGGAGGCAGCATCATGCTGTGGGGATGTGTTTTCATCGGCAGGGACTGGGAAACTGGTCAGAATTGATGGAATGATAGAGGGCGCTAAATACAGGGAAATAAATACAAGGTTTCAGTCTTCCAGAGATTTGAGACTGGGACGGAGGTTCACCTTCCAGCAGAACAATGACCCTAAGCATACCCTAAAGCAATACTTGAGTGGTTTAAGGGGAAACATTTAAATGTCTTGGAATGGCCTAGTCAAACCCCAGACCTCAATCCAATTGAGAATCTGTGGTATGACTTAAAGATTGCTGTACACCAGCGGAACCCATCCAACTTGAAGGAGATGGAGCAGTTTTTCCTTGAATAATGGGCTAAAATCCCAGAGTCTAGATGTGCCAAGCTTATAGAGACATACCCCAAGAGACTTGCAGCTGTAATTGCTGGAAAAGGTGGCGCTACAAAGTATTGACTTTGTGGGGGTGAATAGTTATCAACCTTTGTATCTTTGTCTTATCTCTTGTTTGTTTCACGCTAAAAAATATTTTCCATCTTCAAAGTGGTAGGTAGGCATGTTGTTTTAAATCAAATGATTCAACCCCCCCCCAAAAATCTATTTTAATTCCAGGTTGTAAGGCAACAAAATAGGAAAAATGCCAAGGGGGGAATACTTTCACAAGCTACTGTATGTACTGTGTGTACTGTGTGCAGTGTTTGTACAGTGTGCATGTGCTGTGTGTACTGTATGTACTGTGTTTAGGTAATGTATATTCTGTAGGTACTGTATGTACTGTGTGTACTGTATGTACTGTGTTTAGGTAATGTATATTCTGTAGGTACTGTATGTACTGTGTGTATGTACTGTATGTAGTGTAAAAGGGAAAGGGGATACCTAATCATTTGTACAACGGAATGCATTCAACTGAAATGTGTCTTCCACATTCAACCTAACCCTTCTATGTACTGTGTGTATGTACTGTGTGTACTGTATGTACTGTGTGTACTCTTTGTGCTGTTTGTACTGTGTGTACTGAATGTACTGTGTTTAGGTACTGTATGTAAGGTATGTACTGTGTGTACTGTGTGTATGTACTGTGTGTACTACTTGTATGTACTGAGTGTACTGTGTGTATTGTGTGTACTGTGTGTACCTTATGTACTGTGTGGCCGTGATCGGGAGTCCCATAGGCCCAGCATTGTCCTGGTTAGGGTCTGGCAGGGGTAGGCCGTCATTGTAAACTGACTTGCCTAGTAAAAATAATGGTTAAATAAAATACAAATAATAATACTTTGTGTATATACTGTATGTACCATGTGTACTGCATGTACTGTGTGTGTACTGCATGTACTGTGTGTGTGTACTGTATGTACTGTATGTGTTTACTGTATGTACTGTGTTCACTGTGTGTATTGTGTGTACCCTGTGTACTGTATGTCTGTACTCTGTGTACTGAACACTGAGGTCCATCTTTCTCCCTCCCTAGAAAGCATAAGCCAGCTTAGTGCTTATCTTGACCATTGATGGAGGACAGACAGACAGAAATGAATGATGGAGAAAGAGATGAGAGAATGCGAGGTGAATACCACAGGAAATACCACATAGATTTCTGATCAATCCAATCTTATGTTTTTCATCTTCACTCACTCAACAACTCTGGAATTAGAGGTGGAAAAGAACATGTTACAGAAAAACTATTGATGTAAAGAAACATTTGAGTTGCATGTTCCCTTCACAGCTTTGGGACTATAGATGTGAGATCTAGATGTGTTATTTGAGTATGTGGGGCCCCACCACATGCCCGGGAACACACACACACACACACACACACACACACACACACACACACACACACACACACACACACACACACACACACACACACACACACACACACACACAGTCTAAGCTTCTGCATGCCTGATGTAAGATGTTTGACGATGGGTATGACTGGATTACACAACCAGGCCAGGCTGCTTGTCAAAATGATGCATTGAGTTCAAACGCTTGGACAGTTTGAGTAAGTTGATTGTTCCACTATGATGAGGGAAGAACACACACACACACACACACACACACACACACACCCACAAAGTTCAATGGGAAAGAAGGATTCAGAAGGACAGGAACGTTTGACCACGTGTGTTCACGTGAGAGTTAGCTTGAGTTCCATTGCATTTCTGAAGATAAAGGAATTCTCCGGTTGGAACATTATTGAAGATTTATGATAAAATCATCCTAAAGATTTATTCTATACTTCGTTTGACATGTTTCTACGGACTGTAACGGAACTTTTTGACTTTTCGTCTTCTTGCGCGTCGTGAAT
Organism: Oncorhynchus mykiss; assembly: GCF_057628025.1. NCBI lineage: Eukaryota > Metazoa > Chordata > Actinopteri > Salmoniformes > Salmonidae > Oncorhynchus > Oncorhynchus mykiss. Next base: position 50,586,062 of record NC_143044.1, on the reverse strand, counting down.
TTGGATTACTGGGCTAAACGCGCAAACAAAAAGGAGGTATTTGGACATAAATGATGGACTTTATCGAACAAATCAAACATTTATTGTGGAACTGGGATTCCTGGGAGTGCATTCTGATGAAGATCATCAAAGGTAAGTGAATATTTATAACGCTATTTCTGACTTCTGTTGACTCCAACATGGCGGATATCTGTATGGCTTGATTTGTTGTCTGAGCACCGTACTCAGATTATTGCATGGCTTGCTTTTTCCGTAACGTTTAAAAAAAAATCTGACACAGCGTTTGCATTAAATAGGTCCTGGATGGCAGGAAGCTTGGCCCCAGTGATTTACTGGGACGTTCGCACTACCCTCTGTAGCACCCTACGGTCAGATGCCGAGCAGTTTCCATACCAGGCGGTGATGCAACCGGTCAGGATACTCTCAATGGTGCAGCTGTAGAACCTTTTGAGGATCTGGGGACCCATGCCAAATCTTTTCAGTCTCCTGAGGGGGAAAAGGTTTTGTCGTGCCCTCTTCACGACTGTTTTGGTATGTTTGGACCATGATAGTTCGTTGGTGATGTGGACACCAAGGAACTTGAAACTCTCGACCCGCTCCACTACAGCCCCGTCGATGTTAATGGAGGCCTGTTCGGCCCGCCTTTTCTTGTAGTCCACGATCAAGTCCTTTGTCTTGCGCACATGTTGTGAGTGTAATGTTTACTGTTAATTTTTTTATTTCACTTTTGTTTATTATCTATTTCACTTGATTTGGCATATGTTTCCCAAGCCAATAAAGCCCTTTGAATTTAATTTAATTGAGAGAGAGCGAACGAGCGAGACAAAACGGGAGAGATGAACAGACTGAGCGAAGGAGAGAGAGGAAGAGACAGAGAAACAGAAAAAAGAGAAGGAAAGAAGGAAAAGGAAAGAAACACAAAGAGCGAGTGAATGAATAGAGCGTTACATTCTCAGAGCTGTCCAGTGCAGCTAAGAAGAAGATGAGGAGTAGGGGGAGGAGCTCTGGCCTTGGGTCCCTGGGCACAGAAGGTGCAGTGTTGCTGCTGCTGCAACGCTGCTTTAAAGCTCTACTACTGCTCTACAACACAGTTTCAACTCTAAAGGATATCTACACCCTATACTTAACCCAGGCTTAAACTCTGCTGCTGCTACAACATTGCTTTAATTCCCTGCTGCTCTACAATTCAGTTTAAACTCTACAGCAACGGTATCAAACAAATTTTGCCCCAGGGGTGCATTCGGTCTTCAACGAGGTCCTTGGGACCGCACTGAAAATGTGTTATATTTCCTAGCTTGAAATAAAAAATAAAAAAGTCCTCTATCCATCGTAAAAATAAAAAATCTATGCTCCCTGATTGTCTAGCTTTCATTTGGGTGATTATTAGTGAGCTGGACACAGTCAAGAATCTGTATGAATGTAGACAATCTCTACAGTTTCCATTTGGTTTTATTCATTTTAAAGTATATTGAGTTAGTCCCCCTCCCCCCAAATACATATTTTTTCTCAAACCACCCGCAGGCTAGACTTAACCCTTTAACTACTGCTGCTGTATCACAGCTTTAAAACTCCAATACTGCTCTACTATAAAGCTTACAGGATATCTACAACCCAGGCTTCAACTACTGCTGCAACGCTCTGCTGTGACTTCATTTGAGTCTTTTAGCAGATGCTTATCTCGAGCAAGGTACAATCATTCAGTTCAACTAAGTGTAAGTAAAACCTATATTATCAGTACTATAAAGCTATATTATCAGTACTGCAAAGCTATATTATCAGTACTCTAAAGCTATATTATCAGTACTGTAAAGCTATATTATCAGTACTCTAAAGCTATATTATCAGTACTCTAAAGCTATATTATCAGTACTCTAAAGCTATATTATCCGTACTATAAAGCTATATTATCAGTACTGTAAAGCTATATTTTCAGTACTCTAAAGCTATATTATCAGTACTATAAAGCTATATTATCAGTACTGTAAAGCTATATTATCAGTACCCTAAAGCTATATTATCAGTACTATAAAGCTATATTATCAGTACTGTAAAGCTATATTTTCAGTACTCTAAAGCTATATTATCAGTACTATAAAGCTATATTATCAGTACTATAAAGCTATATAATCAGTACTATAAAGCTATATTATCAGTACTCTAAAGCTATATTATCAGTACTATAAAGCTATATTATCAGTACTATAAAGCTATATAATCAGTACTATAAAGCTATATTATCAGTACTCTAAAGCTATATAATCAGTACTATAAAGCTATATTATCAGTACTCTAAAGCTATATAATCAGTACTATAAAGCTATATTATCAGTACTCTAAAGCTATATAATCAGTACTCTAAAGCTATATTATCAGCACTATAAAGCTATATTATCAGCACTATAAAGCTATATTACCAGTACTATAAAGCTATATTATCAGTACTCTAAAGCTATATAATCAGTACTATAAAGCTATATTATCAGTACTATAAAGCTATATTATCAGTACTATAAAGCTATATTATCAGTACTGTAAAGCTATATAATTAGTACTCTAAAGGAAAAACAAGTGTTAGGAACATAAGATGTTCTTTATTTCTGTAGTGTGTCTACAATTACATTTAGTAAGATTAGTGATTTAGTGAGAAGCTCCAAATAAGTCATTTTTTCTTATTGATATTATTTTCATTGTTTTTAGGTGCTGTGAAATACCCACTCAGTACATTGTGAAACTGTTCTCCAGTGAAACAATCAGTCATTGGCTGGCTGGCCTACTCCTCCTGTCAGATCAGTTTGATGAACACGTGACTTTCTTTCATTCCGTCTTCCTTTTGGGTATTTTTGTGCGTTTGTGTGCTTTTTGGGATTAGTGAGACAGACTGAGCTCATTCACTTGGACACACCAGAACATCAGCTAATCTCTCTGTCTGGGAGGCCAATAGACCGACTGTGACTGGAAACACAACATAGTTTCAGTCCAATAAAGTGAAGATCCGTGCGTGTCTTATCTTAGCCATGGCCATGGTCGTTCGCAATCTAGGCTGACAGGGTTGGAAGGGGTAGTGCTCCATCTATGAAGAATCCTCACCAAAACTTTCTTCAAGTTAAATGAAAGATAAATGATAATAAACCAACCAACTGGGGAAGAGCTGAGCACATATAGATCTTTACTAGCTGATTTATTCTGGAAAATCACTTGGTTCTGACAGGTAGTGGACAGAGAGCATCATATCTCCAAATAAAAGCACTACTTCTGACAAGAGCCCTACTATATGAGCCCTGGTCAAAAGTAGTGCGCTATATAGGCAATAAGGTGGCATTTGGGATGCATCCATAGGCCTAATCTCTATGTAGTGCACTGCTTCGACCAGAGTCAAATAGCACCCTATTTCCTATACAGTGTACCCCTTTAGTTAGAAAGTAGTACACTATATAGGGAATAGGTAGCCATTTGAGATACACACACGACTCCCACACACACAAAAGAAGCTATTCATTGAAGACAGGTTGAGGTTTGGTCGGTCGCTCGCTCGCTTGGCGCTCCGGTCTGTACTATGATTTAGCGGGAGTGGATGAAGATTCCCAAATGGCACCCTATTCCCTACCTGGCTCTGGTCAAAAGTAGTGAATTATGTAGGGAATGGGGTGCCATTTGGAACGCCACAGGGGTTGCAGATTCTTGGATTCCTAAGATCCCAGAATAGAATTTTCTGCTCATTATTGGGTCCAGGTTTCAAGGTTGGCACATCAAGTCTGTCTGTACACTGCCTGACGATGTAAATCTGAGATATGCTCCAGCTGTAGCGGCCATTCAGGGTAAAGGTCTGATCTACGATGCCATGTTGGCAAATTAGTGTAGAATTGGTTGTAGAAATGCTGTGGGAATATGCTGTCGTTTGTCATAGTCTCTTGCTGTGCTGTGCCATGTTTGAAGCATTTGAGTGTCTCAAATAGAGCGATCATGCACCAAATATTTTTGAAAGGGTACTCATTACCGAATCCATCAGTACCAGTACAATTATATTATTATAATTATATTACCACATTATTATATTATTATTATATTACCATATGCACGGCGAAACTAAAGACATACAGTACCAGCAAAACCAACTCATCATCATCGTCATTTTGAATGAATTCTTCCCGGAAGATTTGATTTGTATATCCAGGCTGTATCACATCCGGCTGTGATTGAGAATCTCGTAGGGTGGCGCACAATTGGCCCAGCGTCGTCCGGGTTAGGGTTTGGCCGGGGTAGGCTGTCATTGTAAATAACTGACTTGCCTAGTTAAATAAAAGTTACATAAGTTTCACCTCAAACTAAATATGAAACAGTTGCCTTCCTCAAGTGTTTAGTCAAAACAAGGAAACAACAATAAAAAAACAATAACAACAACAGCCACAAATCCTCAAGAAACTGAGTTGCCCAAGGCCAGTGTTTTGTTATGCTACTAAATGAAACCACTGGTGTATCTGGTTGGACTAAAGCAAAGCAAGTTTATGTCATATTTCCAACTGCCATGTTATTAAGATGTGGTTTGTATTTGAATGACCATGATGGGTATCATCAGAGTCCATATTAACGTAATTATATTTATAACCCAGCACACCTCGACAAAGAGATACTCTCACTATCTCCCTCCACTCTATCATTTAGTCTTATTCTCACATACTCACAACCCTTGAGCCCATCAATCTCACTTAGCTTAGATCCTTACCCGCCCAGATGGAATAATACTTTAATACTTTTAATGACCCAGCTAGATTACTGATTACATCACCACAGAAAAACAGCTGGATAACTGATTACATCACCACAGAAAAACAGCTGGATAACTGATTACATCACCACAGAAAAACAGCTGGATAACTGATATCACCACAGAAAAACAGCTGGATAACTGATTACATCACCACAGAAAAACAGCTGGATAACTGATACCATCACCACAGAAAAACAGCTGGATAACTGATAACATCACCACAGAAAAACAGCTGGATAACTGATACCATCACCACAGAAAAACAGCTGGAATACTGATAACATCACCACAGAAAACACCTGGATTACTGATAACATCACCACAGAAAACACCTGGATTACTGATAACATCACCACAGAAAACAGCTGGATTACTGATAACATCACCACAGAAAAACAGCTGGTTTGCGAATAACATCACCACAGAAAAACAGCTGGTTTACGAATAACATCACCACAGAAAAACAGCTAGCTGGTTTACGAATAACATCACCACAGAAAAACAGCTGGTTTACGAATAACATCACCACAGAAAAACAGCTGGTTTACGAATAACATCACCACAGAAAAACATAGAAACAAAAAAGAACATAAAAATCTCAAACAAACATTTTGGAATATGTTGATGGTTTGAGATTGATGCTGTCATTCTGTCTGTCTACATCTGTGGGTGATGTGAGGTGGAGATTTAGGTTGGTGTCTTCAGCCAAAAGTTGAAAATAGTCCAAATACTAGAGGAAGTCAAATATAGTTTTATAGAGTTTAAACTAAAAGGCAACTATTTTCTGTGATAATCAAACACAGAAAACCAAATCATATTTGAAAGATTTTTGAATAACTCTCAGAAAACCAAATCCTATTTAAAGTAACTTGTTATTTGAAAAATACAATTTCTTTGAAGGCTGCCAAATATTTGATGGAAAAACAAAAATGACAAGTTAGTCGAATTAGTCTAAAAATATGATCATTAGCACATTGTTTGGAGGGCTCTCAGATGTCAATCTTAATTACATGGAGTCACCTTAACATTAGAGTAGACCACTTTTTCAGGTTCAAAAGGACTAACAAATATATTTTCATAATGAGTGATACATAAGGTAATATATTAACCCTTGAACATGTTCTTGAACATGTGTAGTAACTTTGTGATTATTACAATAGCAACATTGTTACATAGGACTTTGGAAATGTCTTTATAATGACATAATAATGGAGTTGTTACATAAGTGGAACAAGGAACAGTCACTATTCCTCTTGTGTACAGTACTTACAAAAACTCACTATTCCTCTTGTGTACAGTACTTACAAAAACTCACTATTCCTCTTGTGTAGAGTACTTACAAAAACTCACTATTCCTCGTGTACAGTACTTACAAAAACTCACTATTCCTCTTGTGTACAGTACTTACAAAAACTCACTATTCCTCTTGTGTACAGTACTTACAAAAACTCACTATTCCTCTTGTGTACAGTACTTACAAAAACTCACTATTCCTCTTGTGTACAGTACTTACAAAAACTCACTATTCCTCGTGTACAGTACTTACAAAAACTCACTATTCCTCTTGTGTACAGTACTTACAAAAACTCACTATTCCTCTTGTGTACAGTACTTACAAAAACTCACTATTCCTCTTGTGTACAGTACTTACAAAACTCACTATTCCTCTTGTGTACAGTACTTACAAAACTCACTATTCCTCTTGTGTACAGTACTTACAAAAACTCACTATTCCTCTTGTGTACAGTACTTACAAAACTCACTATTCCTCTTGTGTACAATACTTACAAAAACATACTATTCCTTTTGTGTACAGTACTTACAAAAACGTACTATTCCTCTTGTGTACAGTACTTACAAAAACTCAGCTCATTATGCAATTAAAATTCAACAAGCAACGTATTATGTAACAACACACTAATAAAATGTTGCTCCAAAAGTAATTACAGTTAGAGTACAAGAACATTTGAATGTTAAGAGTTGCTGAGAATGCTAACATTAACAACATATTGCTATTAAATGTAGCAAGGAATCTAAATATACAAAAACTGCCCCCTTGAATCAACTACATCAAATATAAATGTATTTGTTACATACTTCGTAAACAACAGGTTTACAATTACAATTTTTTCAGAATGGCACAAATTCCCCGATATCAGGGTACTCATGTCAACATGTTTGCTTTCAGAGCATATTTGATCCCAAATTATAAGGGGGAGAGATACCTCGGTGTCTCAGGCATCCATCGCTCATTGAATACATTAGTGTGATTGGTCAACAGGTTTTCAATGTGAAATGCTTACTTACGGGTCATTTTCCAACAATGCCGTTAAAGATTTTTAAGATTTTTTTTAAAATGAAATAAAACAGAAATAGTGACACAAGGAATAAATACACAGTGAATAATGAATAACAATGATGAGTAAAAAATAACAGTCAATGTGCAGGGGTTGAGTCTTTTTGAAGGTGACACTTTTTTGGGCCTTTCTCTGACACCGCCTGGTATAGAGCTCCTGGATGGCAGAGAGCTCGGCACCAGTGAGTCATACATTAGTTTATGATTGCTTTACTGGTTTGTGTTGATTACGTACAGCTGGGGCAATGGACATTCAGCAGAATGGATATTTACCGAACGTTAAGATAGAAATGCATTGTGTAGATTAAATATGACTGTCAGATAGATTGGAATAGTATAGGAGATTGTCTGTCCTCTATTCATTCTATTTTTCTATCTTCAACATGCAGTTCCAGATTCAGCCCTGCTATTAATTGAAGGCAGCCAATCCAATAGTTTTGGGAAAGTAGTCACTTCCTGAGATCTGTATAGAAATAGTTTTTGAAAATGAGTTGCCTTCTTCAGATCTGTATTAAAATAATTTTTAAAAAGTAGTTACTTTCTGAGATCTTTATTCAAATAGTTAAAAAGTTGTAATTTATGATCTGTGTTCAAATAGTTGTTGTCACCTCCAAATAACTAATTTCCATGAAGTATAGTTAAAAGCTCTGACGAAGGCCGTGAGGCCGATATGTAAGCTTATTAAATATCAGTGATACTATCAAGAGCAGTGTGCGGTTTCCTTTTTCCTTCATCTTGTTCAATTGTTGCCATGCACCTGCAAATTAGATTGCTCAGATGTGCGAGTGCCTTTTGAATTTTTCATGAAGGATAGTTAAAACTATACTTGTCCCAGTTCTGGAAGAGAGAAGTATATTTAAAACTATAGTTGTCCTAGTTCTGGAATAGAGAAGTATAGTTAAAAGTATAGTTGTCCCAGGTCTGGAATAGAGAAATATAGTTGTCCCAGGTCTAGGATAGAGAAGTATAGTTAAAAGTATAGTTGTCCCAGGTCTGGAATAGAGAAATATAGTTGTCCCAGGTCTAGGATAGAGAAGTATAGTTAAAAATATAGTTGTCCCAGGTCTAGGATAGAGAAGTATAGTTAAAAATATAGTTGTCCCAGGTCTAGGATAGAGAAGTACAGTTAAAAGTATAGTTGTCCCAGGTCTGGAATAGAGAAATATTGTTGTCCCAGGTCTGGAATAGAGAAGTTTAGTTAAAAGTATAGTTGTCCCAGGTCTGGAATAGAGAAATATAGTTGTCCCAGGTCTAGGATAGAGAAGTATAGTTAAAAATATAGTTGGCCCAGGTCTGGAATAGAGAAATATTGTTGTCCCAGGTCTGGAATAGAGAAGTATAGTTACAAGTATAGTTGTCCCAGGTCTGGAATAGAGAAGTATAGTTAAAACTATAGTTGTCCCAGTTCTGGAATAGAGAAGTATAGTTAAAAGTATAGTTGTCCCAGGTCTGGAATAGTGACATATACTGTACTATAGTTGTCGCTGGTCTGGAATAGAGAAGTATAGTTGAAAGTATAGTTGTCCCAGGTCTGGAAAAGAGAAGTATAATTAAAACTCTAGTTGTCCCAGGTCTGGAATAGAGAAGTATATTTAAAAGTACAGTTGTCCCAGGTCTGGAATAGTGACATATACTGTACTATAGTTGTCGCTGGTCTGGAATAGAGAAGTAGTTGTCGTGGGTCTGGTCACAGGTCTTGAATAGAGAAGTATAGTTGTCCCAGGTCAAGAATAGAGAAGTATAGTTAAAACTATAGTTATCGCAGGTCTTGAATAGAGAAGTATAGTTAAAAGTATAGTTATCCCAGGTCTGGAATAGAGAAGTATAGTTAAAAGTATAGTTGTCCCAGTTCTGGAATAGAGAAGTATAGTTAAAAGTATAGTTGTCCCAGTTCTGGAATAGAGAAGTATAGTTAAAAGTATAGTTGTCCCAGTTCTGGAATAGAGAAGTATAGTTAAAAGTATAGTTGTCCCAGTTCTGGAATAGAGAAGTATAGTTAAAAGTATAGTTGTCCCAGGTCTGGAATAGAGAAGTATAGTTAAAAGTATAGTTGTCCCAGGTCTGGAATAGAGAAGTATAGTTAAAAGTATAGTTGTCCCAGTTCTGGAATAGAGAAGTATAGTTAAAAGTATAGTTGTCCCAGTTCTGGAATAGAGAAGCATGGTTAAAAGTATAGTTGTCCCAGTTCTGGAATAGAGAAGTATAGTTAAAAGTATAGTTGTCCCAGTTCTGGAATAGAGAAATATAGTTGTCCCAGGTCTGGAATAGAGAAGTACAGTTAAAAGTATAGTTGTCCCAGGTCTGGAATAGAGAAATATAGTTGTCCCAGTTCTGGAATAGAGAAGTATAGTTAAAAGTATAGTTGTCCCAGTTCTGGAATAGAGAAATATAGTTGTCCCAGGTCTGGAATAGAGAAGTACAGTTAAAAGTATAGTTGTCCCAGTTCTGGAATAGAGAAGTATAGTTAAAAGTATAGTTGTCCCAGGTCTGGAATAGAGGACTATTTCAGACACAACTTCAGTTTCAGCTTTGCACCGTGTTACCCGCCAGGTTTGTTGTAGAGTTTAATATTTTCCCAGGATTTTACAAATGTTCCATCCCGAGAATAAACCACTTTTTAGTCGGGTAACCCGGTATTTCCCGCCAAAACCAGAAGTGTCATACAAAAGCATTATAAAGTATATACACATGTCTGGATTTGATTAGATATTTGATCAGAATGAAAATTCAAACCTGATGCTACCTGAGCTTGATGAGCCTTATATTAAATACATTTTATGAGCCCTACATTAAAGACATTTAATAATTTATTTTATTAGGATCTTATAGTTCTCGTTTGGACTAATCCTCCAAGAGTGCTTAAACATTCAAATAAAATGTATAATACGATAACACTTTCACATATTACACACTTTTACAAACAGACATAATACACTGACACATTGACCAGATAAATACTCTTAACAGTCTGCAAAGATGTATTGATTCCTTCATCTACCGGAGTTCCACACAACCTTCCAATTTATTGTATTTAAATGGTTCTAAAGTATTGTTTTAATTTAAATATTGAAAGGTTTCTGGTTTGCTCAGATAAACTATTCAATTTCTTTATTGCTCTAAATTGAAATATTATTTTGCCTATTTCTCTTTTCTGCCTGGATAACACATGGACTGTCATGTATTGTCATGTTGTGTCTTTCTGTCCTTTCCTTTCACCCTGTCTCCCTCTGCTGGTCGTATTAGGTTACCTTTTCTCCCCCGCTTTCCCCCAGCTGTTCCTTGTCTCCTCTTGACTACCTCGTCACCCCTTCTCCCACCTGTTCCCCTTTTCCCTCTGATTAGTCCCCTATATCTCTCTCTGTTTTTGTTCCTGTCCTTGTCGGATTCTTGTTTGTTGTGTTTCATGCCTGAGCCAGACTATCGTCATGTTTGCTGTAACCTTGTCCTGTCCTGTCGGAATCTGCCGGTCTATCTGAGCCTACCTATGTTTGGTTATTAAAGAAGCTCTGTTTAAGTTAGTTCGCTTTTGGGTCCTCATTCACTCACCGTAACAGAAGAATCCGACCAAGAATGGACCCAGCGACTTCGGATCCTCTCCACTCAGCCGTCGAGATCCAGGGAGCGATGCTAGGCAGACACGAGCAGGAATTGTCTGCTGCTCGACATGCCGTTGAGACCCTGGCCACCCAAGTCTCCAACCTCACAGAACAGGTTCACCATCTCCGCCTCGATCCACCGGCCACTTCCAGGGCTTTCGAATCTCCGGAGCCCAGAATCAATAACCCGCCGTGTTACTCTGGGGAGCCCACTGAATGCCGCTCGTTCCTCACCCAGTGTGATATTGTGTTTTCTCTCCAGCCCAACACTTACTCCAGGAGCACTGCTCGTGTCGCCTACGTCATATCTCTCCTTATTGGACGGGCTCGTGAGTGGGGCACGGCAATCTGGGAGGCAAGGGCTGAGTGTACTAACCAGTATCAGGACTTTAAGGAGGAGATGATACGGGTTTTTGATCGATCTGTTTTTGGGGAGGAGGCTTCCAGGGCCCTGTCTTCCCTATGTCAAGGTAATCGATCCATAACAGACTACTCTATTGAGTTTCGCACTCTTGCTGCCTCCAGTGGCTGGAACGAGCCGGCTTTGCTCGCTCGTTTTCTGGAGGGTCTCCGCGCAGAGGTAAAGGATGAGATTCTCTCCCGGGAGGTCCCTTCCAGCGTGGATTCCCTGATTGAACTCGCTATTCGCATTGAGCGACGGGTTGATCTTCGTCACCGAGCTCGTGGAAAGGAGCTCGCGTTCTCCGTTGCCCCCCTCTCCGCATCACTACCATCTTCCTCTGCCGGCTCGGGAGCTGAGCCTATGCAGCTGGGAGGTATCCGCATCTCGACTAAGGAGAGGGAATGGAGAATCACCAACCGCCTCTGTCTCTATTGCGGTTCTGCTGGTCATTTTGTCACTTCATGTCCAGTAAAAGCCAGAGCTCATCAGTAAGGGGAGGGCTACTGGTGAGCGCTACTACTCCTGTCTCTCCTTCAAGATCCTGCACTACCTTGTCGGTCCATCTACGCTGGACCGGTTCGTCAGCTTCCTGCAGTGCCTTAATAGACTCTGGGGCGGAGAGCTGTTTTATGGACGAGACCTGGGCTCGGGAACATGACATTCCTCTCAGACAGTTAAGGGAGTCCACGGCCTTGTTCGCCCTGGATGGTAGTCCTCTCCCCAGGATTCAGCGTGAGACGCTACCTTTAACCCTCACTGTTTCTGGTAATCATAGCGAAACCATTTCTTTTTTGATTTTTCGTTCACCTTTTACACCTGTTGTTTTGGGCCATCCCTGGCTAGTTTGTCATAATCCTTCCATTAATTGGTCTAGTAATTCTATCCTCTCCTGGAACGTCTCTTGTCATGTGAAATGTTTAATGTCTGCTATCCCTCCTGTTTCCTCTGTCTCTTCTTCACAGGAGGAGCCTGGTGATTTGACAGGGGTGCCGGAGGAATATCACGATCTGCGCACGGTGTTCAGTCGGTCCAGGGCCACCTCTCTTCCTCCACACCGGTCGTATGATTGTAGTATTGATCTCCTTCCGGGAACCACTCCCCCCCGGGGTAGACTATACTCTCTGTCGGCTCCCGAACGTAAGGCTCTCGAGGATTATTTGTCTGTAGCTCTTGACGCCGGTACCATAGTCCCCTCCTCCTCTCCCGCCGGAGCGGGGTTTTTTTTTGTCAAGAAGAAGGACGGGTCTCTGCGCCCCTGCATAGATTATCGAGGGCTGAATGACATAACAGTTAAGAATCGTTATCCGCTTCCTCTTATGTCTTCAGCCTTCGAGATCCTGCAGGGAGCCAGGTTTTTCACTAAGTTGGACCTTCGTAACGCTTACCATCTCGTGCGCATCAGGGAGGGGGACGAGTGGAAGACGGCGTTTAACACTCCGTTAGGGCACTTTGAATACCGGGTTCTTCCTTTCGGCCTCGCTAACGCTCCAGCTGTCTTTCAGGCATTAGTCAATGATGTCCTGAGAGACATGCTGAACATCTTTGTTTTCGTTTACCTTGACGATATCCTGATTTTTTCACCGTCACTCCAGATTCATCTTCAGCACGTTCGACGTGTCCTCCAGCGCCTTTTAGAGAATTGTCTTTTTGTGAAGGCTGAGAAGTGCACTTTTCATGCCTCCTCCGTCACATTTCTCGGTTCTGTTATTTCCGCTGAAGGCATTAAGATGGATCCCGCTAAGGTCCAAGCTGTCATTGATTGGCCCGCCCCTAAGTCACGCGTCGAGCTGCAGCGCTTTCTCGGCTTCGCGAACTTCTATCGTCGTTTCATCCGTAATTTCGGTCAGGTGGCAGCTCCTCTCACAGCCCTTACTTCTGTCAAGACGTGCTTTAAGTGGTCCGTTTCCGCCCAGGGAGCTTTTGATCTCCTCAAGAATCGTTTTACATCCGCTCCTATCCTTGTTACACCTGACGTCTCTAGACAGTTCGTTGTCGAGGTTGACGCGTCAGAGGTGGGCGTGGGAGCCATTCTTTCTCAGCGCTCCCTCTCTGACGACAAGGTCCACCCATGCGCGTATTTTTCTCATCGCCTGTCGCCGTCGGAACGTAACTATGATGTGGGAAACCGCGAACTGCTCGCCATCCGGTTAGCCCTAGGTGAATGGCGACAGTGGTTGGAGGGGGCGACCGTTCCTTTTGTCGTTTGGACTGACCATAGGAACCTTGAGTACATCCGTTCTGCCAAACGACTTAATGCGCGTCAGGCGCGTTGGGCGCTGTTTTTCGCACGTTTCGAGTTCGTGATTTCTTATCGTCCGGGCTCTAAGAACACCAAGCCTGATGCTTTATCTCGTCTCTTCAGTTCTTCAGTAGCCTCCACTGACCCCGAGGGGATTCTCCCTGAGGGGCGTGTTGTCGGGTTGACTGTCTGGGGAATTGAGAGGCAGGTAAAGCAAGCGCTCACTCACACTCCGTCGCCGCGCGCTTGTCCTAGGAACCTTCTTTTCGTTCCCGTTCCTACTCGTCTGGCCATTCTTCAGTGGGCTCACTCTGCCAAGTTAGCCGGCCACCCTGGCGTTCGGGGTACGCTTGCTTCCATTCGCCAGCGTTTTTGGTGGCCCACCCGGGAGCATGACACGCGTCGTTTCGTGGCTGCTTGTTCGGTCTGCGCGCAGACTAAGTCCGGTAACTCCCCTCCTGCCGGCCGTCTCAGGCCGCTTCCCATTCCCTCTCGACCGTGGTCTCACATCGCCTTAGATTTTGTCACCGGACTGCCTTCGTCAGCGGGGAAGACTGTTATTCTTACGGTTGTCGATAGGTTCTCTAAGGCGGCTCATTTCATTCCCCTTGCTAAGCTTCCTTCTGCTAAAGAGACGGCACAAATCATCATCGAGAATGTTTTCAGAATTCATGGCCTTCCGTCAGACGTCGTTTCGGACAGAGGTCCGCAATTCACGTCTCAATTTTGGAGGGAGTTTTGCCGTTTGATTGGGGCTTCCGTCAGTCTCTCTTCCGGCTTTCACCCCCAGTCTAACGGTCAAGCAGAACGGGCCAATCAGACTATTGGTCGCATCTTACGCAGTCTTTCTTTTCGTGCGTCTTGGTCAGAACAGCTCCCCTGGGCAGAATACGCCCACAACTCGCTTCCTTCGTCTGCGACCGGGCTATCTCCTTTTCAGAGTAGCCTCGGGTACCAGCCTCCGCTGTTCTCATCTCAGTTCGCCGAGTCCAGCGTCCCCTCCGCTCAGGCTTTTGTCCAACGTTGCGAGCGCACCTGGAAGAGGGTCAGGTCTGCACTTTGCCGTTATAGGACGCAGACTGTGAGGGCTGCTAATAAGCGTAGAACTAAGAGTCCTAGATATTGTCGCGGTCAGAGAGTTTGGCTCTCCACTCAGAACCTTCCCCTTAAGGCGGCTTCTCGCAAGTTGACCCCGCGGTTCATTGGTCCGTTCCGTATTTCTCGGGTCATTAATCCTGTCGCAGTTCGACTTCTTCTTCCGCGATACCTTCGTCGCGTCCACCCGGTCTTCCATGTCTCCTGTATTAAGCCCGTTCTTCGCGCCCCCGCTCGTCTTCCCCCCCCCCCCCCCCATCCTTGTCGAGGGCGCACCCATCTACAGGGTCCGCAGGATTTTGGACATGTGTCCTCGGGGCCGTGGTCACCAGTACCTCGTTGATTGGGAGGGGTACGGTCCTGAGGAGAGGAGTTGGGTTCCCTCTCGGGACGTGCTGGACCGTGCGCTGATCGAGGATTTCCTCCGTTGCCGCCAGGTTTCCTCCTCGAGTGCGCCAGGAGGCGCTCGGTGAGTGGGGGGGTACTGTCATGTATTGTCATGTTGTGTCTTTCTGTCCTTTCCTTTCACCCTGTCTCCCTCTGCTGGTCGTATTAGGTTACCTTTTCTCCCCCGCTTTCCCCCAGCTGTTCCTTGTCTCCTCTTGACTACCTCGTCACCCCTTCTCCCACCTGTTCCCCTTTTCCCTCTGATTAGTCCCCTATATCTCTCTCTGTTTTTGTTCCTGTCCTTGTCGGATTCTTGTTTGTTGTGTTTCATGCCTGAGCCAGACTATCGTCATGTTTGCTGTAACCTTGTCCTGTCCTGTCGGAATCTGCCGGTCTATCTGAGCCTACCTATGTTTGGTTATTAAAGAAGCTCTGTTTAAGTTAGTTCGCTTTTGGGTCCTCATTCACTCACCGTAACATGGACAATCTATTCCTAGTATTTACTGAATGTCTGTCTCTAACCAACTGAATACTGTTGTGAACACAGTTTGGCCGTTTTAAACGGTGTACATTGTGAAATAAAATAAGCATGTATTTTTCAATTATGTTGTTGATTGATGACCAACAAAAAGCATTGCGCATGACTACAACAGAAGAACCATATTTCAACCTTAAAACAATCCTTGCTGCTGTCACGCCCTGACCATAGTTTACTTTGTATTTTCTATGTTTTGATTGGTCAGGGTGTGATCTGAGTGGGCATTCTATGTTTCATGTCTTGTTTGTCTATTTCTATGTTCAGCCTGATATGGTTCTCAGTCAGAGGCAGGTGTTCGTCATTGTCTCTGATTGGGAACCATATTTAGGTAGCCTGGGGTTCACTGTGTGTTGGTGGGTGATTGTTCCTGTCTATGTGTTTTTCACCAGATAGGCTGTTTTAGGTTTTCGTTACGTTCATCACGTTCTTTATTTTTGTAGTGTTTGCATTGATTCGTGTTTTACGTTTGTTCATTAAAACATGGATCGTAAACCACACGCTGCATTTCGGTCCTCTCTCTCTACAAACGAAGAACGCCGTTACAGAATCACCCACCACCAACGGACCAAGCAGCGTGTCAACAGGCAGCAGCAGCAGCGTAAAGAGGAATGGACATGGGAGGACGTTTTGGATGGCAAGGGCTGTTACACTTGGGAGGAGATACTGGCTGGAAGAGATCGCCTCCCATGGGAACAGGTGGAGGCACTTAGGAGAGCAGAGGCAGCCGGAGAGAGGAGCCGGCGATATGAGGGAACACGGCTGGCAAGGAAGCCCGAGAGGCAGCCCCAAAAATTTCTTGGGGGGGGGCTAACAGGGAGTATGGCTACGCCAGGTAGGAGACCTGGGCAGACTCCCTGTGCTTACCGGGGGGCTAGAGAGACCGGACAGGCACCGTGTTATGCAGTGGTGCGCACGGTGTCTCCAGTGCGGGTGCATAGCCCGGTGCGGTATATTCCAGCTCCGCGTGTCGGCCGGGCTAGATTGAGCGTCGAGCCTAATGCCATGAAGCCGGCTCTACGCAGCTGGTCCCCAGTGCGTCTCCTTGGGCCGGTTTACATGGCACCAGCCTTGCGCTCGGTTTCTCCGGTTCGCCTGCATAGTCCAGTGCGGGCTATTCCACCTCGCCGCACTGGCAGGGCGACCGTGAGCATTCAACTAGGTAAGGTTGGGCAGGCTCGGTGCTCAAGAGCTCCAGTGCGCCTGCACGGTCCGGTTTTTCCAGTACCACCTCCACACCCCAGCCCTCCGGTAGCAGCTCCCCGCACCAGGCTTCCTGTGCGTGTCCTCGGCCCAGTACCACCAGTGCCAGCACCACGCATCAGGCCTACAGTGCGCCTCGCCTGTCCAGCGCTGCCAGAGCCTCCCTTCTCTTCAGCGCTGTCGGAGTCTCCTGCCTGTTTAGCGCTGTTAGAGCCTGCCTTCTCTACAGCGCTGCCGGAGTCTCCCGCCTGTTCAGAACTGCCAGTTAGCATAGAGCTGCCAGTTAGCATAGAGCTGCCAGTTAGCATAGAGCTGCCAGTTAGCATAGAGCTGCCAGTTAGCATAGAGCTGCCAGTTAGCTTAGAGCTGCCAGTTAGCAAGGAGCTGCCAGTCTGCAAGGAGCTGCCAGTCTGCATAGAGCTGCCAGTCTGCATGGAGCTGCCAGTCTGCAAGGAGCCGCCAGAGCTGCCAGTCTGCAGGATGCCGCCAAAGCTGCCAGTCTGCAAGGAGCCGCCAGAGCTGCCAGTCTGCAAGGAGCCGCAAGAGCTGCCAGTTAGCATGGAGCAGCGAGGGCCGCCAGTCAGCATGGAGCAGCCAGGGCCGCCAGTCAGCATGGAGCAGCCAGGGCCGCCAGTCAGCATGGAGCAGCCAGTCAGCATGGAGCAGCCAGTCAGCATGGAGCAGCCAGAGCAGCCAGTCAGCATGGAGCAGCCAGAGCTGCCAGTCAGCATGGAGCAGCCAGTCAGCATGGAGCAGCCAGAGCTACCAGTCATCATGGAGCAGCCAGAGCAGTCTGCCAGCATGGAGCAGCCAGAGCTGTCAGTCAGCATGGAGCAGCCAGAGCAGCCAGTCTGTGTCGACCAGTCTCTTCCAGATCTGCCAGTCGTCCAGACTCTTCCAGATCTGCCAGTCGTCCAGACTCTTCCAGATCTGCCAGTCGACCAGACTCTTCCAGATCTGCCCGTCGTCCAGACTCTTCCAGATCTGCCAGTCGTCCAGACTCTTCCAGATCTGCCAGTCGTCCAGACTCTTCCAGATCTGCCAGTCGACCAGACTCTTCCAGATCTGCCAGTCGACCAGACTCTTCCAGATCTGCCAGTCGACCAGACTCTTCCAGATCTGCCAGTCGACCAGACTCTTCCAGATCTGCCAGTCGGCCAGATTCTCCCAGATCTGCCAGTCGTCCAGATTCTCCCAGATCCGCCAGTCAGCCAGGATCTTCCAGAACCGCCAGCCAGCCAGGATCTGCCGGATCTAACCACCTGCCTGAGCTTCTTCTCAGTGCTGAGCTTCTTCTCAGTGCTGAGCTTCCTCTCAGGGCTGAGCTACCCATCTGTCCCGAGTTACCTCTGTCCCAAGCTGTCCCTCTGTCCCATGTTATCATTGTGGTGGGTAACCTATTTAGGGACGTTTAGGAGGGGGATTAAAACTGTCATGGAGTGGGGTCCACGTCCAGCGCCAGAGCCGCCACCGCGGACAGATGCCCACCCAGACCCTCCCCTATAGGTTCAGGTTTTGCGGCCGGAGTCCGCACCTTGGGGGGGGGGGTACTGTCACGCCCTGACCATAGTTTACTTTGTATTTTCTATGTTTTGATTGGTCAGGGTGTGATCTGAGTGGGCATTCTATGTTTCATGTCTTGTTTGTCTATTTCTATGTTCAGCCTGATATGGTTCTCAGTCAGAGGCAGGTGTTCGTCATTGTCTCTGATTGGGAACCATATTTAGGTAGCCTGGGGTTCACTGTGTGTTGGTGGGTGATTGTTCCTGTCTATGTGTTTTTCACCAGATAGGCTGTTTTAGGTTTTCGTTACGTTCATCACGTTCTTTATTTTTGTAGTGTTTGCATTGATTCGTGTTTTACGTTTGTTCATTAAAACATGGATCGTAAACCACACGCTGCATTTCGGTCCTCTCTCTCTACAAACGAAGAACGCCGTTACAGCTGCTTTGTTCTGTACAATCTGCAGCCTCCTAATTTCACGTGCTATTTCATTTCCCCAGACCACAGAGTAGTTCACCTGACTCTCAATTAATGCTTGGGTTGTTTGCTAAAGAATCTTTCTTGGAAAATATTTTCTATCATTCTAATCATGCATGCAATATTACGATTTTTTATTTGAGACGACTATGATACCTGTAAGTAGTTGTCTAGCTGCACCCCTAGTAGTATGGTTTCTGCAACTTCCTCAATTTGTACTCCGCCGCATACTTAATTGTATCCCATGCTGTGTTGGCCTTTTTTCTGGTGGAACAGACCAACATAACCTTGGTTCTTCTTGGTGTTCAAAATAAGTTTGTTCCGGCAAACCCACTCCCTGATATTTCCCAGATCTACTTGTAGAGCTTGCAGTACCTTTTGAACCGATTGTCTTGCTGTATAAATTGGAGTATCATCTGCAAATAAGATAAGGCATAAGGAAGTAATTGGTATATGTTAATTAAAGAAGTGGCCCAAGGCAGCTGCCCTGCCGTATTCCACAGTTTAAAGCAGGGGTGGGGGACGTCCGGCCTCCGGGCTATATACGGCCTACAAGACCGTTTGATCAGGCCCCTAAGCCAATTCATAAATATATATTTTTTAAATAAAAAAAAGCGCTAGACGTGAGTCTGGAAAGCGCGCAAAGGCATTTTGTGAGCGGTTTAAGGATGTGAGAAGTAAACAACTGGAGTTGAACATATTTGCAACTCCATTTAACGTCGAACCAGTGGATGTTGGCGAACCAGCGAACCATAAATTGTTGCAACCCCTATTACTAGCCTGTTCAAACTCTCTTTCGTATCGTCTGAGATCCCCAAAGATTGGAAATCTTCCGCGATCATCCCCCTCTTCTAAGTGGTAGACACTCTAAACCCAAACTGCTACAGACCTATATCTATCCTACACTGCATTTCGAATCCCAACGTACCTTCTCCGCTATGCAATCTGGTTTCCGAGCTGGTCATGGGTGTACCTCAGCCACGCTCAAGGTCCTAAACTATATCATAACCGCCATCGATAAGAGACATTACTGTGCAGCCGTATTCCGAGGCTTTCGACTCGGTCATCACCACATTCTTATCGGCAGACTCAACAGTCTTCTGAAATGACTGCCTCGCCTGTTTCACCAACTACTTCTCTGATAGAGTTCAGTGTGTCAAATTGGAGGGCCTGTTGTCCGGACCTCTGGCAGTCTATTTGGGGGTGCCACAGAGTTCAATTCTCAGGTCGACTCTCTTCTCTGTATGAATCAATGATGTCGCTCTTGCTGCTGGTGATTCTCTGATCCACCTCTACGCAGACGACACCATTCTGTATACTTCTGGCCCTTCTTTGGACACTGTGTTAACTAACCTCCAGACGAGCTTCAATGTTATACAACTCTCCTTCCGTGGCCTCCAACTGCTCTTAAATGCAAGTAAAACTAAATGCATGCTCTTCAAGCGATCGCTGCACGCACCTGCCCGCCCATCCAGCATCACTACTCTGGATGGTTCTGATGTCACGCCCTGGTCAAAGTATTTTGTGTTTATTTTCATTTATTTGGTCAGGCCAGGGTGTGGCATGGGTTTTTGTATGTGGTGTGTTGGGTTTGTAGCTTAGTGGGGTGTTCTAGTGAAGTCTATGGCTGTCTGAAGTGGTTCTCAATCAGAGGCAGGTGTTTATCGTTGTCTCTGATTGGGAACCATATTTAGGCAGCCATATTCTTTGGGTGTTTCGTGGGTGATTGTCCTTAGTGTCCTTTGTGTTAGTTTGCACCAGTTTAGGCTGTTTTGGTTTTCACATTACGTTTATTGTTTTTGTATTGATTCGTGTTTACGTTGTTTTATTAAACATGAATCGCAATCTACACGCCACATTTTGGTCCGACTCTCCTTCTACCGAAGAAAGCCGTTACAGAATCACCCACCACAACAGGACCAAGCGGCGTGGTAATGGGCAACGGCAAAAGCAGCAGCAGGAGAAGGAACAGAGGCAGCAGCAGCAGGAGCAGCAGCAGCAGTGGGAGAGGCTGCACTACTTGGAGAAATTGACTTGGGAGGACGAATTAGACGGAAGAGGACCCTGGGTTCAGCCAGGAGAATATTGCCGCCCCAAAGAGGAGCTGGAGGCGGCGAAAGCGGAGAGGCGGCATTATTAGGCGCTAGCACGGCAGAGCGGATGGAAGCCCGAGAGTCAGCCCCAAAAATTTCTTGGGGGGGGGGGCTAACAGGGAGTATGGCTGCGCCAGGTAGGAGACCTGCGCAAACTCACTGTGCTTACCGGGGGGCTAGAGAGATTGGGCAGGCACCGTGTTATGTGGTGCGCACGGTGTCTCCAGTGCGGATGCATAGCCCGGTGCGGTACATTCCAGCTCCGCGTATCGGCCGGGCTAGAGTGAGCATCGAGCCAAGTGCCATGAAGCCGGCTCTACGCATCTGGTCCCCAGTGCGTCTCCTTGGGCCGGCTTACATGGCACCAGCCTTGCGCTCGGTGTCTCCGGTTCGCCTGCATAGCCCAGTGCGGGCTATTCCACCTCGCTGCACTGGCAGGGCGACTAAGAGCATTCAACCAGGTAAGGATGGGCAGGCTCGGTGCTCAAGAGCTCCAGTGCGCCTGCAAGGTCCGGTCTACCCAGTACCACCTCCACACCCCAGCCCTCCGGTAGCAGCTCCCCGCACCAGGCTTCCTGTGCGTGTCCTCGGCCCAGTACCACCAGTGCCAGCACCACGCATCAGGCCTACAGTGCGCCTCGCCTGTCCAGCACTGCCAGAACCTTCCTCCTCTTCAGCGCTGCCGGAGTCTCCCGCCTGTTTAGCGCTGCCAGAGCCTTCCGCCTCTCCAGCGCTGCCGGAGTCTCCCGCCTGTTCAGAACTGCCAGTCTGCAAGGAGCTGCCAGTCTGCATACAGCTGCCAGTCTGCATAGAGCTGCCAGCCTGCAAGGAGCTGCCAGTCTGCAGGGAGCTGCCAGTCTGCAAGGAGCTGCCAGTCTGCAAGGAGCTGCCAGTCTGCATAGAGCTACCAGTCTGCATGGAGCTGCCAGTCTGCAAGGAGCCGCCAGAGCTGCCGGTCTGCAGGATGCCGCCAGAGCTGCCAGTCTGCAGGGAGCCACCAGAGCCGCCGGTCTGCAGGATGCCGCCAGAGCTGCCAGTCTGCAGGGAGCCACCAGAGCCGCCAGTCAGCATGGAGCAGCCGGAGCCGCCAGTCAGCATGGAGCAGCCAGAGCCGCCAGTCAGCATGGAGCAGCCAGAGTCGCCAGTCAGCATGGAGCGGCCAGTCAGCATGGAGCAGTCAGAGCAGCCAGTCAGCATGGAGCAGCCAGAGCTGCCAGTCAGCATGGAGCAGCCAGTCAGCATGGAGCAGCCAGAGCAGCCAGTCAGCATGGAGCAGCCATAAGTGCCAGTCAGCCAGACTCTTCCAGATCTGCCAGTCAGCCAGACTCTTCCAGATCTGCCAGTCAGCCAGACTCTTCCAGATCTGCCAGTCAGCCAGACTCTTCCAGATCTGCCAGTCAGCCAGACTCTTCCAGATCTGCCAGTCAGCCAGACTCTTCCAGATCCGCCAGTCAGCCAGGATCTGCCAGAACCACCAGCCAGCCAGGATCTGCCGGATCCAACTACCTGCCTGAGCTTCCTCTCAGTGCTGAGCTTCCTCTCAGTGCTGAGCTTCCTCTCAGTGCTGAGCTTCCTCTCAGTGCTGAGCTTCCTCTCAGTGCTGAGCTTCATCTCTCAGTCCCGAGCTACCCCTCAGTCCCGAGCTGCCCCTCAGTCCCGAGCTGCCCCTCAGTCCCGAGCTGCCCTTCAGTCCCGAGCTGCCCCTCAGTCCCGAGCTGCCCCTCAGTCCCGAGCTGCCCCTCAGTCCCGAGCTGTCCCTCAGTCCCGAGCTGCCCCTCAGTCCAGTGGGGTTCTGGGTGAGGACTACTAGGCCATGGTCGGCGGCGAGGGTGGACTATCCAGGGACGCGAGGAGGAGGGACTAAGACTTCGATAGAGTGGGGTCCACGTCCCGCGCCGGAGCCGCCACCATGGACAGACGCCCACCCGGACCCTCCCCTATGGTTTTTGGTGTGTGTCCGGGAGTCCGCACCTTGGGGGGGGGGGGTTCTGTCACGCCCTGGTCGAAGTATTTTGTGTTTATTTTCATTTATTTGGTCAGGCCAGGGTGTGGCATGGGTTTTTGTATGTGGTGTGTTGGGTTTGTAGCTTAGTGGGGTGTTCTAGTGAAGTCTATGGCTGTCTGAAGTGGTTCTCAATCAGAGGCAGGTGTTAATCGTTGTCTCTGATTGGGAACCATATTTAGGCAGCCATATTCTTTGGGTGTTTCGTGGGTGATTGTCCTTAGTGTCCTCTGTGTTAGTTTGCACCAGTTTAGGCTGTTTTGGTTTTCACATTACGTTTATTGTTTTTGTATTGATTCGTGTTTACGTTGTTTTATTAAACATGAATCGCAATCTACACGCCGCATTTTGGTCCGACTCTCCTTCTACCGAAGAAAGCCGTTACATCTGACTTAGAATATGTGGACAACTACAAATACCTAGGTGTCTGGTTAGACTGTAAACTCTCCTTCCAGACTCACATTAAGCATCTCCAATCCAAAAATTAAATCTAGAATCGGCTTCCTATTTCCCAACAAAGCCTCCTTCACTCATGCTGCCAAACATACCCTCGTAAAACTGAGCATCCTACCGATCCTCGACTTCGGCGATGTCATTTACAAAATAGCCTCCAACACTCTACTCAACCAATTGGATGCAGTCTATCACAGTACCATCTGTTTTGTCACCAAAGCCCCATATACTACCCACCACTGCAACCTGTACTCTCTCGTTGGCTGGCCCTCGCTTCATACTTCATACTAGCTTTAAGCACCAACTGTCAGAGCAGCTCACAGATTACTGCACCTGTACATAGCCCACCTATAATTTAGCCCTATCAACTACCTCTTTCCCAACTGTATTTAATTTATTTATTTATTTTGCTCCTTTGCACCCCATTATTTTTATTTCTACTTTGCACATTCTTCCATTGCAAAACTACCATTCCAGTGTTTTACTTGCTATATTGTATTTACCTTGCCACCAAGGCCTTTTTTGCCTTTACCTCCCTTCTCACCTCATTTGCTCACATTGTATATAGACTTGTTTATACTTTATTTTTGACTTAATTTTTTTTTTACTCCATGTGTAACTCTGTGTTGTTGTATCTGTCGAACTGCTTTGCTTTATCTTGGCCAGGTCGCAATTGTAAATGAGAACTTGTTCTCAACTTGCCTACCTGGTTAAATAAAGGTAAAATAAAATAAATAAAAATAAATACTCGTTGCCAAACCAACTGGCTCCAGGTCATCTACAAGTTTTTGCTAGGTAAATCCCCGCCTTCCCACAGCTCACTGGTCACCATAGCAGCACCCACCCGTAGCAAGCGCTCCAGCAGGTATATCTCACTGGTCACCCCCAAATCCAATTCCTCATTTGGTCACCTTTCCTTCCAGTTCTCTGTTGCCAATGACAGGAATGAACTGCAAAAATCACTGAAGCTGGAGACTCATATCTCCCTCACTAGCTTTAAGCACCGGCCCATCTGTAAATAGCCCTTCCAACTACCTCATCCCCTTGCTGCATTTATTTTTTTATCTTGCTCCTTTGCACCCCAGTATCTCTACTTGCACATGTATCTTCTACACATCAATCACTCCAGTGTTTAATTGGTATATTGTAATTACTTCGCCACTATGGCCTATTAACTTATCCTCCCTCATTTGCAGAAACTGTATATAGACTTTTTATACTGTATTATTGACTGTATATTTGTTTATTCCATGTGTAACTCTGTGTTGTTGTATGTGTCGAACTGCTTTGCTTTATCTTGGCAAAGGTCGCAGTTGTAAATGAGAACTTGTTAGAGAACTAGCCCACCTGGTTAAATAAAGGTGAAATAAAATAAATAAAATGCATGTTTTTTTAAATGTGCCGGATGGCCTACAACACGACGTCATTTAGCTGCAAACAATGACGAGCTCAAAGCCAAGGAACAATAACCTCCCTCTCCTTGAGTTTTACAAAATGTACGTTAGTGCTGAGCATTTCCCTGTTCTGAGGAGACATGCACTGTGTTCAGGACGACCTACTGCTGTGAGCAGTTCTTTTCCAAACGGACTCTTGCAAAGAGTCGTTTCCGCTCAAGACTGACTGACACAAACCTGGAAAACCAGCTGCGAGTAGCGTCATCTTCACTGCCAGCTGACATCAAACGCCTCGTCAAAGATAAGCAGTTTCAGCCATCGCATTAGAGGTGAGTTTGAACAAGTAATCATAATAACAACAACATTATTTACAATACTAATATTTATTTAAATAGGAATAGCACTTTTCTAAATACTCAAGGACACAAGAAACATCATAAGTCATATTTAAACTTTAAAACCAATGTCAGTGATTAAAGTCACATTAAAACACGAATAAAGCATAAAATAGCAAATATTTATAATATGGCCCCCAAATTAATTTATAAATATCCAAATGGCAGAAACTTTCCCCACCCCTGGCTTAAAGCATGAGGGGAAGAAAACGAACCATTGATGTAGGTGGACTGTTTCCTGTCAGTTAGATATGACTGTACCCAATTCAATGCTACCTCCTTAAAAACATAATGCAATCATTTTGTCAAAAGATCCACTAAATCAAATGCTGCACTAAAATCTAAAAATAGTACACCCACAAACCTGCCATTATCCATAGCATTGAGCCACTGGTCAGTCATGTCAACCAATGCAGAGATAGTGGAATGGTTTTTGTAATAAGCATGCTGATTGGCTGTGATTAGATCTTTCTTTTCCATGTACTCCCATATTTGTCTACTCACAATACCCTCCAATATCTTACTGCGTGAAGGGAGTAGACTAATTGGTTGACTATTAGCAGGAGTAATGTGTTCTTTGCTGTCTTTCGGAATTGGACACAGCATAGCATGCTTCCATACATTTGCAAACATCCCCTTTTCCAGTGACCAATTCAATATTTGGGTGTTTACATTATCGCTCAGTAAATACATTTTCTTTGTAAAAAAAATCAGCAACATGATTGTCAATATCAGCAGTTTTTTTTTTATTGTTCTCCATCAACCTCCACACTAGATGGGCATGATTGTCCATTACCTCAGGATGATTTAAATCTCGCTACAGAATGTTTTATTGAATTAATAAAACATTCTGTAGCGTGATTTAAATCATCCTCTAGATAAATCAGCTTCCAGGGTACAGCAGCCAAATCATTTTGAAATTGCTCATGATTAAATGTTTTAACATTTCTCTTGACCACAATCCTTGGGGGTTTCTTTGAAACCTTGGTGTTCGTGGTTATGGTCTGTCCTGGCCACTGGCATTGATCTGTCTTTAAAGCATTGCAATGGTATATTACAGAAGATCAGATCAATGTGTCCGAACGGTGACCTAACTTAGTTGATGATCTAGTAGTATAATTAACCATTTGTTTCAAACCACAGCTCTCAGCATATCTTAGTTACTGTATATATGAATTATTATGATCCTTCCAATTTATATTCAAATCACCCAAGATAATTACATCTCTGTTACTATCTGTGGCCTGGTAAAACCTTGTGCATAAGTTATCCAGATAGGACACCTTAGAGCTAGGAGGTTTATACACACATCCTGCCAATATGGGTGCCTGGTGAGGCAGATGTACTTGAGCCCATAGTGCCTCTATTTGACACACATTAAGGTCATCCCTCCTCTTAAAAGGTACAGTATATGATTCTGAATGTACAGTGCTACACCACACCATTCCTATTCCTGTCCCTTCTAAGTTAGGACATCTACTTTGCGCATGACACAAGTAATATTTCCAACAATTGTTTACAGACCGAATATTTCACTTATAATTCAGTGTATCACATATCCAGTGGTTCAGAAGTTAACATACACTATGTTGACAGCTTGGAAAATTCCAGAAAATGATGTCATGGCTTTAGAAGCTTCTGATAGGCTAATTGACATAATTTGAGTCAATTGGAGGTGTACCTGTGGATGTATTTCAAGGCCTACCTTCAAACTCAGTGCCTCTTTGCTTGACATTATGGGAAAATCAGAAGAAATCAGCCAAGACCTCAGAAAAAAAATTGTAGACCTCCACAAGTCTGGATCATCCTTGGGAGCAGTTTCCAAATGCCTGAATGTACCACGCTCATCTGCACAAACAATAGTATGCAAGTATAAACACTATGGGACCACGCAGCCATCATAGCGCTCAGGAAGGAGACACGTCTCCTAGAGATATTTTTCAGCGGCAGGGACTGGGAGTCTAGTCAGGATCAAGGGAAAGATTAATGAGGAAGTAGAGAGAGATCCTTGATAGAAACCTGCACCAGAAAGCTCAGCGATTCAGACTGGGGCAAAGGTTCACCTTCCAACAGGACAACGGCCCTAAGCACACAGCCAAGACAATGCAGGAGTGACTTCGGGACAAGTCTCTGAATGTCCTTGAATGGTCCAGCCAGAGTCCGGACCTGAACCCAATCGAACCTCTCTGGAGAGACCTGAAAATAGCTGTGCAGCGACGCACCCCATCCAATCTGACAGAGTTTGAGAGGATCTGCAGAGAAGAATGGGAGAAACTCCCCAAATACAGGTGTGCCAAGCTTGTCGCGTCATATGCAAGAAGACTCAAGGCTGTAGTCGCTGCCAAAGGTGCTTCAACAACATACTGAGGGTCTGAAGGGTCTGAATACTTATGAAGGGTCTGAATACTTATGTAAATGTAGCATTTCCGTTTTTTATTTTTAGTACATTTGTAAAAATGTCTAAAACCAGTTTTTGCTTTGTCATTATGGGGTGATAATTGATGAGGGGGAAAAAAAAACCATTTAATCAATTTTAGAATAAGGCTGTAAAATTTGAAAAAAAATAAAGGGGTCTGGATACTTTCTGAATGCACTGTACAGGGCTATATATCAATCTAGAACAGGATGATCTATTTTGGATGCAATTTGAATGGAGTTGATGGAGAGAGAGAGACTGTGAGAGAGTGCTCTACAGTGCAGTTTAAGAAACCATTACGCTGGAATTAAAGAACTTATACTCTTTACAATTAAAAAACAAGGTGACCCCCGAAAGTCTGATGGAAATGGGTAAATTAGACGGGCATTCGGTCTTTATAGGCTGTGCCACAGCAAATGTAGGCCTACCTGTCACAAGAAAAAAAGTTCCCATGATGAGATGATATGTAGGTCTACATACATGGTGAACTGCTCTCCATACTGAGATGGGCTGTCTGAGCCTATCCTGAGGGTAGATTCATCATGCATGGTGAACTGCTCTCCATACTGAGATGGGCTGTCTGTGCGTATCCCGAGCGTTGATTTATCATGCATGGTGAACTGCACTCCATACTGAGATGGGCTGTCTGAGCCTAATCTGAGTGTCGATTTATCATGCATGGTGAACTGCTCTCCATACTGAGATGGGCTGTCTGAGCCTAATCTGAGTGTCGATTTATCATGCATGGTGAACTGCTCTCCATACTGAGATGGGCTGTCTGGGCCTACCCTGAGGGTAGATTCATCATGCATGGTGAACTGCACTCCATTCTGAGATGGGCTGTCTGGGCCTACCCTGAGGGTAGATTCATCATGCATGGTGAACTGCTCTCCATACTGAGATGGGCTGTCTGTGCCTATCCCGAGCGTTGATTTATCATGCGTGAACTGCATTCCATACTGAGATGGGCTGTCTGAGCCTAATCTGAGTGTCAGTGTTACCCTTCAGGTCAGTGTTAGCCTCCAAGTCAGTGTTACCCTCCAGGTCAGTGTTACCCTCCAGGTCAGTGTTACCCTTCAGGTCAGTGTTACCCTCCAGGTCAGTGTTACCCTTCAGGTCAGTGTTACCCTCCAGGTCAGTGTTACCCTTCAGGTCAGTGTTAGCCTCCAGGTCAGTGTTACCCTTCAGGTCAGTGTTAGCCTCCAGGTCAGTGTTACCCTTCAGGTCAGTGTTACCCTCCAGGTCAGTGTTACCCTTCAGGTCAGTGTTACCCACCAGGTCAGTGTTACCCACCAGGTCAGTGTTACCCTTCAGGTCTATGTTACCCTTCGGGTCAGTGTTAGCCTCCAAGTCAGTGTTACCCTCCAGGTCAGTGTTACCCTCCAGGTCAGTGTTACCCTTCAGGTCAGTGTTACCCTCCAGGTCAGTGTTACCCTTCAGGTCAGTGTTACCCTTCAGGTCAGTGTTACCCTCCAGGTCAATGTTACCCTTAAGGTCAGTGTTAGCCTCCAGGTCAGTGTTACCTTTCAGGTCAGTGTTACCCTCCAGGTCAGTGTTACCCTTCAGGTCAGTGTTACCCTCCAGGTCAGTGTTACCCTTCAGGTCAGTGTTACCCTCCAGGTCAGTGTTACCCTTCAGGTCAGTGTTAGCCTCCAGGTCAGTGTTACCCTTCAGGTCAGTGTTACCCTCCAGGTCAGTGTTACCCTTCAGGTCAGTGTTACCCACCAGGTCAGTGTTATCCACCAGGTCAGTGTTACCCTCCAGGTCAGTGTTACCCTCCAGGTCAGTGTTAGCCTCCAGGTCAGTGTTACCCTTCAGGTCAGTGTTACCGACCAGGTCAGTGTTACCCTTCAGGTCTATGTTACCCTTCGGGTCAGTGTTACCCTTCAGGTCAGTGTTACCCTTCAGGTCAGTGTTACCCTTCAGGTCAGTGTTACCCTTCAGGTCTATGTTACCCACCAGATCTATGTTACCCTCCAGGTCAGTGTTACCCTTCAGGTCAGTGTTACCCTTCAGGTCAGTGTTACCCTTCAGGTCAGTGTTACCCTCCAGGTCAGTGTTACCCTTCAGGTCAGTGTTACCCTTCAGGTCAGTGTTACCCTTCAGGTCAGTGTTACCCTTCAGGTTTATGTTACCCACCAGATCTATGTTACCCTCCAGGTCAGTGTTACCCTCCAGGTCAGTGTTACCCTTCAGGTCAGTGTTACCCTTCAGGTCAGTGTTACCCTTCAGGTCTATGTTACCCACCAGATCTATGTTACCCTCCAGGTCAGTGTTACCCTTCAGGTCAGTGTTACCCTTCAGGTCAGTGTTACCCTTCAGGTCAGTGTTACCCACAGTTCAGTGTTACCCTTCAGGTCAGTGTTACCCTTCAGTTCAGTGTTACCCTTCAGGTCAATGTTACCCTTCAGTTCAGTGTTACCCTTCAGGTCAGTGTTACCCTCCAGGTCAGTGTTACCCTCCAGGTCAGTGTTACCCTTCAGGTCAGTGTTACCCTCCAAGTCAGTGTTACCCACCAGGTCAGTGTTACCCTTCAGGTCAGTGTTACCCTCCAAGTCAGTGTTACCCTTCAAGTCAGTGTTACCCTCCAGGTCAGTGTTACCCTCCAGTTCAGTGTTACCCTTCAGTTCAGTGTTACCCTTCAGGTCAGTGTTACCCACAGTTCAGTGTTACCCTCCAAGTCAGTGTTACCCTCCAGGTCAGTGTTACCCTTCAGGTCAGTGTTACCCTCCAGGTCAGTGTTACCCACCAGGTCAGTGTTACCCTTCAGTTCAGTGTTACCCTTCAGGTCAGTGTTACCCACAGTTCAGTGTTACCCTCCAAGTCAGTGTTACCCTCCAGGTCAGTGTTACCCTTCAGTTCAGTGTTACCCTCCAGGTCAGTGTTAGCCTCCAGGTCAGTGTTACCCTTCAGGTCAGTGTTACCCACCAGGTCAGTGTTACCCTTCAGGTCTATGTTACCCTTCGGGTCAGTGTTACCCTTCAGGTCAGTGTTACCCTTCAGGTCAGTGTTACCCTTCAGGTCAGTGTTACCCTTCAGGTCTATGTTACCCACCAGATCTATGTTACCCTCCAGTTCAGTGTTACCCTCCAGGTCAGTGTTACCCTTCAGGTCAGTGTTACCCTTCAGGTCAGTGTTACCCTCCAGGTCAGTGTTACCCTTCAGGTCAGTGTTACCCTTCAGGTCAGTGTTACCCTTCAGGTCAGTGTTACCCTTCAGGTCTATGTTACCCACCAGATCTATGTTACCCTCCAGGTCAGTGTTACCCTCCAGGTCAGTGTTACCCTTCAGGTCAGTGTTACCCTTCAGGTCAGTGTTACCCTTCAGGTCTATGTTACCCACCAGATCTATGTTACCCTCCAGGTCAGTGTTACCCTTCAGGTCAGTGTTACCCTTCAGGTCAGTGTTACCCACAGTTCAGTGTTACCCTCCAGGTCAGTGTTACCCTTCAGGTCAGTGTTACCCTTCAGTTCAGTGTTACCCTTCAGGTCAATGTTACCCTTCAGTTCAGTGTTACCCTTCAGGTCAGTGTTACCCTCCAGGTCAGTGTTACCCTCCAGGTCAGTGTTACCCTTCAGGTCAGTGTTACCCTCCAAGTCAGTGTTACCCACCAGGTCAGTGTTACCCTTCAGGTCAGTGTTACCCTCCAAGTCAGTGTTACCCTTCAAGTCAGTGTTACCCTCCAGGTCAGTGTTACCCTCCAGGTCAGTGTTACCCTTCAGTTCAGTGTTACCCTTCAGGTCAGTGTTACCCACAGTTCAGTGTTACCCTCCAAGTCAGTGTTACCCTCCAGGTCAGTGTTACCCTTCAGTTCAGTGTTACCCTTCAGGTCAGTGTTACCCACAGTTCAGTGTTACCCTCCAGGTCAGTGTTACCCTTCAGTTCAGTGTTACCCTTCAGGTCAGTGTTACCCTTCAGTTCAGTGTTACCCACAGTTCAGTGTTACCCTTCAGGTCAGTGTTAGCCTCCAAGTCAGTGTTACCCTCCAGGTCAGTGTTACCCTCCAGGTCAGTGTTACCCTTCAGGTCAGTGTTACCCTCCAGGTCAGTGTTACCCTTCAGGTCAGTGTTACCCTCCAGGTCAATGTTACCCTTTAGGTCAGTGTTAGCCTCCAGGTCAGTGTTACCTTTCAGGTCAGTGTTACCCTCCAGGTCAGTGTTACCCTTCAGGTCAGTGTTACCCACCAGGTCAGTGTTATCCACCAGGTCAGTGTTACCCTCCAGGTCAGTGTTACCCTCCAGGTCAGTGTTAGCCTCCAGGTCAGTGTTACCCTTCAGGTCAGTGTTACCCTTCAGGTCAGTGTTACCCTCCAGGTCAGTGTTACCCACAGTTCAGTGTTACCCTCCAGGTGAGGACCAATGCGGCTTAATTATGATCTTAAAGGCTCAGCTGATCCTATATCAGCGCTCCAGCTCTGAGACTGTGAATACGGGCCCAGATGGGCAGCTCAGGCAGTGGGACTACATACTGTGGCTTTAATATCACTGTCTGTCTATCTGGCTGGCTGTCCCCTCAATCGGGGTCCAGGAAACTGGTCCTATACATGGTTTAAAACCAGTCTACTGGGTTTTATTCATCATCTCCCTCAGCTGAGAGCAGAAAGCAGGACCAATGATCAGATCTAAACACTGTGGCTTTGATATCATTGTCTGGCTCTGCTGTCCCTAGCGTGAGAAGTGTTGGCGGTGACTCCTTCTGGATACTGTCTCTCCTCCACAGGCTGTTTTCACTGACATGGATTAAGCCCTACCCTTGGACTAAAACTGGTAACTCAATGGAATTCCATTTAGACAAAAATAATTTCTACAACGGTGCCCTAAGTACAACAATGAAAACATCAGCTTAACTTCCACTCTTGGATGTGTGGATATCCCATGGCGATTCCTCGCACCTTGAACAAAGTAATTCCTGACCTGTCTCGCTTGTATTGAAGAAGAGCTGGTATGCCATCACAGTACATGAACAATAGAGACAGGCTACATGCAGTGCCCTTTCAAGAGGAAGGTATGAAGCATGCCTAAACAATTAGGATTTTCATTCATCATTAAAGATTGTGTTTTATACAGTGTTTTATAATTGATGTGGTGCCAGTTATAAGTAGTATTTTCCCTTCTCGTAACTTTTTCCACGGAGACAAACCTTTCTCTGTGTTTGTAATGCTGTACATTCATTCATTAATAATTCCAAATGGTTTCAATATGTTGGGCTGCCCTTCAGTCCTTTGGTATATTAAATATGTGGTAATTTACAGACAACTTGTCAGATAGAAATTACCTAGCCTTTGAAAGGACATTTGATAGATTTTTATACACAACATTTAAAAGGTGACAATACAATGGCATAATATACGCAGCAGCAAATGCACTTTTAGTCAAAAGGTCACAAGCCTGAACAAACCCAGAAGAGTTGTCTTTTTAGCAGCTGTATTTTATGGAAGAGACCACTGGCCCATTGACCTAACATTCCCCTAAAATATATGAATAATAAAACATAAAAAATGTTAAAGGAAAGAGTTAAAATAAATCATTCACATGCAGAGTGTTTTCTGGGTAAAATGTGACACGCCAACCTAGTGGGGGAGGATGATGCTAGTTCCTGGGTCACAGTGATGTTTTTATTTACATTTTATTTACAGAAATGCCTTCTGGAACATGTGTACTTTTATGTGCCTGATTGGATTTGAAAAAAGTCATCAACATAATGGCATTTAGTCTTTTTTTCCACCCAACTTTCAACCTAAATCCAATTTTTTGTCTATTTCACGTTGAATTCACGTTAATTGACCACTCAACCAAATGTAAATCAAAACGTTGAACTGATGTCTGTGCCCAGTGGTTAGGAAAAAAGACAGGATCCTTTCTGGCTAGCCACGATTGGATGAGATAACAGAGAGATGCTGGTGTCCAAGATCTTCTTTCTGTCTGTCAGTTTTGTGTTGCTTCCTTTGGATTGTTTAGTACACACGCGCATGCACACACACACAACCATATGTAACAATATTGCTTCCGTCCCTATCCTCGCCCCTACCTGGGCTCGAACCAGGGACCCTTTGCACACATCGACAGTTCCACACCGGTTACACATACACACACACACACACACACACACACACACACACACACACACACACACACACACACACACACACACACACACACACACACACACACACACACACACACACACACACACACACACACACACACACACACACACACACACACACACACACACACACACACACACACACACACACACGTGCCACCTTTGGCTGCCTTGCATGTTAACGAAGCGAATGGTGTTCCGTCCATTGTCCTGGCCCCCCTCCAGGGTTCTCCACCTGGGGATTTCTATCAGAACAGAAGGGTGGAGTGCTGCTGGGAAAGCCTTGGAGAGAGTCCCTGCACTGGACAGAGGTCTGGTAGAGGCTGTGGACCACATACAGTCAGACCACAGCCATGTTGACTCTGAGCCTGGACAGGGTTCTTGGGAAACACTTCAAAACTTAAACTGTATACGTGGACTGGACTGTCAGGTTGATTCTGGAAAGGGGATAGACTGTGTTAGTTTAGAGGTAGTGTAGAACATCCAGTAACTGTCAGGTTGACTCTGAGACTGGGGGATAGACTGTGTTAGTTTAGAGATAGTGTAGAACATCCAGTTACTGTCAGGTTGACTCTGAGACTGGGGGATAGACTGTGTTAGTTTAGAGATAGTGTAGCACATTCAGTTACTGTCAGGTTGACTCTGAGACTGGGGGATAGACTGTGTTAGTTTAGAGATAGTGTAGCACATTCAGTTACTGTCAGGTTGACTCTGAGACTGGGGGATAGACTGTGTTAGTTTAGAGATAGTGTAGAACATCCAGTTACTGTCAGGTTGACTCTGAGACTGGGGGATAGACTGTGTTAGTTTAGAGATAGTGTAGAACATCCAGTTACTGTCAGGTTGACTCTGAGACTGGGGGATAGACTGTGTTAGTTTAGAGATAGTGTAGAACATCCAGTTACTGTCAGGTGCAGGGTACAAAAGGTCCTCTGTAAAAACTGCAGGAGCATTGAAAAGTGTGTGGGTATCTATCTTTTATGAACAGTATTATGTCTCAGGCTATGAAAGGCCTTTAAACTTCCCTCCCTACATTGCCACGTAAAAATCTGCCCATCTGTTGCAAATCAATGTATGGAATCGTAGATAAAACGAGCAGGTATTGTGTAAAATACACAAGAACCTCGCAAAAATGTTCACTAGGCACTTCAGACAGTACCGCCATACTGTAAATCAGATGGGTTTGGTTGAGAGGTCTCAGTGTTGTGACACACAGGTGACAGAATCTGTCAGAGTAGGGAAATGGAATTGGCCTCTCTTTTCCCCTAGCAGAAACAACAACACTATCTAAGTGTGTTCAGGTGTGTTGGCTGCGCCAGTAATTGGCCATGCCTAATCTTAATGAGTGCTTGTTTCCTTTGAAATTAGGTCTGTTTGAATAGACTAAAATTAACAGCTTTGTATTAGTAAAAAAAAAAACATTGGCATACTTGTTCCATCCTGGTGGAGCAGTGGACTAATTCCATGGACAGAGAATAGAAGATAGTAGTTTCAAATCTCACTGATGCCGTGACGCAATAGAAAAGAAATGCGTTTGCATTTGTTTGGGAAACCAAAAACATATGTTCCCACAACTTCCAGTGAACCAAATGTGCTAGCTGCGAATGAACCTGGGCACAGATCAGATGTCTCTACAGGAGGAAGGTTCACCAGAAGTGCTCAAGTAGTAAAGAGCGCAACAATGATTAAATCGTGCTCTACAGCAGCCTGTGGTGAGAGGGTGTGGTGGTCGACCCTGAAATGGTTTCATGTGTGTGTGTGTGTGTGTTCACCTCATTCCTCTTTGATGAGAACAGTTTGGAAAGTGCTAAGTGACCCCATAAATGTTACACGTAGCAACTGAAACCCATTTTTCTTCTTTCTTTACAGAGATGTGGACGTGGTTCTGTGTTGTCCGTGATGCTCCAACTGCACTTGGAGGATGGATTTGTTGGGGGAGTGCATGTGAGAAAGACAGCAATGATTCAATTCCATAATTCCAATGCCTTTCTAGAGTATTGTACTATAATCTACTCTTCTGGGGGTTTTCTAAGCAGTGTTTAGATCCAAAGACCAGTTTATTCATAAAAGGTTTATTTGTATCCTACATATACAAAACTACAAACAAAAACATTTGGACATGAATGAACAAGACGTTTTTCTTTCAAAAACAACCCTGACATGATGTTGTTTTGATAATCCTGGAATGCAAGACATATGTTCTCTTTACTGGTTGGTTGACAGATTTGACTTTATCCAAGCCTACCAGTGATCACACATAATGGAATCAGTTAATAAATAAAGTTGATACAATTTAGTCCACTTAAAAGACTTGACCATCAAGTGTTCCATCATAGGAAATTGAGGAGAAAGATGACTAGATAAATTAACTTGACACACAGGAAATTGAGAAGAAAGATGACTAGATAAATGAACTTGACACACAGGAAATTGAGAAGAAAGATGACTAGATAAATGAACTTGACACACAGGAAATTGAGAAGAAAGATGACTAGATAAATGAACTTGACACACAGGAAATTGAGGAGAAAGATGACTAGATAAATGAACTTGACACACAGGAAATTGAGAAGAAAGATGACTAGATAAATGAACTTGACACACAGGAAATTGAGAAGAAAGATGACTAGATAAATGAACTTGACACACAGGAAATTGAGAAGAAAGATGACTAGATAAATGAACTTGACACACAGGAAATTGAGAAGAAAGATGACTAGATAAATGAACTTGACACACAGGAAATTGAGAAGAAAGATGACTAGATAAATGAACTTGACACACAGGAAATTGAGAAGAAAGATGACAAGATAAATGAACTTGACACACAGGAAATTGAGAAGAAAGATGACTAGATCAATGAACTTGACACACAGGAAATTGATGACGTGTTCCAGAACTTCCAACGCTCACAAGGGTAACACAGAAGTATCCTCGCTTGGACAAGGTAATCTCTATGGTCTATGGTGCAACTACCACCCACCCACCCACCCACCCACCCACCCCCACACACACACACACACACACACACACACAGGTGGAAAAAGTACCCAATTGTCATACTATTTGTTGTTCTACTACTGTTTCTACCTTAATAGAAAAAGTGAATGTCACCAAGTAAAATATTACTTGAAAGTCTAAAAGTATTTGGTTTGAAATCTGTATACCAAAGTATCAAAAGTAAATGTAATTGCTCAAATATACTTAAGTATCAAAAGTTAAAGTATAAATCATTTCAAATTGCTTAAGCAAACCAATAAATTACGGAAAGCCAGGGGCACAGACATCTTTACAAATAGAGCATTTGTGTTTAATGAGTCCACCAGATCAGAGGATAACCAGGGATGTGCGTGAATTTGTCCTTTTTCCTGTCCTGTAAGCATTCAAAATGTAACGAGTACTTTAGGGTGTCAGGGAAAATGTATGGAGTAAAAAGTACATTATTTTCTTTAGGAATGTAGTGAAGTAAAAGTTGTCAAAAATATAAATGATAAAGTAATATACAGATACCCCCAAAAACTACTTAAGTAGTACTTTAAAGTATTTTTGCTTAAGTATTTGACACCACTGCACGCAGAAGATGGAAGAGGGATAGATGAGGGGTCAATGCTTTCTTCTCCTGCTAAAATCAGAAACCTGAAGCCTCTATGGGCCCTCGTCAAAAGTATTGTACTATTTAAGAAATAGGGTGCCTTATTTGAGAGAAAAATAAACTGTAAGAACTGTCATTTATCTCAAAATACTCTCCAAAGGGATGTTGTTTTGTGTACTCTTGTTCATTTCAGAGCACTATTATAAAATGTGTTACTGCATTCTAGCTGAAGCAGAAACTGTTTACATTTACCACGAACATTCTCTCCCCAAAAGGCAGAATAAATAAAACATCAGCTACATACAGTATAATGTTTACTGGCTATTTTCCATGTTTGAAAGTGAAAGCAAAATGATTAAGACTGTTTACTTTTAAATATATTTCCAACGGCATAAGCTATTTACAAAAAACAATATCCACAACATTCCATTTCCATGTACCTTTCCCAGTAAATTCCCAGTAAATGTTGTAAAAAATATTTACCCAAGAAAGAGTCCATATAACAACTTCAGGATGCTTGTTGACCTTACAGTACTTACTTATATACTATACTTATAAAACACATTTATAAAGATGAACAAAGAAAACAGAGACCCTGCAGTATCTTCACAGTATTCTTCTATATATATTTAAGATGATCAGACCCTGCAGTATCATCACAGTATTCTTCTAAAGATATTTAAGATGAACAAAGCACTATTGTACCCTGGAATGTCTTTGCATGGGGCATCAAGAACAGATCTGATCTGAGTAAAAGAATGGATATGATCACTTGTAATCTCATTACAACATCTTCACTATGAACTACAGATGTCTATAAAGTCTACCCAGCTCAGAAGATGGACACTGGTACGTTATTGTCTTACCATAAACTGAATACAAAGCGGTTTCAAGAGTAAACAGAAGATTTAAAGAGTCATTTAAAGAGTCAGCTCTGACTCTAACTCTGCCTCATGCCAAGAGTTTGTGTGCTCTCCTTCTTGATTAGAAACAGAGCAGACCTGGGTTCAAATACAATTTGAAATCTTTCAAATGTCTCAACAAATGTTAGCTTACCTACAGTGCCAGGTGGGCAGGGTTTGCACTTTTGGGACTTTTCTATTGCAATGGGCAAGCTCAAGTCTGGAGAGAAACTGAGACGCCATCTTGGTTCCCTCTCAGCGGCCAAGAACACTTGCTGGGCTGCTACAGCAACAAGACCAAATCCATCTGTGACAAGACGGTGCAGGAGTTCTACAATTCTCTGATAGAATGACCTGCTTTAATTTCCTCACTCTCACAACCGTAAGACATTTTACCTTAGAATAATGGTGTTGTTCTGGGGCGGTTTATTTTCCTGTAGTAATGAATAAAAACTAGCTAAAGTTAAGACATTGTCAGCTGTACTATGGTCATTACTGGCTAGCTAGCGAACCAAAGCATTTTTTTTTTTAAACGTGTTTTTAGTTGCCTGGCTTGCTAGGTTGTCATCTATTCAATTCATTTTAGATGAGTTTATTGGTGTTCAAATAGAGGCAGTATGCTATTTGGAGCACCGGGCTGCTGATGTCATGCAGAGGCTGTCGTTTTGTCATTATACTTTTTCATAACAACAACGACAAGTTAGATGTCGGATGACAATAGAATGTACATGATGTCACTGCGACAACTTTAAACCAGCCTTTAGAGTGATTAGTTTGATACCACTGCCTTACATGCTGACTAGACACGATCAGGACACGCAGGTTGAAATATCAAATTTAAATCTATATCATTTGGGGACAGGTTGAAACGCATGGAACATTCATGGCAATTTAACTAGCTAGCTTGTTGTGGCTAGCTCATTTGTCCTGGGATATAAACATTGGTTTGTTATTTTACCTGAAATGCACAAGGTCCTCTACTCTGACAATGAATCCACAGATAAAACGGTAAACCGAGTTCGTTTCTAATAATCTCCCCTAGTTCAGTCTTCTTCTTCTTCTTCTTCTTCTTTGGACTTTATATGGTGGTTGGCAACCAACTTCAAGGTGCATTACCACCACCAACTGTACAAGAGTGTGGACCTCAGTTAATATTTCAATCACCCACGTGGAAATATGCTTCTAAAAACCAATGAAAAGATGGGAGAGGTGGGACTTGCAGCACGTCAAGCGTGAAAAATAGAACCAAGGTCTACTTTAGCGACTGGCTACACAGACGCTCGTTGGCTCGCGCAATCAGTTTCGATTAAACAATTGAATAACATGTATGTGTACATTTATTTTCCAACGCTCCCGATCGATGTGGCATGTGACATGTTTCAGTTCTCTTCAGTTGGTTGTTGATCATTGCTATACAGCCAGTTTCAATTTTTGTCATAGATTTTCAAGCCGATTTAAGTCAAAACTGTAACTTGCCACTCAGGAACATTCACTGTCGTCTTGGTAAGTATATTTGGCCTTGCGTTTTAAGTTATTGTCCTGCTGAAAAGTGGATTTGTCTCCCGGTGTCTGTTGGAAAGCAAACTGAAGCAGGTTTTCCTCTAGGACTTTGCCTGTGCTTAGCTCTAATCCTTTTCTTTTTACGCTAAAAAACACTTGCCGATAACAAGCATACAGATAACATGATGCATCTACCACCAAGCATGAAAATATGAAGAGTGGTACTCAGTGCTGTGTTTTGTTGGATAATGCTTTGTAGTTAGGACAAAAAGGGAATTTCTTTGCCACATTCTTTGCAATATTACTTTAGTGCCTCATTGCAAACAGGATACATGTTTTGGAATATTTGTTTATGTACAGGCTTGTACCTTTTTTTATTCTATTATCAATACATTTTTCAAATATTTTTGAGTCGCTTTTCAAGAGCCTGGGTCTCTGTAGTACCCCCTGGATTCTGCTCCAGTAGGAGAGCGATCAGGCCCTCTTTATGTGTGTCCGATAGTTTGCCATTTATATATGAGCAATTAAAACATGATAGTAATGGATTTTGAAGTAGTTCATAATAAGTATGATATATGGTATCTCTATTAGAATGCCATCGAGACCTGTCGTTTTCCCCATCTAAAAGGAATCAATTGACAACCATAGTTCGTCATGTGTAATTAGGCTTTCACAAGATTTTTTTTGTCAAACATAACAGGTAGTGTGGCTAAGTGTGGCTAAGTCAGGTAGGAGACCTGAGCCAACTCCCCGTGCTTACCGTGGAGAGAGGTGGACCGGGCACCGTGTTAAGCCATGAGGCGCACAGTGTCCCCACTGCGCAGGCATAGCCCGGTACGCTACATCGCAGCGCCTCAAATCGGCCAGGGCTAGAGTGAGAGAGCCGCCCTTCACTCCGGTGCTGCCAGAATCGCCCTCCACTCCGGCGCTGCCGGAGTCTCCCTTCAGTCCGTTGCTGCCGGAATCTCCTGTCCATTCGGGGCTGCTGCTAGGGTCCCCAGTCTGAGGTTGACGACAAGGGTCGCAGCTCTAAAGAGGTCACGGAGGCGGGTTAAGAGGCGGACAAAGACTATGGTGAAGTGGGGTCCACGTCCTGCGCCAGAGCCGCCACCGCGGACAGACGCCCACCCAGACCCTCCCCTATAGGTTCAGGTTTTGTTGCCGGAGCCCGCACCTTTGGGGGGGGGGGGGGGGGGGTACTGACTCGTTCTGACCTTAGTTCCTTTTTTATGTCTTTGTTTAGTTTGGTCAGGGTGTGAGTTGGGGTGGGTAGTCTATGTTCTTTTCTCTATGTTGTGGTTTTGTGTTTGGCCTGGTATGGTTCTCTATCAGAGGCAGGTGTCG
The DNA here is from genome assembly GCF_057628025.1 of Oncorhynchus mykiss. Classification (NCBI taxonomy): domain Eukaryota; kingdom Metazoa; phylum Chordata; class Actinopteri; order Salmoniformes; family Salmonidae; genus Oncorhynchus; species Oncorhynchus mykiss. Next base: position 50,545,307 of record NC_143044.1, on the reverse strand, counting down.
TTCGTTACTTAGGTAGCCTTTTCCCACCTGTGATTTGTGGGTGATTATTTCCTGTTTAGTGTTTTTTCCATTCACCTTACAGGACTGTTTGTTTGTCGTTTATTGTTTTGTTCAGTGTTCATTACTTTATTAAATAACATGAACACTTACCACGCTGCGCTTTGGTCCTCACCTTCTTCCACCACAGACGATCGTTACAGTTTCATGCATGTAGTTTATTGTTATTGTCGGCCAACAAAAGTGGTGCGCACTACAGTCAGAGGCTCCATGTGTAGCAACGTGAAGTGGGAGATCTCTAATCAGTGCATAATGAAATTACAAACACAGAATTAAGTTAGCAAAATGAGAAGTAGTAGGCTGTAATGAGCAACGACCGTTAGGTCAATCTGAATGGAGTTGTTGGGGAGCTCAGCAAAATAGACTCAACTAGCTAACATAGCTGGCTAGCTAACATAGCTGGCTTGCAAACATAGCTGGCTGGCAATCTTAGCTATGCTGTAAAACTTTTCCCTGTCCATTTACAGAATTATATTGGCACCAAAGTTGCCAGTTTAATACTGTAATTTTGCATTACAGCAGAGATGCTGTAATATGTATTTACAGTAAGGAAAATAGGACTCAAATATATTACAGCATTTCTGCTATACATGTACAGAGATAATGTAATGTTTAACAGTAAGTAAAATACTATTGCATAATCTCTGCTATAAAGCAAAATTACAGCATAAACCTGGCAACTATTGTGGCAGGAAATTCTCCCTGAAATATAAATGTAAGAAAAACAATATATTTGTACATAAAAATAAATGTATTCAAAGTGGTAACAACATTACCAAGAATTTAAGAACAGAACTGAAAAAAGTAACCAAATAAGAGCCTCATGACAACACTAATGTAAAAACTTAATTGTGTGCCTGTGTGTGAGCGGTGTGGGGGAGAGAGAGACAAAGAGAGAGAGGAAGATAGAGTTAGCATTAGGATTGGGTACAACCCTAGATCTATGATCAGGGGCAAGCAGCAGAGGGAACACCCCCCTACACTGAACAAAAATAGAAATGCAACATGTAAAGTGTTCTGTTGGTGTGTTTCATGAGCTGAAATAAAAGATCCCCGAAATGTTCCTGTTAGTGAGCGTTTCTCAAGAAACTGATTAAACGGCACCTTGTGTTGGGGGCAATTAAAGGCCACTGTAAAATGTGCAGTTTTGTCATACAACACAATGCCAGAGATGTGTCAAGTTTTGTGGGAGCGCACAATTGGCATGCTGACTGCAGGAATGTCCACCAGAGCTGTTGCCAGATAATTGAATGTTAATTTGTGCAAGTAGACATCGTAATATAATGTGAATAAAAGGCCTATAGTATACCAGTAAACATCCTGATATGTGAATAAGGCCTATAGTATACCAGTAAACATCCTGATATGTGAATAATAGGCCTATAGTATACCAGTAAACATCCTGATATGTGAATAAGGCCTATAGTACACCAGTAAAGATCCTGATATGTGAATAATAGGCCTATAGTATACCAGTAAACATCCTGATATGTGAATAATAGGCCTATAGTACACCAGTAAACATCCTGATATGTGAATAAGGCCTATAGTATATCCTTCCTGTTTGGCCCTGTCCGGGGGTGTCCTCGGATGGGGCCACAGTGTCTCCTGACCCCTCCTGTCTCAGCCTCCAGTATTTATGCTGCAGTAGTTTATGTGTCGGGGGGCTAGGGTCAGTTTGTTACATCTGGAGTACTTCTCCTGTCCTATTCGGTGTCCTGTGTGAATTTAAGTGTGCTCTCTCTAATTCTCTCTTTCTTTCTCTCTCTCGGAGGACCTGAGCCCTAGGACCATGCCTCAGGACTACCTGACATGATGACTCCTTGCTGTCCCCAGTCCACCTGGCCGTGCTGCTGCTCCAGTTTCAACTGTTCTGCCTTATTATTATTGGACCATGCTGGTCATTTATGAACATTTGAACATCTTGGCCATGTTCTGTTATAATCTCCACCCGGCACAGCCAGAAGAGGACTGGCCACCCCACATAGCCTGGTTCCTCTCTATAGGTTTATTCCTAGGTTTTGGCCTTTCTAGGGAGTTTTTCCTAGCCACCGTGCTTCTACATCTGCATTGCTTGCTGTTTGGGGTTTTAGGCTAGGTTTCTGTACAGCACTTTGAGATATCAGCTGATGTACGAAGGGCTATATGAATACATTTGATTTGATTTGATAGTATACCAGTAAACATCCTGAAATGATGGGAAAGAGTCAGAAGTGTTTGGCCTGAAGATGAGTCAAACACTAGTTTGCTGCCTAGCCCTAACTCTGTATCAGGACTTATTTATAAAAAGTGACCAGGGCTTCAGCTGACCTTTCTGAGGATTGATGAGTGAATATGCCCCGATGCGAATGAGTCAGAAGTGTTTGGATTTGAAAATGAGTCAAACACTAGTAGGGCTGGCTAGTCTTATATATATATATATATCAGGGTTTATTTATTTAAATCGCTCACACACCCACACATGTGGGCATGCACACACATTTATTTAATCTATCCTGGTTTGGATGTTGATGCTGTAGCAGACCCTCCTGACTGGAGAACCAGGGACAATACCCAGCTGTGTGAGGAACGCTAGGACATGACAGTTCACTGACACACACACACGCTACCTTGCTGTCTCTCTCTCTCTCATACACTCAAGCTCTGCAGGAGGTCAGTCACCCCACCTGCAGTCTGCAGTCCATTTTTATGTGTGAAAGTGAAAAATGGATAACCTCTACAGGTGTGGCATCTTAATTTGATCATGTTGCAGGAGAAACTTGTAGTGTATTTGAGGTTTTAAAACCTTTTGTGACTAGGGGGCAGTAATGTCATTTTTGGAAAAATAACGTTCCCGTAGTAAACGGGATATTTTGTCAGGACAAGATGCTAGAATATGCATATAATTGACAGCTTAGGATAGAAAACACTCTAAAGTTTCCAAAACTGTAAAAATATTGTCTGTGAGTATAACAGAACTGATGTTGCAGGTGAAAGCCTGAGAAACATCCAATCGGGAAGTGCCTCATGTTTTGAAAGCACTGCGTTCCAATGCGTCCCTTTTGAGTAGTGAATGGGCTATCAATTACTCTTTCTCCGTATTCCCGAAGGTGTCTACAGCATTGTGACGTAGTTTTACGCATTTATGTTGAAGAAACAGGAAACAGCAGAGGGAACACCCCCCTATCCACATCGATGGAACAGTAGTGGAGAGGGTAGTAAGTTTTAAGTTCCTCGGCATACACATCACAGACAAACTGAATTGGTCCACTCACACAGACAGCATCGTGAAGAAGGCGCAGCAGCGCCTCTTCAACCTCAGGAGGCTGAAGAAATTTGGCTTGTCACCAAAAGCACTCACAAACTTCTACAGATGCACAATTGAGAGCATCCTGGCGGGCTGTATCACCGCCTGGTACGGCAACTGCTCCGCCCTCAACCGTAAGGCTCTCCAGAGGGTAGTGAGGTCTGCACAACGCATCACCGGGGGCAAACTACCTGCCCTCCAGGACACCTACACCACCCGATGTCACAGGAAGGCCAAAAAGATCATCAAGGACATCAACCACCCGAGCCACTGCCTGTTCACCCCGCTATCATCCAGAAGGCGAGGTCAGTACAGGTGCATCAAAGCTGGGACCGAGAGACTGAAAAACAGCTTCTATCTCAAGGCCATCAGTCTGTTAAACAGCCACCACTAACACTGAGTGGCTGCTGCCAACACACTGACACTGACTCAACTCCAGCCACTTTAATAATGGGAATTGATGGGAAATGATGTAAATATATCACTAGCCACTTTAAACAATGCTACCTTATATGATGTTACTTACCCTACATTATTCATCTCATATGCATACGTATATACACTGTACTCTATATCATCGACTGTATCCTTATGTAATACATGTATCACTAGCCACTTTAACTATGCCACTTTGTTTACATACTCATCTCTTATGTATATACTGTACTCGATACCATCTACTGTATCTTGCCTATGCTGCTCTGTACCATCACTCATTCATATATCCTTATGTACATATTCTTTATCCCCTTACACTGTGTACAAGACAGTAGTTTTGGAATTGTTAGTTAGATTACTTGTTATTACTGCATTGTCGGAACTAGAAGCACAAGCATTTCGCTACACTCGCATTAACATCTGCTAACCATGTGTATGTGACAAATAAAATTTGATTTGATTTGATTTGATTTGAATACCCGTAAGCGGCTACATTGCACAAGTGGTCACCTGATGGCTCCCAGAGTGACTCTCGTGTAAAATACAAAGGTAGCCATTATTCCAATCGGTCCTACTGAAAAACGAATTGTCCCGGTGGATATATTATCGAATAGATATTTGAAAAACACCTTGAGGATTAATTATAAACAACGTTTGCCATGTTTCTGTCGATATTATGGAGCTAATTTGGAATATTTTTAGGCGTTTTCGTGACTGCAATTTCCGGGCGATTTCTCAGCCAAACTTGAAGAACAAACGGAGCTATTTCACCTACAAAAATAATATTTTTGGAAAAAAGGAACATTTTCTATCTAACTGGGAGTCTCGTGAGTGAATACATCCGAAGCTCATCAAAGGTAAACGATTTAATTTGATTGCTTTTTTTATTTCAGTGACCAAGTTACCTGCTGCTAGCTGGACAAAATGCTATGCTAGGCTATCGATAAACTTACACAAATGCTTGTCTAGCTTTGGCTGTAAAGCATATTTTGAAAATCTGAGATGACAGGGTGATTAACAAAAGGCTAAGCTGTGTCTCAATATATTTCATTTGTGATTTTCATGAATAGGAATATTTTCTAGGAATATTAATGTCCGTTGCGTTACGCTAATTAGTGTCAGTCGATGATTACGCTCCCGCATGCGGGGTTTAAAAGGTTAATGCGGGGTTTAAAAGGCATCTGAAGTTTGTAATTTCCACTTTGAAATTTCAGACATGATTTTCTCTTACGAAAAATTCATAAATTCACATTTCCTGTTGCTGCAAGATTATTTTCCTGCTGTAGCAAACTGGCTCAAATTAAAATCCTACATCTGTACTTCCTCAGATCCTAATAGCACCCAGCAAACATTAAAGGAAAATTACACTCAAAATCGCATCATACTGGAGAATCAGGACAGAACCTCGGCCGGTAATAATTGGTTATTATGTATGGATGACCTTCAGGGTCCAAGGTTGTGAGAGACAACACACTACAGACACCAGGCATGCTAAGTTCAGAGTTGGCATACACACACACACACACACACACACACACACACACACACACACACACACAGACCTTTCAAGTCGGCATACCAGTTCTTTCCCCCCTACTCTTAGGTTGTACAGTTCCCCTCCTTACATCAGAGGAGTTCTGAGAAAGAGAAGCTGGAGTAATGTGTTGACTACTCACTGCAGGCCAAGGACGCATAAAACTTTCATATAACTGCTTCAAGCTTTGGTTATTTCGTTTATGGCTTTGATGTTGCAATGCTATCCTTCAAATATTCAATATAATTAAACATTATGTGCTATCAACGTCATCTACTGATCGTAGGACATTAAGTATTGTTTTGCTTTTAACAGCATGATCCATTTTTTTCTGCTTCTTCAGACAAATGATGTGAACCAACATGGAAGTATTTCATGTACAGTAGGGCCTCCCATGTGTTTAGATGTCTCTTCTTCATCATTCTTCACCATCTTTAAACTAACTGGATCTGGTAGGTGGATCTTGTGGCTCAACCCAACAAATACTTTGTAAAGCTTCTGAACAGTGAATCTGAAAAACTATGCTATTCTTAACTTCAGTTACATAATGTGAGTTATTGTATGAGTGTGTGTGTGTGTGTGTGTGTGTGTGTGTGTGTGAGATGTGAGTTATTGCTAGGTTTAGCTAACTGGCTCAATGCGATGGAAGAAAGAGGTACAAATCCACAGTTCAAAGCAAGAATGAGGGAGACATGATTCAGTTAGCTATGTAGGGTTACATTTTCACTGCCTATGGAAAAACCAATCAATCAATAACACAAGCATACCTGAATAACTAATGTTGTTACTGAAAGAACATGTCAATCGATACACGCTTCTATAAGTAAGTGATTATGATACAATACGAGTGCAACTCGGTGTTAGAGGACTGGGATGAATAATCAGTGTTAGATGACTGGGATGAATAATCAGTGTTATGGATAATCAGTGTTAATCAGTGTTATGGATAATCAGTGTTAATCAGTGTTATGGATGAGAGAAAATATCTACAAGAAGGGTAACTAAAAGACTTCCACCAATTTGATATATTTTTTTAACCTTTTCATCAGGTAGATTGAGATTTGTCCATTCTCTTTTACAATAATAACCAAGCCAGACAAGAATCTTAACTTCCCTAATGACAACATTTATCAGACTTACAGAGCAGACGCTTCCCTCCCTTAGATCTAGGATTCCAGACGGCATTTCATTTATTTACTTAAACTTTATTTAACCAGGTAGGCCAGTTGAGAACAAGTTCTCATTTACAACTGCAACCTGGCAAAGATAAAGCAAAGTAGTGCGACGAAAACAACGACACAGAGTTACACATGGAATAAACAAACGTACAGTCAATAACACAATAGAAAAATCTGTATACAGTGTGTGCAAATGAAGTAAGGAGGTAAGGCAATAAATAGGTCAATAGTGGCAAAGTAAATACAATTTAGCAATTTACACTGGAGTGATATATGTGCAGATGAGGATGTGCAAGTAGAAATACTGGTGTGCAAAAGAGCAGAAAAACAAAACAAATATGAGGATGAGGTAGGTAGGTAGTTGGTTGGATGGGCTATTTTCAGATGGGCTGTGTACAGCTGCAGCAATCGGTAAGCTGCTCTGACAGCTGACGCTTAAAGTTAGTGAGTGAGATATGTCTCCAACTTCAGTGATTTTTGCAATTCGTTCCAGTCTGTCATTGGAAGCAGAGAACTGGAAGGAAAGGCGGCCAAAGTAGGTGTTGGCTTTGGGGGTGACCAGTGAAATATATCTGTTGGAGGGTGTGCTACAGGTGGGTCTTGCTATGGTGACCAGTGAGCAGAGAAAAGGCGGAGCTATACCTAGCAAAGACTTGTAGATTACCTGGAGCCAGTGGGTTTGGCGACGAATATGTAGCAAGAACCAGCCAACGAGAGCATACAGGTTGCAGTGGTGGGTAGTATATGGCACTGTGATAGACTGCATCCAATTTGCTGAGTAGAGTGTTGGAGGCTTATTTGTAAATTACATCGCCGAAGTCAAGGATCGGTAGGATAGTCAGTTTACGAGAGTAAGATTTGCAGCATGAGTGAAGTGGGATTTGTTGCAAAATAGGAAGCCGATTCTAGATTGAATTTTGGATTGGAGATGTGAGTCTGGAAGAAGAGTTTACAGTCTAGCCAGACACCTAGGTATTTATAGTTGTCCAAATATTCTAAGTCAAAACCGTCCAGAGTAGTGATGCTAGAGGGCGGGCAGGTGCAGGCAGCGATCGGTTGAAGAGCATGCATTTCATTTTACTAGCATTTAAGAGCAGTTGGAGGCCAAGGAAGGAGTGTTGTATGGCGTTAAAGCTCGTTAGGAGGTTTGTTAACGCAGTGTCCAAAGAAGGGCCGGATGTGTACAGAATGGTGTCGTTTGCGTAGAGGTGGATCAAATAATCACCTGCAGCAAGAGCGACATCATCGATATGTACAGAGAAAAGAGTCGGCCCGAGAATTAAACCCTGTGGCACCCCCTAGAGACTGCCAGAGGTCCAGACAACAGGCCCTCCGATTTGACACACTGAACTCTATCTGAGAAATAGTAAACCAGGCGAGGCAGTCATTAGAGAAACCAAGGCTGTTGAGTCTGCCGATAAGAATACGGTGATTGACAGAGTCGAAAGCCTTGGCCAGCTCGATGAAGACGGCTGCACGGTACTATCTTTTATCGATGGCGGTTATGATATCGTTTAGGACCTTGAGCATGGTTGAGGTGCACCCGTGACCAGCTTGGAAACCAGATTGCATAGCGGAGAAGATATGGTGGGATTCGAAATGACCGGTGATTTGTTTGTTCACTTGGCTTTCAAAGACTTTAGAAAGGCAGGGTAGGATAGATATAGGTCTGTAATAGTTTGGGTCTAGAATGTCTCCCTCTTTGAAGAGGGGGATGACCTCGACCGCTTTCCAATCTTTAGGAATCTCAGACGATACGAAAGAGGTTGAACAGACTAGTAGTAGGGGTTTCAACAATGGCGGCGGATAGTTTTAGGAAGAAAGGGTCCAGATTGTCTAGCCCAGCTGTTTTGTAGGGATCCAGATTTTGCAACTCTTTCAGAACATCAGCTATCTGGATTTGGGTGAAGGAGAATCGGGTGGGTTGCTTGGGCCAGTGGCTGCTGGGGGTGCAGAGCTGTTGGCCGGGGTTGGGGTAGCCAGGTGGAAAGCATGGCCAGCCATAGAGAAATGCTTATTGAAATTCTCGATTATTGTGGATTTATCGGTGTTGACAGTGTTTTCTAGCCTCATTGCAGTGGTCAGCTGGGAGGACGTGCTCTTATTCTCCATGGACTTTACAGTGTCCCAAAACTTTTTGGAATTAGTGCTGCAGGATGCAAATTTCTGTTTGGAAAATCTAGCCTTCGCTTTCCTAACTGACTGTGTATATTGGTCCCTGATTTCCCTAAAAAGTAGCATTTCGTGGGGACTATTATGTGCTAGTGCAGTACACTACAGGGTGTTTTTGTGCTGGTCAAGGGCAGTCAAGTCTGGAGTGAACCAAGGGCTATATCTTTCCTTAGTTCTACATTTTTTGAAAGGGGCATGCTTATTTAAGATGGTGAGGAAAGCACTTTTAAAGAATAACCAGGCATCCTCTACTGATGGGATGAGGTCATTATCCTTCCAGGATACCCGTGCCAGGTCGATTAGAAAGGCCTGCTCGCAGAAGTGTTTTAGGGAGCGTTTGACAGTGATGAGGGGTGGTCGTTTGACTGCGGACCCATAACAGATGCAGGCAATGAAGCAGTGAACGCTGAGATCCTGGTTGAAAACAGCAGAGGTGTATTTAGAGGGCAAGTTGGTCAGGATGATATCTATGGGGGTGCCCATGTTTACAGATTTGGGGTTGTACCTGGTAGGTTCTTTGATAATTTGTGTGAGATTGAGGGCATCTAGCTTAGATTGTAGGATGGCCGGGGTGTTGACCCAATTTAGGTCACCTAGCAGTACGAACTCTGATGATAGATGGGGGGGCAATCAGTTCATATATGGTGTCCAGGGCATAGCTGGGAGCTGAGGGGGGTCTATAACAAGCGACAACAGTGAGGGACTTATTTCTGGAGAGACGGATTTTTAAAAGTAGAAGCTTTAACTGTTTGGGCATAGACCTGAATAGTATGACAGAACTCTGCAGGCTATTTCTACAGTAGATTGCAATTTCTCCCCCTTTAGCAGTTCTGTCTTAATGGAAAATGTTGTCATTGGGGATGGAAATTTCTGCATTTTTGGTGGCCTTCCTAAGCCAGGATTCATACACGGCTAGGACATCAGAGTGTGCTAAAGCAGTGAATAAAGGAAACTTAGGGAGGAGGCTTCTGATGTTAACATGTATGAACCCAAGGCTTTTACATATACATCACTGTGGGATGTCCCATACTGTAATATGTATGGAATGGTGGAGATGAGATGGGAGTGGGAAGAGAGGGGGGAACAGAGGAGAGAGGGAAGACTGGAGAGGGGGAACAGAGGAGAGGGGAAGACTGGAGAGGGGGAACAGAGGAGAGGGGAAGACTGGAGAGGGGAAGACTGGAGAGGGGGAACAGAGGAGAGGGGAAGACTGGAGAGGGGGAACAGAGGAGAGGTGAAGACTGGAGAGGGGGAACAGAGGAGAGGTGAAGACTGGAGAGGGGAAGACTGGAGAGGGGGAACAGAGGAGAGGTGAAGACTGGAGAGGGGAAGACTGGAGAGGGGGAACAGAGGAGAGGTGAAGACTGGAGAGGGGGAACAGAGGAGAGGTGAAGACTGGAGAGGGGAAGACTGGAGAGGGGGAACAGAGGAGAGGTGAAGATTGAAGAGGGGAAGACTGGAGAGGGGGAACAGAGGAGAGGTGAAGACTGGAGAGGGGAAGACTGGAGAGGGGGAACAGAGGAGAGGTGAAGACTGGAGAGGGGAAGACTGGAGAGGGGGAACAGAGGAGAGGTGAAGACTGGAGAGGGGAAGACTGGAGAGGGGGAACAGAGGAGAGGGGAAGACTGGAGAGGGGGAACAGAGGAGAGGGGAAGACTGGAGAGGGGGAACAGAGGAGAGGGGAAGACTGGAGAGGGGGAACAGAGGAGAGGGGAAGACTGACGAGGGGATGACTGGCGAGGGGAAGACTGGAGAGGGGGAACAGAGGAGAGGGGGGGTGCAAAAAGTTTGACTTGAAAAGCTTTTGTGATCCTGGAGGATCTTTATGGAGTCATAATGCTGTGAATGATGTAAGGATACAGAGGAAATAGTACTGGATATCCTAGAGGTCAAAACCTATTAATTCCTGTCAAAATACATAAGTACTGTATTTCCATTGTCTCACGTCAGATATTTTCAGGAATCAATATAAAGAGTATTGTCATTACTACTCAACGAGACAACTCAATTGTCAATTTGATATTGTAATAAGTTATATTCTGTTCTGCTAATAGCCACAGCCATCAGTAGTTAACCCCTATTATAAGACCATCAGTAGTTAACCCCTATTATAAGACCAGCCAACCATCAGTAGTTCAAATCAAATCAAATCAAATTTATTTTATATAGCCCTTCGTACATCAGCTGATATCTCAAAGTGCTGTACAGAAACCCAGCCTAAAACCCCAAACAGCAAGCAATGCAGGTGAAGAAGCACGGTGGCTAGGAAAAACTCCCTAGAAAGGCCAAAACCTAGGAAGAAACCTAGAGAGGAACCAGGCTATGTGGGGTGGCCAGTCCTCTTCTGGCTGTGCCGGGTGGAGATTATAACAAAACATGGTCAAGATGTTCAGATGTTCATAAATGACCAGCATGGTCGAATAATAATAAGGCAGAATAGTTGAAACTGGAGCAGCAGCACAGTCAGGTGGACTGGGGACAGCAAGGAGTCATCATGTCAGGTATTCCTGGGGCATGGTCCTAGGGCTCAGGTCCTCCGAGAGAGAGAAAGAAAGAGAGAATTAGAGAGAGCATATGTGGGATGGCCAGTCCTCTTCTGGCTGTGCCGGGTGGAGATTATAACAGAACATGGCCAAGATGTTCAAATGTTCATAAATGATCAGCATGGTCGAATAATAATAAGGCAGAACAGTTGAAACTGGAGCAGCAGCACAGCCAGGTGGACTGGGGACAGCAAGGAGTCATCATGTCAGGTAGTCCTGGGGCATGGTCCTAGGGCTCAGGTCCTCCGAGAGAGAGAAAGAGAGAAGGAGAGAATTAGAGAACGCACACTTAGATTCACACAGGACACCGAATAGGACAGGAGAAGTACTCCAGATATAACAAACTGACCCTAGCCCCCCGACACATAAACTACTGCAGCATAAATACTGGAGGCTGAGACAGGAGGGGTCAGGAGACACTGTGGCCCACTCCGAGGACACCCCCAGACAGGGCCAAACAGGAAGGATATAACCCCACCCACTTTGCCAAAGCACAGCCCCCACACCACTAGAGGGATATCTTCAACCACCAACTTACCATCCTGAGACAAGGCTGAGTATAGCCCACAAAGACCTCCGCCACGGCACAACTTAAGGGGGGGGGGGGGGGCGCCAACCCAGACAGGATGACCACATCAGTGACTCAACCCACTCAGGTGACGCACCTCCTCCAGGGACGGCATGAGAGAGCCCCAGTAAAGCCAGTGACTCAGCCCCTGTAATAGGGTTAGAGGCAGAGAATCCCAGTGGAAAGAGGGGAACCGGCCAGGCAGAGACAGCAAGGGTGGTTCGTTGCTCCAGAGCCTTTCCGTTCACCCTCCCACTCCTGGGCCAGACTACACTCAATCATATGACCCACTGAAGAGATGAGTCTTCAGTAGAGACTTAAAGGTTGAGACCGAGTTTGCGTCTCTGACATGGGTAGGCAGACCGTTCCATAAAAATGGAGCTCTATAGGAGAAAGCCCTGCCTCCAGCTGTTTGCTTAAAAATTCTAGGGACAATTAGGAGGCCTGCGTCTTGTGACCGTAGCGTACGTGTAGGTATGTACGGCAGGACCAAATCAGAGAGATAGATAGGAGCAAGCCCATGTAATGCTTTGTAGGTTAGCAGTAAAACCTTGAAATCAGCCCTTGCTTTGACAGGAAGCCAGTGTAGAGAGGCTAGCACTGGAGTAATATGATCAAATTTTTTGGTTCTAGTCAGGATTCTAGCAGCCGTATTTAGCACTAACTGAAGTTTATTTAGTGCTTTATCCGGGTAGCCGGAAAGTAGAGCATTGCAGTAGTCTAACCTGGAAGTGACAAAAGCATGGATTAATTTTTCTGCATCATTTTTGGACAGAAAGTTCCTGATTTTTGCAATGTTTCGTAGATGGAAAAAAGCTGTCCTTGAAATGGTCTTGATATGTTCTTCAAAAGAGAGATCAGGGTCCAGAGTAACGCCGAGGTCCTTCACAGTTTTATTTGAGACGACTGTACAACCATTAAGATTAATTGTCAGATTCAACAGAAGATCTCTTTGTTTCTTGGGACCTAGAACAAGCATCTCTGTTTTGTCCGAGTTTAAAAGTAGAAAGTTTGCAGCCATCCACTTCCTTATGTCTGAAACACATTCTTCTAGCAAGGGCAATTTTGGGGCTTCACCATGTTTAATTGAAATGTACAGCTGTGTGTCATCTGCATAGCAGTGAAAGTTAACATTATGTTTTCGAATAACATCCCCAAGAGGTAAAATATATAGTGAAAACAAAAGTGGTCCTAAAACGGAACCTTGAGGAACACCGAAATTTACAGTTGATTTGTCAGAGGACAGACCATTCACAGAGACAAACTGATATCTTTCCGACAGATAAGATCTAAACCAGGCCAGAACTTGTCCGTGTAGACCAATTTGGGTTTCCAATCTCTCCAAAAGAATGTGGTGATCGATGGTATCAAAAGCAGCACTAAGGTCTAGGAGCACGAGGACAGATGCAGAGCCTCGGTCCGATGCTATTAAAATGTCATTTACCACCTTCACAAGTGCCGTCTCAGTGCTATGATGGGGTATAAAACCAGACTGAAGCATTTCGTATACATTGTTTGTCTTCAGGAAGGCAGTGAGTTGTTGCGCAACAGCCTTTTCTAAAATTTTTGAGAGGAATGGAAGATTCGATATAGGCCGATAGTTTTTTATATTTTCTGGGTCAAGGTTTGGCTTTTTCAAGAGAGGCTTTATTACTGCCACTTTTAATGAGTTTGGTACACATCCGGTGGATAGAGAGCCGTTTATTATGTTCAACATAGTAGGGCCAAGCACAGGAAGCAGCTCTTTCAGTAGTTTAGTTGGAATAGGGTCCAGTATGCAGCTTGAAGGTTTAGAGGCCATGATTATTTTCATCATTGTGTCAAGAGATATAGTACTAAAACACTTGAGTGTCTCTCTTGATCCTAGGTCCTGGCAGAGTTGTGCAGACTCAGGACAACTGAGCTTTGAAGGAATATGCAGATTTAAGGAAGAGTCCGTAATTTGCTTTCTAATAATCATAATCTTTTCCTCAAAGAAGTTCATGAATTTATCACTGCTAAAGTGAAAGTCATCCTCTCTTGGGGAATGCTGCTTTTTAGTTAGCTTTGCGACAGTATCAAAAAGGAATTTCGGATTGTTCTTATTTTCCTCAATTAAGTTAGAAAAATAGGATGATCGAGCAGCAGTAAGGGCTCTTCGGTACTGCACAGTACTGTCTTTCCAAGCTAGTCGGAAGACTTCCAGTTTGGTGTGGCGCCATTTCCGTTCCAATTTTCTGGAAGCTTGCTTCAGAGCTCGGGTATTTTCTGTGTACCAGGGAGCTAGTTTCTTATGAGAAATGTTTTTAGTTTTTAGGGGTGCAACTGCATCTAGGGTATTGCGCAAGGTTAAGTTGAGTTCCTCAGTTAGGTGGTTAACTGATTTTTGTCCTCTGGCGTCCTTGGGTAGGCAGAAGGAGTCTGGAAGGACCCTTATTACAAGACCAGCCAACCATCAGTAGTTAACCCCTATTATAAGACCAGCCAACCATCAGTAGTTAACCCCTATTATAAGACCAGCCAACCATCAGTAGTTAACCCCTATTATAAGACCAGCCAACCATCAGTAGTTAACCCTTATTATAAGACCAGCCAACCATCAGTAGTTAACCCTTATTATAAGACCAGCCAACCATCAGTAGTTAACCCCTATTATAAGACCAGCCAACCATCAGTAGTTAACCCCTATTATAAGACCAGCCAACCATCAGTAGTTAACCCCTATTATAAGACCAGCCAACCATCAGTAGTTAACCCCTATTATAAGACCAGCCAGCCATCAGTAGTTAACCCCTATTATAAGACCAGCCAACCATCAGTAGTTAACCCTTATTATAAGACCAGCCAACCATCAGTAGTTAACCCCTATTATAAGACCAGCCAACCATCAGTAGTTAACCCCTATTATAAGACCAGCCAACCATCAGTAGTTAACCCCTATTATAAGACCAGCCAACCATCAGTAGTTAACCCCTATTATAAGACCAGCCAGCCATCAGTAGTTAACCCCTATTATAAGACCAGCCAACCATCAGTAGTTAACCCTTATTATAAGACCAGCCAACCATCAGTAGTTAACCCCTATTATAAGACCAGCCAACCATCAGTAGTTAACCCCTATTATAAGACCAGCCAACCATCAGTAGTTAACCCCTATTATAAGACCAGCCAACCATCAGTAGTTAACCCCTATTATAAGACCAGCCAACCATCAGTAGTTAACCCCTATTATAAGACCAGCCAACCATCAGTAGTTAACCCCTATTATAAGACCAGCCAACCATCAGTAGTTAACCCTTATTATAAGACCAGCCAACCATCAGTAGTTAACCCCGATTATAAGACCAGCCAGCCATCAGTATGCTACGTATCTCTGTCTGTCAGTGTCAGCGTGTGTATTTGGATCTCTCTCAGACAGGGTCCTGTCCTGCGGTAAGATAGACCATCGGTGTTGAAGAGGAATGTTGATCCGTCTGTGGTTCTGGTTGTTGTACTTTGTGGGAATGTTAAAGGGACAGAGTGATATTTTGACAAGTAAGCCACTTTTCTGCTTACCCACCTCAGACAGACAGACATATGGAATCCAGCTTGACCTTAAACATTGCCCAAATTACACATCGTCAGTTCTTTGCATTGGTATTCTGTCAGTCAAATACATTCCTTTTAAAGAACAACTGAATTGACGATGTAGTTCGGCCAACTAAATCCCTCTCTCATATCTTCTTTAATATGCTGTAAGCAGTCATGATGAAGACAGTTTTTTGTATATGTTTGAGTCTTTAGAGAAGCCTCTCTCAGATCAGCCATTATGACACTCTGCTGTGAAATTCTGGAACAGCCAGAGGAACCCTGAACTGTGTTTACTGTCTGAGGGGAGGTAGAGGTAGGGGTAGAGAGAGGTAGAGAGAGAGAGAGAGAGAGAGAGAGAGAGAGAGAGAGAGAGAGAGAGAGAGAGAGAGAGGTAGAGAGAGAGAGAGAGAGAGAGAGAGAGTTGAGAAAGAACATGGTGTCCAATAATATATATATTTTTTAATGCATATTTGGACCAATAGGTAAAATACTCTTGATATTAAATGTGTAGGTATTCCTCTAAATTAACCAATGCTCCAAACCTCATGTCATCATAACTCATTCAAAAGCTATTGGAGTTTTTACCCTTGTAGGATGGCCAGATTTAGGGTGACTAAATCAATGGAGGCCAGAGAAAACAAATGTGAGAAAAAATGTGGGAAATATCTACTGGCTACTTAACCCGTTGAACTCATCATCTTTCTTCTCAAATCTGCCGGACATAGAACATTATAGAGGTTTGATGGATATTTTAGTACACACACACACACACACACACACACACACACACACACACACACACACACACACACTACACTACACTTGTATTTATTCAAATGTTTTACTCTTCCTGGGGTCCAATCACAAAATCGAGCAAACAGCCATGCGATCTCCATAGACAAACACTGGCAGTTGTAAGGATCGACGGTGGTAGACAAGAAGCAGTTACAGAGAGAACATTTAATGAACGATGGACATGGAACAGAACAGGAACAGCGTCTGGACAGGGGAAAAAAATAACATCAATCAATCAATCAATCAAATTTATTTTATATAGCCCTTCGTACATCAGCTGATATCTGAAAGTGCTGTACAGAAACCCAGCCTAAAACCCCAAACAGCAAGCAATGCAGGTGAAGAAGCACGGTGGCTAGGAAAAACTCCCTAGAAAGGCCAAAACCTAGGAAGAAACCTAGAGAGGAACCAGGCTATGTGGGGTGGCCAGTCCTCTTCTGGCTGTGCCGGGTGGAGATTATAACAAAACATGGTCAAGATGTTCAAATGTTCATAAATGACCAGCATGGTCGAATAATAATAAGGCAGAATAGTTGAAACTGGAGCAGCAGCACAGTCAGGTGGACTGGGGACAGCAAGGAGTCATCATGTCAGGTATTCCTGGGGCATGGTCCTAGGGCTCAGGTCCTCCGAGAGAGAGAAAGAAAGAGAGAGCATATGTGGGATGGCCAGTCCTCTTCTGGCTGTGCCGGGTGGAGATCAATAATGCTGACACAGGGAACCAATGGAGAAACTGACAGAAATAGGGAAGGCAATCAACAAAATGAAGGAGACCAGGTGAGTCCAGTGAGCAATGATGCGCATAATGATGGTGACAGGTGTGCGTAATGAAGGGTAGCCTGGCGCCATCGATCACCAGAACGGAGAGTGGAGCAGGCGTGACAGCAGTAGAATAGTCTTACTGAAGAGCTCAGTGACTTTCAAAGTGGCACTGTCATAGGATGCCGCCTTTCCAACCAAGAAGTCAGGTCGTCAAATGTTTGCCCTGCAAGAGCTGCCTCGGTAAGTGCTGTTATTGTGAAGTGGAAATGTCTAGGAGCAACAACGGCTCAGCCGCGAAGTGATAGGCCACACAAGCTCACAGAACGGGGCCGCCGAGTGCTGAAGCGAGTAGCGAGTAAAAATAGTCTGCCCTTGGTTGCAACACCCTCTACCGAGTTCCAAACTGCCTCTGGAAGCAAGGTCAGCACAATAACTGTTCTTTCGGGAGCTGCATGAAATGGGTTTCCAGCTGCACACAAGCCTAAGATCACCATGTACAATGCCAAGCGTCGGCTGGAGTGGTGTAAAGCTCGCCACCATTGGAGCAGTGGAAACGTGTTCTCTGGAGTGATGAATCACGCCTCACAATCTGGCAGTCCCAGGGACGAATATGGGTTTGGCGGATGCCAGGAGAAGGCTACCTGCCCCAATGCATAGTGCCAACTATAACATTTGGTGGAGGAGGAATAATGGTCTGGGGCTGTTTTCATGGGTTGGGTTAGGTCCCTTGATTCCAGTGAAGGGAAATCTTAACGCTACAGCATACAATTAAATTCTAGATGATTCAGTGCTTCCAACTTTGTGGCAATAGTTTTGGGAAGGCCCTTTCCTGTTTCAGCATGACAATGCCCCCATGCACAAAGTGTGGTCCACATTAAAATAGTTTGTTGATCGGTGTGGAATAACTTAACTGTCCTGCACAGAGCCCTGACCTCAACAACATCTTTGGGATGAATTGGAACACCGACTGCGAGCCCAACATCAGTGCCCGACCTCACTAATGCTTTTGTGTCTGAATGGAAGCAAGTCCCCGCAACAATGCTCCAACATCTAGTGGAAAGCCTTCCCAGAAGAGTGGAGGCTGTTACAGCAGCAAAGGGGGAATCAACTCCATATTAATGACCATGATTTTTGAATGAGACATTCGACAAGCAGGTGTCCACATACTTTTGGTAATGTAGCGTGTGTGTGTGTGTGTGTGTGTGTGTGTGTGTGTGTCTGTGTGTGTGTGTGTGTGCGTGTGCGTGTGTGTGTGTGTAGAGTGCATGTGTCAGCATGTGTTTGCAAAAGCTGTGTCTCTCTCTTCACAGTCCGCGCTGTTCCACAAGGTGTAGTCTTACACACACACACACACACACACACACACACACACACACACACACACACACACACACACACACACACACACACACACACACACACACACACACACACACACACACACACACACACATACACACACACACACACACACATACACACACACACACACACATAAATAGAGAGGCACACACACAAAGAGTAACACATGGACACTGAGGTAAACCTACAGAGCCATTTGGGTGATTCATTCCCCATTCCTTTTGCCCTATCTGGATGTCAGTCAGGTAGAGAGTTAGAGATAGTTTCCCCCTCCACAGCAGAGACAGCTGGTGTCAGAGAGCAGTCACACTCTCCCACTAACACTGACAGCGGTCTCTGGATATCCCATCTACCTCTCTCTCCCTCCCTTTCTGTGTCTCCTTTCTCAAATATCCTCATCACTTCCTCCATGTTGTACCCACAGTGACCGTACGTACATATCCCAACCAGAAGCCATTGATAACAGGCAACATCCGCAATGACCTAAAGGCTAGAGCAGCTGCTTTCAAGGAGCGGGACACATAAGAAATCCCTCTATGACCTCTGACGAGCCATCAAACAGTCACAGGGGACACACAAAACAATTTAGGCAACATGGATTGTGATCCAGGTCGAGATTGAATGTATCGGCTGTAACCAAGGAGATTGATCTTGACATTTAGCCACTTAGCTAGCAAGTTAACAAACCAAATGCATAGCTGGAGCCCTGAGCTGGATATAATTTATTTGACACATCTTAGAATTTGTATATTTATATTTAACTTAGTTATAAGCAGTGGTGTAGCATGAGCTCCCACAGCCCCCACGAGGCAGGGGTGCCTCCAACCCCCCCCCCCCAAAATGAATTTTAAAAAGTCAGTTTTTCAAAATACCCCAGTAATACTGTATACACAGCATATTCCCAAACCTACAATACAGGACTAAGATTGAATCCTACTACACCGGCTCTGACGCTCGTCGGATGTTTCAGGGCTTGCAAACGATCACAGATTATAAAGGGAAACCCAGCTGTGAGCTGCCCAGTGATGCAAGCCGACCAGATGAACTAAATACATTCTATGCTCACGTTGAGGCAAGCAACTCTGAACAATGCATGAGAGCAACAGCTGTTCCAGACGACAGTGTGATCTCACTCACCGTAGCCGATGTGAGTAAGACCTTTAAACATGTTTACATAAACAAGGCCGCAGGGGGATTACCAGGGCATTGCATTGACCAGTTGTCAAGTGTCTTTTTCAACCTCATTTTCAACCTCTCCCTGACCCAGTTTGTAATAACTACATGTTTCAAGCAGACCACCATAGTTCCTTTGCCCAAGAACACCTAGGTAACCTGTCTAAATTATTATCACCCTGTAGCACTCACACCTGTAGTCATGAAATTCTTTGAAAGGCTGCTCATGGCTCACATCAACACCATCACCCTAAACACCCTGGACCAACTCCAATTCGCATTCCACCCAAACAGATCCACAGATAATGTCATCTCTGTTGCACCCCGCACCTCCCTCTCCCACCTGGACAAGAGGAACACCTACGTGAGAATGGCTGACCTTAATCCCATCATAAACTGGACCATCATAGAAGGTTAATGCACATGCTAGTATTCTAATTCTATGGACAAAACAGACTGTGTGCATCTGGGAGTCAATATTGTGTTGTGGTGGTGGTGTGCATAGAATAAGGAATTAGAATACTAGAATGGACATTAAGCTTCTTATGATGGTCCAATTGTCAGCCATGTTGGTCAGGGAGTTGGTCAACCATGGTTTGCCAGTGCTGTAATAGGATGTTGTGTAAAACAATGAATGTGAAGAATTTATCTGCATTTTATGTTTTAGCTAGCTAGCTAGACAGTTTTAGAGGAATGATTCCATACATTTTTCTAAATAGATTTTGCCAAAATTCCAACATTCCATTCACACAATGAAGTCAATTCACAGCCATACACTGGCTGAAATCAGATGATAGGACTTAGACAAGCTGTAAATACAACAAGTACTGATAATGCATCATATAATAGCACTCACAGCTTTACAATAAAACAAAATCGCAGACATTTATGGTTACATATGTTTTTCGAGGCTATTTATACAGAAAATTGGTATAAAACCTATATAAACTCTATTTTTAAATATATGTGACAATATTTTTGTTTGACTATAATTCCATTACACCATTTCTGATACATCACATTGCCTTACTTTTATTTTCCTGCATAAGTAAAAGCAAGTAATGCATTTCCAATTAT
Organism: Oncorhynchus mykiss; assembly: GCF_057628025.1. Lineage (NCBI taxonomy): Eukaryota > Metazoa > Chordata > Actinopteri > Salmoniformes > Salmonidae > Oncorhynchus > Oncorhynchus mykiss. The sequence goes on along the minus strand of NC_143044.1, from coordinate 50,524,813 downwards.
TCCACATTTAGCTCTATCAGAGTTATACAGCAAGTAACCGCATGCTTTTCATGATCAGTTAGCTAGCTAGCTAATCAAACAACATCTGTAATTTAGCTTGCTTCATCAGAGATTGGGCTTTTGGAAAGAGTTTGACTTTGACAAGTCCTTGTCCTGGTAAAGTTGTCAGTTGGACTAATGTTACTATCACAACCACTACAGATGAGAAGCAAATCAAACAATATTTGGATATTACGTTGGCCATCTTGTTTACCTCCTTAAAGTTAGCTTGTTAATGAGCCAAACTGGCGTGATTAGGAAGGAGACTGATGGAACTGGCCCTTCTCCACTTTGACGTACAGGTGGTTCTCCAGGGTTCGTCCCAGGACTACCCGGATGTGGGCGATGTGCTCCTCCAAGGTGGATGAGTAGATCAGGAGGTCGTTAATATACACATGAATAATATACACATGAAGAGGTGCAGCAGCAGGCTTGATGCAAACAGCTTCACAAGGTGAGCAGTGGCCTACATGCTATTGAATGTCCTGATCCAGTCCAGGCCACCACAGATAACTGCGGGCGAGTGCTTTCATTCGAGTGATCCATGGATGTCCCTCATGCAGATCAGATAGCAGTCTCCTCTGAATTTGTGAGGTACCACCACACTTGATCCCAGCAGAACACATCTTTGATCAGTAGACAATTGATCTTTCTTGTCAATGAATGGACAAAGGTCATCGTCATTTACAAAGGTTGGCCAACCGCCTAATGTTTAGTCCAAAACTTTGGAAAGAACTGGGTCTTTCCTCGTTTCCTCAGCTATGTCTGAAGCAGATATGGGAAGTTCGTCAATGAGAGAGATCTGGAAGACTGCTCTATCATCTTCACAGTCGGAGTCACTATTGCATGGCAGTCTTGATAGTACATCTGCATGATCACTGGAACGTCTGTACTCAATCTCGTAGTCGTAGGCTAGCAATATCAGAGCCCAACGTTGCATTCGAAGTGCAGCAACAGTTGATATGTCTGATTTTGGTCCAAGGACGGCCAACAGAGGCTTGTGGCCAGTCAGCAGTTGGAACTTCCTTCTGTAGAGTTATTGGTGAAACTTCTTCACTCCGAATATTATGCTCAGGGCTTCCACTTGGTGACAGAGTCCGTGATGCAAATGCAAAAGGGTGTTCTTCACCTGACGGTAGAACATGTGAGATGACGGCTCCTACTCCGTATAGAGATGCATCACACGCGAGTCTCAGCTTCGTCTCTGTGTCGTAGTGGGCAAGCCACTTGCTCTTTAGCAGACGCTGTTTGCAAGACTTGAATGCTTCTTCGCATTGTGGGGACCAATTCCACTTTGTATCGGCCTGCAGTAGTTGGTGAAGCGGATGCAACAATGTGGACAAGTTTGCCACAAACTTTCCGTAATAGTTCAGGAGCAATCGCAAATGCACCAGCACCCACAAAGATATAATGATACAAAGATATTTGTGGGATATTTGTGGGTTCTGGTGCATTTGCGATTGCTTCCACCTTGCTGTTGGTTGGGTGCAGGCCTTGTGCATCCAGCACTACAAGGTGCTCTCCAATGGTTGGTGCTATCACGATAATGGGGTCCATGAAGCACACAACATTGTCTAAACTGTCAAATATCTGATCCATTGTGTGTTGGAATATCGCTGGGGCTGTCGAGATTCCATAGGCCAAGCGATTGAATCTGAATAGCCCCTTGTGTGTATTTATGGTCAGATACTGTTCTGACTCTGGATCCAGCTTCAGTTGCTGATAAGTGAATGACAGATCCAGCTTACTGAAAACCTTCCCCCCAGCTAGAGTGGCAAACAGATCTTCAGCGTTTGGTAGTGGATATTCCTCTGGTAGTATGCAGCAATTTACTGTGACCTTGTAGTCTCCGCACATTCTGACGGTCTTGTCTTTCTTTGGGACTACAACGATTGGAGTGGCCCAGTCGCTCCTCGCTACTTTCGTGATGATGTTATTCTTCTGTAGGACGTGGTTTGTGAAAGATAGACTTGGTTCCTTCTTGCACTCTGACTTTTAATGTGAAGTCTTGTATTTCGCAGTAGCCATCTTTGAAAAGTTATTTGTGCTTCTCCAGCATGTTAGCGAGTGTAGCCTGACTCACTGGTTTGTCATTTCTCAGACTGAAGATTTCTCCCCAGTTCAACTTGATCTCTTGTAGCCAGTTTCTGCCTAGCAAAGGCTGATTCTTCTCCTTTAACAATGACAAGCGGTAGCGTCCACTCCTTTCCCTCATACCGGACTGGTACCTGGATCTGCCCTAACACAGGAATAGTGTCACCAGTGTATGAAGAAAGGCGGATGGACGCGGGCTGAAGAGGGCACTCTTTCAGTTTTTCTTTGTAGTCTTTCTGGAACAGGAGATACAGACGCTCCGGTGTCCAGCTGCATTTTCACTGGTATTCCGCTAACTCCATGCTAAGATAGATTCCATCTTTTGTTGTTGAGCTGTGTACACTGTGAACAGTTCCAATACTGTTTCAGTTGTACCTTCCTCTTCTTGTGCTGTGTCTGACACTTTGTGCACTCTTGCCGTGCGTTTTGGAGCTTTACACACTCTCTGTAAATGTTCAACCTTTCCACAATTGTGGCACTTTTCATTTTGGAATCGACATTCACTGTGCTGATGATTATCTCCCCCACATCTGTAGCAACTTGGCTTAGATCTTTGTGATGTGGGCTGCTTTATTCTTGTATAACCTTAAGGACGGGACTCAGAAAAGTGTGACTTCTGTGAGCCTTTTTCACCATGTGCAGCACTGAATCAAATCAAATGTATTTATATAGCCCTTCTTACATCCGCTGATATCGCAGAGTGCTGTACAGAAACCCAGCCTAAAACCCCAAACAGCAAGCAATGCAGGTGTAGAAGCACGGTGGCTGGGAAAAACCTAGAGAGGAACCAGGCTATGAGGGGTGGTCAGTCCTCTTCTGGCTGTGCCGGGTGGAGATTATAACAGAACATGGCCAAGATGTTCAAATGTTCATAAATGACAAGCATGGTCAAATAATAATAATCACAGTAGAGGGTGCAACAAGTCAGCACCTCAGGAGTAAATGTCAGTTGGCTTTTCATAGCCGATCATTAAGAGTATCTCTACCGCTCCTGCTGTCTCTAGAGAGTTGAAAACAGCAGGTCTGGGACAGGTAGCACGTCCGGTGAACAGGTCAGGGTTCTATAGCCGCAGGCAGAACAGTTGAAACTGGAGCAGCAGCACAGCCAGGTGTACTGGGGACAGCAAGGAGTCATCATACCAGGTATTCCTGAGGCATGGTCCTAGGGCTCAGGTCCTAGAGAGAGAGAAAGAAAGAGAGAGAGAGAATGAGAGAGAGCATACTTAAATTCACACAGGACACTGGATAAGACAGGAGAAGTAACCCAAATATAACAGACTGACCTTAGCTCCCCGACACAAACTACTGCAGCATAAATACTGGAGGCTGAGACAGGAGGGTTCAGGAGACACTGTGGCCCCATCCGATAATACCCCCTGTGCAGGGCCAAACAGGCAGGATATAACCCCACCCACTTTGCCAAAGCACAGCCCCACACCACTAGACAAATATCTTCAACCACCAACTTACCATCCTAAGACAAGGCCGAATATAGCCCACAAAGATCTCCGCCAGGGCACAACCCAAGGGGGTCGCCAACCCAGACAGGAAGATCACGTAAGTGACTCAACCCACTCAAGTGACGCACCCCTCCTAGGGACGCCATGGAAGAGCACCATTAAGCCAGTGACTCAGCCCCTGTAATAGGGTTAGAGGCAAAGAATCCCAGTGGAGAGAGGGGAACCGGCCAGGCAGAGACAGCAAGGGCGGTTCGTTGCTCCACAACAATGGTTGCCAATGGTTGCCATTTTCACAGTTAATTGTTTCCTTATTCCTTGTATTCCTTAATTTTCAGAATTTTCATCAAATTTTTCACTTTCTTAATTTCAGAAGTTTCTGCAATTACTTCATTCACTGCACTCATTTGTACTAATGTACTCACTGTGTTACGTTTTGTGTTTTTAAATTTTTTTTTAACAATATTTCTCCACTGAGATCACCTAATTTCAATGGGTTCAATGAGTATTTTTATTTAACCACCAGAGGGCAATGTCGCTATTCTGGACTCCAATAGGCTTGCTGCTTGGCAGCTCCTGAACACTGTAACTACTAGCAGTGCTTAGCTTTTTCTACTTGCAAAAATAAATAAATAAATAAATAACTGATGATTTACATAATTATTTAGAGTTTCATTACTCACGCAATATTCTTCCCTTCAAGCAATGTCCGCTTAAGATTCTTAATCACCTCGTCGCCACTGTGATATTTGTGTTGTGGAGAAATGACCAGGCAGGAGACGGGAGAACAGTTAGTTTTCGTTTAGTCAAAACCCCTCGTCCTCTACAGCCCCCGGCACCATAGTGCGCATGTGCATTTCCTATTAGGTGTAGTAACATAACACTGCCGTAATACATTACTGCTTAGTAACAACATAGTAACTAATATAAACAGATGTAGATCACAGATACTACAGCGCTCACCTCCCGTTCTGCCATTGGTGGATGATTGAAGACCACCCTGAACTGAGCCATGAACCTCTCATGGGAACCTAGCTCCTCCTTTCCTCTCTCCCAGACGGCCGTGGCCCACTCCAACGCCCGTCTGATAGCAGGGAAATTACTGTGGCAACCTTGAACCTCTCAGTGGTAGGGGCTCTCGTCTGATGGGCGAAATAGAGGGAGCACTGGAGTAGGAAACCATGGCATTTAGATGGAGTCCCGTTATCTTTGTACGGGAGGGACAATCGGGCATCGCTGACTGCTGGATGGGCTGGGTGACTGGCTGGCAGGGACGACTCGTGGTAGAGGGTCCTCCGATAGTTAGAGGTGATGCCTCTCGGATGATGTTGGAGAACACGGAGGACCTCATCCATAGCCGTACCCAATTGCACATGGTGTTGGGGGATTAGGTGTCCCTGTTAGCCAACCCTCCGGGAGATGTCTGGATTTTCTGCTGCTTCTATTTGTTGAGGCACTATTCTGTAACGTAGACGCAGGGAGTCAGGAAGCAAGTGCAGTTGGTGAGATTAATAATGAAAAACATGCAGGTATATTAAACAAGAGAAGAGTACTTGGCATGAAAAACAAAACCAATACTGCCTGAAGACTGAGGCTACTGAGGGCTAAATAAAGGGGAAGCAATCAAGGTACTGATGAAGTCCAGGTGTGCATAACGATGGGGAGCAGGTGTGAGTAATGAAGGCATTGATGTTTACATTGATGTTTACATGAAAAGCATGCAGTTCCTTGCTGTATAACTCTGATGATGGAGCTAAATGTGTGTAGATGTTTGTAGTTTTGAAAATGCTCTTCAAGAGGTGATGATATTACAACCGAATCGTTCAAATGTATTTAACAATCCCTTGAAAACGGCACACGGTTTTAGCGGGGCTGAGGGTCTCCTTGCCCCACAGCAGGGAAATCAAATGCTCTGCACCTTATTGTGACGTTTTATTGATTACGACCTATAGGATCTCAATGATGGTGCGTCATGGTGGGGTTGTTTGAAAAGGATACATATACATTTTCAGGATACACAGACTTTCAGGATATGGAAGTCAGACTCTACATGAGAGACCCATGAGTCATTCACACAGAGCATTTCATTTGTTTCTTCCCCTCCATGAATTTAACTATGATCTGCAAACTTCTATGATCCTTATTTTCAGTTGACACTCAATCAAAGAAAAGGGACAGGTGGGTTTCTGCTTATTCACAGCTGTGTTCTAGGTTTCATTGGATGCTGAAAGCTTGTAAATGTTCAAGCCCATCACATGGAGAACATACCATCTGGTCACTGACATGGATGCCTTGTGATTCCTCTTGATGCTAACATCACAAAACATCTGTAATTGACATGGACTGATACACAGCAGGGTACCTGCTTGACTTCTTCCCATTAGGTTCAAGTGCAGGAAATGGCCTATATCTTGGGCCTAAAGTTGGATAAATCTCCTTTCTATAAGTTGAACTTACAAATGAACACCTGCACCCCCTTATGTCCTCAGATCAGCATCAATTCGTCGGGACAAGGTGTTGAAAGCGTTCCACGGATTTCAGTTTCAATGTCACTTAAATCTTTTGTCTTGCCCATTAACCCTGTGAATGGCACACATACACAATCCATGTCTCAATTGTTTCAAGGCTTCAAAATCCTTCTTTAACCCGTCTCCTCCCCTCCATCTACACTGACTGAAGTGGATTCAACAGGTAACATCAAAAAAAAAGTTGTCAAAGACTCCAGTCACCCAAGTGATAGACTGTTGTCTCTGCTACCACACGGCAAGCGATACCGGAGCACCAAGTCTAGAACCCAAAGGCTCTTTAACAGCTTCATCCCCCACAACAAAATGTTGGATAAGTCAAGGGTTATAATACCTTCTGAAGGAACTGTACTTACACACACAGGCAGTAATGTACCAGTGACTGGTGACCCAAGTCCCCCTCCTTTTTTAACCAGCTCTTTTCAACCAACTCATGTTTAAGACAAATACAACATGTTAAAGCACCACTGGAGATACAACTCACCGCCATAACTGTGGCTCTGTCTGTCTGTCTGTCTGTCTGTCTGTCTGTCTGTCTGTCTGTCTGTCTGTCTGTCTGTCTGTCTGTCTGTCTGTCTGTCTGTCTGTCTGTCTGTCTGTCTGTCTGTCTGTCTGTCTGTCTGTCTGTCTGTCTGTCTGTCTGTCTGTCTGTCTGTCTGTCTGTCTGTCTGTCTGTCTGTCTGTCACTCCGTCTGTTTTTGTCGGTCTGTAACTCTTAAGTGTTAATTGATATTACATATAGAGCCAATATATTAAGTACCTGGTAGTACATCTGTATCTTTCTGTTTTCTTCCTTGCTAATCCTAGCATCCTTTCCCACAGCACCGGTAGCAGAAGACCAGGGCACCACAGTGCCTATGCAGAGCCCAGTGACATCCTAGTTGTGAATGAATAAACACATTTATTAGATAAAGAAGAAAGATTTAATAAATGTCTAATAGATGACCATTGGCTCATAATACCCTATGAAAGCCTAACTACTTACATTGCAAATATAAGTGTGTGTCTGTCATACATGCCCCCCCCCCTATCCTAAGGGGTAATTACTATTATTATTACATACAGTATCAGTCTAAAGTTTGGACACACCTACTCATTCAAGGGATTTTCTTTATTTTTACTATTTCCTACATTGTAGAATAATAGTGAAGACATCACAACTATTAAATAACACATATGGAATCATGTAGTAACCAAAAGTGTTAAACAAATCAAAATATGTTATATTTGAGATTCTTTAAAGTAGCCACCCTTTGTGTTGATGACAGCTTTGCACACTCTTGGCATTTTCTCAACCAGCTTCCTGAGGTAGTCACCTGGAATGCATTTCAATTAGCATTTGATTTGTGGAATTTCTTTCCTTTGTAATGTGTTTGAGCCAATGCTTCACAGAGTTCAAGTAACAGACACATCTCAACATCAACTTTTTAGAGGAGACTGAGTGAATCAGGCCTTCATGGTCGAATTGCTGCAAAGAAACCTCTACTAAAGGACACCAATAAGAAGAAGAGACTTGCTTGGGCCAAGAAACCCGAGCAATGGACATTAGACTGGTGAAATCTGTCCTTTGGTCCAATGAGTCCAAAGTTTAGATTTTTGGTTCCAACCGCCGTATCTTTGTGAGACGCGGTGTGGGTGAACGGATGATCTCTGCATGTGTATTTCCCACCATAAAGCATGGAGGAGGAGGTGTGATGGTGTTGGGGTGCTTTGCTGGTGACACTGTCTGTCATGTATTTACAATTCTAGGCACACTTAAACAGCATGGCTACCACAGCATTCTGCAGCAATACGCCATCCCATCTGGTTTGCGCTTAATGGGACTGTCATTTGTTTTTCAACAGGACAATGACCCAACACACCTCCACCCTGTGTAAGGGCTCTTTGACCAAGAAGGAGAGTGATGGATTGCTGCATCAGATGACCTGTCCTTCACAATCACCCAACCTCAACTCAATTGAGATGGTTTGGGAGAAGTTGGACCGCAAGGTGAAGGAAAAGCAGCCAAGTGCTCAACATATGTAGGAACTCCTTCAAGGCTGTTGGAAAAACATTTTAGGTGAAGCTGGTTGAGAGAAAGCCAAGAGTGTGCAAAGTTGTCTTCAAGACAAAGGGTGGCTACTTTGAAGAATCTCAAATATAAAATATATTTTGATTTGTTTAACACTTTTGGTAACTACATGATTTCATGTGTTATTTCATAGTTTTGATGTCTTCACTATGGTTGAGCAATGTAGAAAATAGTAAAAATAAACAAAAACCCTTGAATAAGTAGGTGTGTCCAAACTTTTGACTGATACTGCATATAAAAAAAATACATGATAATACTTGGTGTCAATTTTGACCAGCCCACCACAATAAAAGACAAGCACTTGTGAGGTAAGGGGACTTTTATGGTAACCAATTTGAGATCCTACACAGGAGACCAAGTAACATTCTACAGAGGTATGCCCCTATGAAAATTGCCATTGACCTCATGATACAATATTATCACGATACAAGAGTGTACACAAGGAACAAGGCTAAGGGGAAGACAGTAAAGCTGAGGGCTGGGATCTATCATTATTGTGTAAATACAGTTGGGTGGATAGCCTTACTCCTGGGGAGTAGATGGGCTGCTTTAAACCTGTTGAAGCGAGGCGTTCCCCTCAGGGACTAAAGATACATGTTCTACATATAATTAAAAAGATACACTGGTTCTTAACCTTTCTGATCTCCCCATCCCGGATCCGGGTTCGTGAATACAGACTCAAGCTCATTACCATAACGCAACGTTAACTATTCATGAAAATCGCAAATGAAATGAAATAAATATGCCATCTCTCAAGCTTAGCCTTTTGTTAACAACACTGTCATCTCAGATTTTCAAAATATGCTTCTCAACCATTGCAAAACAAGCATTTGTGTAACAGTATTGATGGCTAACGTAGCATTTAGCATTAACATTCAGCTGGCAACATTTACACAAAAAAACAGAAAAGCATTCAAAAAAATCATTTACCTTTGAAGAACTTCAGATGTTTTCAATGAGGAGACTCTCAGATAGCAAATGTTCAGTTTTTCCTGAAAGATTATTTGTTTAGGACAAATCGCTCCGTTTTCTGCGTCACGTTTAGCTATGAAAAAACCCCTGTATCCAGGATTGTGTAAATCTATCAGCAAGCTCATTAGCATAACACAACGTTAACTATTTATGAAAATCGCAAATGAAATGAAATAAATATGCCATCTCTCAAGCTTAGCCTTTTGTAAACAACACTGTCATCTCAGATTTTCAAAATATGCTTCTCAACCATAGGAAAACAATCATTTGTGTAAAAGTAGCTAGCTAGAGTTAGCATTTCGCGTTAGCATTTAGCGTTAGCATTAGCGTTAGCATCCAGCACGCAACATTAACAAAAACATAAAAGCCTTCAAATAAAATCATTTACCTTTGAAGAACTTCTGATGTTTTCAATGAGGATACTCTCAGTTAGATAGCAGATGCTCAGTTTTTCCAAAAAGATTCCTTGTGTATTAGAAATAGCTCCGTTTTATACATCACATTTGGCTACCAAAAAAAATCCATAAATTCAGTCCTCAAAACGCAAACTTTTTTCCAAATTAACTCCATAATATCGACTGAAAACATGGCAAACGTTTTTTAGAATCAAGCCTCAAGGTGTTTTTCACATATCTCTTCATTGATACATCGTTCTTGGATACATGCTTTCTCTCCTGAATCCCAGGAGAAAATGACCGCACCTGAAGATTACGCACAAATTTAGACAAAGGACACCGGGCGGACCTCTGGAAAATGTAGTCTCTTATGGCCAATCTTCCAATGATATGCCTACAAATACGTCACAATGCTGCTAAGACCTTGGGCGAACGACAGAAAGTGTAGGCTCGTTCCTTGCGCAATCACAGCCATATAAGGAGAGAATGGAAAACAGAGCTTCAGAAATTCTGCTAATTCCTGGGTGATGCATCATCTTGGTTTCGCCTGTAGAATGAGTTCTGGGGCACTTACAGACAAAATCTTTGCAGATTCTGAAACTTCAGAGTGTTTTCTTTCCAAAACTGTCAAGAATATGCATAGTCGAGCATCTTTTCGTGACAAAATATCGCGCTTAAAACGGGAACGTTTTTTATCCAAAAATGAAATAGCGCCCCTAGAGCTCTAACTGGTTAATGCAACCGCTGTGTCACGTTTTTTTTTTACGTTACGGAAAAAGCTTACCATGCAATAATCTGAGACGGCGCTCAGACGTAAAAGTATTTCTCCGCCATGTTGGAGTCAACAGAAATACAAAATTACAACATAAATATTCCCTTACCTTTGATGGTCTTCGATCAGAATGTACTGCAAGGAGTCTTACTTCAACAATAAATCGTTTTGTTTCATAATGTTCAATTCTAGTGTCCCTTCCAACCGGACAATCCTAGTTCATCTCGGGCTGATTGGAACAGAGGAAGCACCCCAAACGCATATGCGTATTCAAGCACATGTATCTTTTGTGACACTGTAGTAAATTGCTTCCCATTAGGTCAAAGTTCACAGCACATGCTCCATTGCACTTTCTACTGAAAGAGGACATCTAGTGGAAGACATAGGAAGTGTTTCCAGATCCATAACTTGTTGGGAAGGGATGACGTCAAAATTGCCCCAACTTTCAGGATTCCAAAACGAGTTTGGAAGATTGCCTGCCCTGTGAGTTCTGTTATACTCACAGACATAATTCAAACGGTTTTAGAAGCTTCAGAGTGTTTTCTATCCAATAATAATAATAATATGCATATATTAGCAATTTAGGACAGATTTTGATGCAGTTCACTATGGGCACGCAATTCATCCAAAGGGGAAATACTGCCCCCTATCCCGAATAAGTTTTTAACTTGGATTGTTGCAGTTTCTCCTTACTCCTGGAGAGTAGATGGGCTGCTTTAACTTGGATTGTTGCAGTTTCTCCTTACTCCTGGAGAGTAGATGGGCTGCTTTAACTTGGATTGTTGCACTTTCTCCTTACTCCTGGAGAGTAGATGGGCTGCTTTAACTTGGATTGTTGCAGTTTCTCCTTACTCCTGGAGAGTAGATGGGCTGCTTTAACTTGGATTGTTGCAGTTTCTCCTTACTCCTGGAGAGTAGATGGGCTGCTTTAACTTGGATTGTTGCAGTTTCTCCTTACTCCTGGAGAGTAGATGGGCTGCTTTAACTTGGATTGTTGCAGTTTCTCCTTACTCCTGGAGAGTAGATGGGCTGCTTTAACTTGGATTGTTGCAGTTTCTCCTTACTCCTGGAGAGTAGATGGGCTGCTTTAACTTGGATTGTTGCAGTTTCCCCTTACTCCTGGAGAGTAGATGGGCTGCTTTAACTTGGATTGTTGCAGTTTCTCCTTACTCCTGGAGAGTAGATGGGCTGCTTTAACTTGGATTGTTGCAGTTTCCCCTTACTCCTGGAGAGTAGATGGGCTGCTTTAACTTGGATTGTTGCAGTTTCTCCTTACTCCTGGAGAGTAGATGGGCTGCTTTAACTTGGATTGTTGCACTTTCTCCTTACTCCTGGAGAGTAGATGGGCTGCTTTAACTTGGATTGTTGCAGTTTCTCCTTACTCCTGGAGAGTAGATGGGCTGCTTTAACTTGGATTGTTGCACTTTCTCCTTACTCATGGTATTCATTTAAAGTTTGCATGAAGATGTTCTCACACCCTGATGGCGGCCTGGAAGCGGAAACACTGTTAAAAGGGATAGCTCACCCAAATGACATATTGGTTTCCTTACCCTGTCAGCAGCCTATGGACAGCAATCCTTGCTTTGATTTTATTTCCCTGGCAATGTTTTCAAATGCTAACGTTTTAGCATTTATGGCACCAATCCAATTCACAACATCGTACCTATATTAGCATTTTTCTGCTAATATACTGTACACGATTGTACACAATTGATTCACATTGATATGGAACTAGAATAAACTCAAGTCTATTCTAGTTCTGCAGGTAGCCTAGTGGTTAGAGCGTTGGACTAGTAACTGAAAGGTTGCAAGATTGAATCCCTGAGCTGACAAGGTAAAAATCTGTCATTCTGCCTCTGAACAAGGCAGTTAACCCACTGTTCCTAGGCCGTCATTTAAAATGATAATTTGTTCTTAACTGACTTGCCTAGTTAAATAAAGGTTAAAAAAAAGAAAGGTGCCAAGGTAACATCAACCACATGAGCTTCATCTTGCTCACTCCTGAGTCTATTCCAAGTTGGACTCAAACCCTTTCAACAGGAGGAAACCATCTTTGTTTCTGCGTCCAACAGACTATACCACAGTGGTAGGCTTGATTACCAACAACGACGAGACGCCTACAGGTAAGGAGGTGAGGGCCCTCTGAGTGTGGTGTCAGGAAAATAACCTCACACTCAACATCAACAAAACAAAGGAGATGATCGTGGACTTCAGGAAACAGAAGAGGGAGCACCCACCTATCCACATCGACGGGACAGTAGTGGAGAAGGTGGAAAGTTTTAAGTTCCTCGGCGTACACATCACTGACAAACTGAAATGGTCCACCCACACAGACAGCATGGTGAAGAAGGCGCAATACCTCAGGAGGCTGAAGAAATTTGGCTTGTCACCAAATACACTCACAAACTTTTACAGATGCACAATCGAGAGCATCCTGTCGGGCTGTATCACCGCCTGGTACAGCAACTGCTCCGCCCACAACCGTAAGGCTCTCCAGAGGGTAGTGAGGTCTGCACAACGCATCACCGGGGGCAAACTACCTGCCCTCCAGGACACCTACACCACCCGATGTTACAGGAAGGCCAAAAAGATCACCAAGAACAACAACCACCCGAGCCACTGCCTGTTCACCCCGTTATCATCCAGAAGGCGAGGTCAGTACAGGTGCATCAAAGCTGAGACCGAGAGACTGAAAAACAGCTTCTATCTCAAGGCCATCAGACTGTTAAACAGCCATCACTAACATTGAGTGGCTGCTGCCAACATACTGACTTAAATCTCTAGCCACTTTAATAATTACAAATTGGATGTAATAAATGTATCACTAGTCACTTTAAACAATGCCACTTTATACACTGCTCCAAAAAATAAAGGGAACACTTAAACAACACAATGTAACTCCAAGTCAATCACACTTCTGTGAAATCAAACTGTCCACTTAGGAAGCAACACTGATTGACAATAAATTTCACATGCTGTTGTGCAAATGGAATAGACAACAGGTGGAAATTATAGGCAATTAGCAAGACACCCCCAATAAAGGAGTGGTTCTGCAGGTGGTGACCACACACCACTTCTCTGTTCCTATGCTTCCTGGCTGATGTTTTGGTCACTTTTGAATGCTGGCGGTGCTTTCACTCTAGTGGTAGCATGAGACGGAGTCTACAACCCACACAAGTGGCTCAGGTAGTGCAGCTCATCTAGGATGGCACATCAATGCGAGCTGTGGCAAGAAGGTTTGCTGTGTCTGTCAGCGTAGTGTCCAGAGCATGGAGGCGCTACCAGGAGACAGGCCAGTACATCAGGAGACGTGGAGGAGGCCGTAGGAGGGCAACAACCCAGCAGCAGGACCGCTACCTCCGCCTTTGTGCAAGGAGGAGCAGGAGGAGCACTGCCAGAGCCCTGCAAAATGACTTCCAGCAGGCCACAAATGTGCATGTGTCTGCTCAAACGGTCAGAAACAGACTCCATGAGGGTGGCATGAGGGCCCGACATCCACAGGTAGGGGTTGTGCTTACAGCCCAACACTGTGCAGGACGTTTGGCATTTGCCAGAGAACACCAAGATTGGCAAATTTGCCAGGCATTGTAGGGAGGTCATACAGGCACGTGGAGGCCACACACACTACTGAGCCTCATTTTAACTTGTTTTAAGGACATTACATCAAAGTTGGATCAGCCTGTAGTGTGGTTTTCCACTTTAATTTTGAGTGTGACTCCAAATTCAGACATCCATGGGTTGATAAATTTGATTTCCATTGATCATTTTTGTGTGATTTTGTTTTCAGCACATTCAACTATGTAAAGAAAAAAATATTGAATAAGAATATTTCATTCATTCAGATCTAGGATGTGTTATTTTAGTGTTCCCTTTATTTTTTTGAGCAGTGTATAATGTTTACATACCCTACATTACTCATCTCATATGTATGTACTGTGCTCTATACCATCTACTGCATCTTGCCTATGCCATTCGGCCTTCGCTCATCCATATATTTATATGTACATATTCTTATTCATTCCTTTACACTTGTGTGTATAAGGTAGTTGTTGTGAAATTGTTAGATTACTTGTTAGATATTACTGCATGGTCAGAACTAGAATCACAAGCATTTCGCTACACTCACATTTAACATCTGCTCACTATGTGTATGTGACCAATATAATTTGACTTTGATATGAAATGAATCCTGTAATCTCTCTCTTATTTATACTTCTGGTTGTTGGTCCCATTCAATAGAGACACAGAAGGACACCCACTCTGACCAAACATTAGATCCACAGAACATCTACATTAATCAGAAGAAGCTTGGTCCAGATGTGTATAGGACCAACATGAAGAGGGGAGAGGAGAGACAGAGAGAGAGAGATATAGAGGGAGGAGAGGAGAAGATAATTAAAAGAGAAGAAATGAGAAACAAGCAAAGAAGAAAAAAGAGAGAAGAGAGGAGAAGACAAGAGAGGAGAAGAGGGGATAAGAGAAGAGAGGAGAAGACAAGAGAGGAGAAGAGGGGATAAGAGAAGAGAGGAGAAGACAAGAGAGGAGGAGAGGGGATAAGAGAAAAGAGGAGAAGAGAGGATAAGAGAAGACAAGAGGAGAAGAGAAGCCAAGAGGAGAAGAGAAGCCAAGAGGAGAAGAGAAGCCAAGAGGAGAAGAGAAGTCAAGAGGAGAAGAGAAGACAAGAGGAGAAGAGAATAGAAGCCAAGAGGAGAAGAGGAGAAGAGAATAGAAGCCAAGAGGAGAAGAGAAGCCAAGAGGAGAAGAGAAGAGAAGACAAGAGGAGAAGAGAAGCCAAGAGGAGAAGAGAAGACAAGACAAGAGGAGAAGAGAAGACAAGACAAGAGGAGAAGAGAAGCCAAGAGGAGAAGAGAAGACAAGACAAGAGGAGAAGAGAAGACAAGAGGAGAAGAGAAGACAAGACAAGAGGAGAAGAGAAGCCAAGAGGAGAAGAGAAGAGAAGCCAAGAGGAGAAGAGAAGAGAAGACAAGAGGAGAATAGAATAGAAGCCAAGAGGAGAAGAGAATAGAAGCCAAGAGGAGAAGAGAATAGAAGCCAAGAGGAGAAGAGAAGACAAGAGGAAGCTGTTTCTGGATACTGAACTGATTTCAACCCTCCAGGGTCCTGACTGAACAACTCAGATATCCTTCAGGACAGGATGCCTTTACCATCTGCCTCTGTCTTTCACCACGCCACACGTCACAGGTAAACATCAAGAACGTTCTCTCTCTAAGCCATTGGCAGGTTGTGAATGCAGGAAACGAGGCTTGGCTTGGCCTAGTCGTCATGGCACCATAGTCAGCATGGGGCCAAGAGTGATGAATCAGCAGATTCACAATCATCAATCACCCATCTCACAAAATGGAAGTCCAAAGTCCCAGTTCACATCCAGCAACTTTCAGGTGCAGGACACAAAAAGTATAGTCCTAAAAAAGATACTGTATACCCCCTGTTGTTTATTGAGCGGGACGTTTTAACCAGAAGTTCTTTAACAGTCCTGGTTTGCTGTGATCCAGTAATGTCTAGCACAAATCAAATGAAATGGTGTTATTCGCATGCGCCAAATACAACTGGTGTAGACCATTAAATGCAATTTACAACAGGTCTACACTACAGCAGCAACAGTTCTACGTTGTACCAACCACATACTCTGACTGGAGAGGAGGAAACCTCAGACTGCAAGCCTTTCCAAGACCCACTTTCTCTGTTTCATAAGAATTGGCTCAGATTTGGATGCCAACACTGTGCCAACATTGGCCTATGTAGGCTAGTCTGCAATGGATGCTCCATGTGGTTTCTCTGTTCATTTGTTCTCCTGTGTCATTTAATTTCAGACTTTCTGACTGGAACATATCATCCCGGCTATCTAAACCAATCCCATATTCCTGCTTTGTAGCCTTCTTATGACGTGAGGCTTGGGACTTTACTCCCTACCACACACAGTCATGCTTAACTACTGATTCAGATACACAATGAGATGATGAAGAAACTAACTAAGAGACACATCAATCATATTTACTAAGCTCTCTGTGTCAGTGGCATCATTTTATTTCTATGATCTATTACTTGCGTTAGTTCCAATCCCAGACAAACCCGAACCACTGCCCCAGATACACTTAATGGTGCTGAAAAGAAACATCAATCACGCTAATATAAGCCTTCTGTCTGTGACCTCATTGTATTTCTAGAATCTAAGACAGTAGATGCATTAATAGAAGAAGCCTGTCATATGTTGTTTTATACCAGAGATATCTGGGTCAAGTTTACACTTTGAAAAACATAATTCAGGTACAGCTGGTTAGAAGGCCAATGTATGGCCTATCTTAGACCGTATCCGTCATTAAGAAAACACATTTACTTGTCTTACTATAGTGTAGTGTACATAGCTAACGCATGGTGTCCATATCACACTATCAGTCCTTTTGAGGGAAGAAATGCCTAGGACAGGGGTTCTTAAACTTTTTCAGCCTGGGACCCAAATGAGAAATTATGTGTTTTACTGGGACCCAAGCTGGAAGGAAAGGAAAAGGAAAATAAGGAAAATATGCAACAATATGTAAATATCGGTACATTTCATTGCCATTATGCTTAAAAAAAATGCAATATAGACAAAAACAAATAACAATTAAATACCCATAAATATGTTTTCATGTTTATTTTTCCCCATTATAAAACACTCTTACATACCTGTCTAGGTTGGAACTGTTGCTGTTAAAATACAATAAATAATTTCATTCTGAACTGCAATAAACTGATTGATCACATCACACAGATGTATAACTGAACACACACACATTCCTAATGAGAGGTGTGTGGCTGGTTGAAGTTTTCAAGAAGCAGGTCTATTCTGTTTTTGACAGTACAACACTCAGGTAATGCGCAGCATTGACACTACTTCTGTACTTGAGAACCCTGACTCGTGTATGTGGGGCCAAACTGGATCAGAACATCTACTGCTTTCTCAGTCAGGCTGAAGACCACTTCCTGCTGTAGATGAGCAACCCAGAACTGTATTTGCCTCATTTTTTTTGTTTTTTAATTTAACTAGGCACGTCTTATTTACAATGACGGTCTAGTTCAGGGGCAGAACAACACATTTTTACCTTGTCAGCTTGGGGATTCAATCCAGCAACCTTTCTGTTACTGGCCCAAAGCGCCTACCACTAGGCTACCTGCCATCCCAAAAAAGCATCTTGCTTCAATCAGTTTATTCCAGTTCAGAATAAAAAAGATTACTTTTATTTTAACAGCAACAGTTCCAACCTAGACTTGTTTTCGACAATAATTTCTACAGTAAAATGTACAGTAGGCCTGATAATTTTTCATCTTCATCTGTACTGTTCCTTAAGGTTGTACTACATCAAGAGAAACTCACATCTACTACTATGAGATAGTACTCCCTTAATTCTGCTTATCATCACTTGTAATAAAATGATGACAATGCCTTGCTAGTTGACTTACTTTCCACTGTCAAAGTACTGTTTCCTGAAGTACTGTTTCCTGAAGCACTGTTTCCTGAAGCACTGTTTCCTGAAGTACTGTTTCCTGAAGCATTCTGCCCTGTTCTGAAAGAACTCCCTGGGTTTACCATCATGTTGTGGATGTTTGGTCAGGACGTGTCGTTTTATTAATTAGTTTGTTTTGAGAGACTCATTACTAATCACTTCCCTGCACAAAACACATTGTGGGCGCTCCTCGTTATTTCTCAAAGTTTGTTTGAAAGAGACAGAAAGTCATCACTGTTTTTGCGTTTCATGACGATTGAGCTGTCAGAACTTGTGGCTAGCAAATCAAATCAAATCCAATTATATTGGTCACATACACACATGGTTAGCAGATGTTAATGTGAGTGTAGCGAAATGCTTGTGCTTCTAGTTCCGACTTTGCAGTAATATCTAACAAGTTATCTAACAAATTCACAACAACTACCTTACACACACAAATGTAAAGGAATGAATAGAATATGTACAGTACCTTGCGAAAGTATTCGGCCCCCTTGAACTTTGCGACCTTTTGCCACATTTCAGGCTTCAAACATAAAGATATAAAACTTTATTTTTTTGTGAAGAATCAACAACAAGTGGGACACAATCATGAAATGGAACAACATTTTTTGGATATTTCAAACTTTTTTAACAAATCAAAAACTGAAAAATTGGGCGTGCAAAATTATTCAGCCCCCTTAAGTTAATACTTTGTAGCGCCACCTTTTGCTGCGATTACAGCTGTAAGTCGCTTGGGGTATGTCTCTATCAGTTTTGCACATCGAGAGACTGACATTTTTTCCCATTCCTCCTTGCAAAACAGCTCGAGCTCAGTGAGGTTGGATGGAGAGCATTTGTGAACAGCAGTTTTCAATTCTTTCCACAGATTCTCGATTGGATTCAGGTCTGGACTTTGACTTGGCCATTCCAACACCTGGATATGTTTATTTTTGAACCATTCCATTGTAGATTTTGCTTTATGTTTTGGATCATTGTTTTGTTGGAAGACAAATCTCCGTCCCAGTCTCAGGTCTTTTGCAGACTCCATCAGGTTTTCTTCCAGAATGGTCCTGTATTTGGCTCCATACATCTTCTCATCAATTTTAACCATCTTCCCTGTCCCTGCTGAAGAAAAGCAGGCCCAAACCATGATGCTGCCACCACCACGTTTGACAGTGGGGATGGTGTGTTCAGGGTGATGAGCTGTGTTGCTTTTACGCCAAACATAACGTTTTGCATTGTTGCCAAAAAGTTCAATTTTGGTTTCATCTGACCAGAGCACCTTCTTCCACATGTTTGGTGTGTCTCCCAGGTTGCTTGTGGCAAACTTTAAACGACACTTTTTATGGATATCTTTAAGAAATGGCTTTCTTCTTGCCACTCTTCCATAAAGGCCAGATTTGTGCAATATACGACTGATTGTTGTCCTATGGACAGAGTCTCCCACCTCAGCTGTAGATCTCTGCAGTTCATCCAGAGTGATCATGGGCCTCTTGGCTGCATCTCTGATCAGTCTTCTCCTTGTATGAGCTGAAAGTTTAGAGGGACGGCCAGGTCTTGGTAGATTTGCAGTGGTCTGATACTCCTTCCATTTCAATATTATCGTTTGCACAGTGCTCCTTGGGATGTTTAAAGCTTGGGAAATATTTTTGTATCCAAATCCGACTTTAAACTTCTTCACAACAGTATCTCGGACCTGCCTGGTGTGTTCCTTGTTCTTCATGATGCTCTCTGCGCTTTTAACGGACCGCTGAGACTATCACAGTGCAGGTGCATTTATAGGGAGACTTGATTACACACAGGTGGATT
This sequence comes from Oncorhynchus mykiss, assembly GCF_057628025.1. NCBI lineage: Eukaryota > Metazoa > Chordata > Actinopteri > Salmoniformes > Salmonidae > Oncorhynchus > Oncorhynchus mykiss. The sequence goes on along the minus strand of NC_143044.1, from coordinate 50,505,198 downwards.
GTATTTATCATCATTAGTCATTTAGGTCAACATTGGATAATTCAGAGATCCTCACTGAACTTCTAGAGAGAGTTTGGTTCTCTGAAAGTAAAGGGGCTGAATAATTTTGGCACGCCCAATTTTTCAGTTTTTGATTTGTTAAAAAAGTTTGAAATATCCAATAAATGTCGTTCCACTTCATGATTGTGTCCCACTTGTTGTTGATTCTTCACAAAAAAATACAGTTTTATATCTTTATGTTTGAAGCTTGAAATGTGGCAAAAGGTTGCAAAGTTCAAGGGGGCCGAATACTTTCGCAAGGCACTGTACATATAAATATATGGTTGAGCAATGTCGTGCGGCATAGGCAAGATGCAGTAGATGGTATAGGATACAGTATATACATATGAGTAATGTAGGATATGTAAACAATACTAAAGTGGCGTTATTTAAAGTGACTAGTGATACATTTATTAAGTCCATTTATTTAAGTGGCCAGAAATTTGAGTCTGTATGGAGGCAGCAGCCTCTCTGTGTTAGTGGTGGTTGTTTAGCAGTCTGATGGCCTTGAGATAGAAGCTGTTCAGTCTCTCTGTCCCTGCTTTGATGCACCTGTACTGACCTCGCCTTCTGGATGATAGCGGGGTGAACAGGCAGTGGCTCGGGTGGTTGTTGTCCTTGATGATCTTTTTGGCCTTCCTGTGACATAGGGTGGTGTAGGTGTCCTGGAGGGCACCTATATGAGTCCATTTCATGACAGCGGTAAGTGATGGCGAGTGAGAATGACAAGTCAGTGGCGGACAGTGCATCGTCAGCTGCTGAACAACAGCGCGTGGGTCGGTGGAGTGATCGAATCTTCCATTCCTCTCAACATTTTTAGAAAAGCCTGTTGCGCAGCAACTCACTGCCTTCCTGAAGACAAACAATGTATACGAAATGCTTCAGTCTGGTTTTAGACCAGTGCACTGAGACTGCACTTGTGAAGGTGGTATATGACCTTTTAATGCCATCAGACCGAGGCTCTGCATCTGTCTTCGTGCTCCTAGACCTTAGTGTTGCTTTTGATACCATCGATCACCACATTCTTTTGGAGAGATTGGAAACCCAAATTGGTCTACACGGACAAGTTCTGGCCTGGTTTAGATCTTATCTGTCGGAAAGATATCAGTTTGTCTCTGTGAATGGTTTGACAAATCAACTGTAAATTTCAGTGTTCCTCAAGGTTCCGTTTTAGGACCACTATTGCTTTCACTATATATTTTACCTCTTGGGGGTGTCATTCGAAAACATAATGTTAACTTTCACTGCTATGTGGATGACACACAGCTGTACATTTCAATGAAACATGGTGAAGCCCCAAAATTGCCCTCGCTAGAAGCATGTGTTTCAGACATAAGGAAGTGGATGGCTGCAAACTTTCTACTTTTAAACTCGGACAAAACAGAGATGCTTGTTCTAGGTCCCGAGAAACAAAGAGATCTTCTGTTGAATCTGACAATTAATCTTAATGGTTGTACAGTCGTCTCAAATAAAACTGTGAAGGACCTCGGCGTTACTCTGGACCCTGATCTCTCTTTTGAAGAACATATCAAGACCATTTCAAGGACAGCTTTTTTTCCATCTACGTAACATTGCAAAAATCAGAATCTTTCTGTTCAAAAATGATGCAGAAAAAGTAATCCATGCGTTTGTCACTTCTAGGTTAGACTACTGCAATTTTCTACTTTCCGGCTACCCGGATAAAGCACTAAATAAACTTCAGTTAGTGCTAAATACGGCTGCTAGAATCCTGACTAGAACCTAAAAATTTGATCATATTACTCCAGTGCTAGCCTCCCTACACTGGCTTTCTGTCAAGGCAAGGGCTGATTTCAAGGTTTTACTGCTAACCTACAACCTACGCAGGCCTCCTAATTGTCCCTATAATTTCTAAGCAAACAGCTGGAGTCAGGGCTTTCTCCTATAGAGCTCCATTTTTATGGAATGATCTGCCTACCCATGTAAGAGACGCAAACTCGGTCTCAACCTTTAAGTCTTTACTGAAGACTCATCTCTTCAGTGGGTCATATGATTGAGTGTAGTCTGGCCCAGGAGTGGGAAGGTGAACGGAAAGGCTCTGGAGCAACGAACCGCCCTTGCTGTCTCTGCCTGGCCGGTTCCCCTCTTTCCACTGGGATTCTCTGCCTCTAACCCTATTACAGGGGCTGAGTCACTGGCTTACTAGGGCTCTTTCATACCGTCCCTAGGAGGGGTGCATCACTTGAGCGGGTTGAGTCACTGATGTGATCTTCCTGTCTGGGTACCCCCCCTTGTGTTGTGCAGTGGCGGAGATCTTTGTGGGCTATACTCTACCTTGTCTCAGGATGGTAAGTTGGTGGTTGAAGATATCCCTCTAGTGGTGTGGGGGCTGTGCTTTGGCAAAGTGGGTGGGGTTATATGCTTCCTGTTTGGCCCTGTCCGGGGGTGTCCTCGGATGGGGCCACAGTGTCTCCTGACCCCTCCTGTCTCAGCCTCCAGTATTTATGCTGCAGTAGTTTATGTGTCGGGGGGCTAGGGTCAGTTTGTTATATCTGGAGTACTTCTCATGTCCTATTCGGTGTTCTGTGTGAATTTAAGTGTGCTCTCTCTAATTCTCTCTTTCTCTCTTTCTTTCTCTCTCTCGGAGGACCTGAGCCCTAGGACCATGCCTCAGGACTACCTGACATGATGACTCCTTGCTGTCCCCAGTCCACCTGGCCGTGCTGCTGCTCCAGTTTCAACTGTTCTGCCATATTTTTATAGGACCATGCTGGTCATTTATGAACATTTGAACATCTTGGCCATATTCTGTTATAATCTCCACCCGGCACAGCCAGAAGAGGACTGGCCACCCCAAATAGCCTGGCCTTTCTAGGGAGTTTCCTAGCCACCGTGCTTCTATACCTGCATTGCTTGCTGTTTGGGGTTTTAGGCTCGGTTTCTGTACAGCACTTTGAGATATCAGCTGATGTACGAAGGGCTATATAAATAAATTTGATTTGATTTTGATTTGATCTTCAAGAAACCTGCAGAAAAAAGATCCATTAACAGAGACCGCAGCTAAGCAGAGAGCGCAGTTGCACTTGGCCAAATCAATTCCAGTAATTTATTAAATCATTATACATTTATGTCGCGACCCACACTTTAAGAAACACTGGCCTAGGAAAACGCTCCCCTCTTTAACAAGCGGAGAAAGATACGTCTGTTAATTAAAACTTATTTTTTATAGGGGGCAGCATTTTCCCTCAGGCCCAGAAGCTAGGATATGCATATACAGTGCCTTGCGAAAGTATTCGGCCCCCTTGAACTTTGCGACCTTTTGCCACATTTCAGGCTTCAAACATAAAGATATAAAACTGTATTTTTTTGTGAAGAATCAACAACAAGTGGGACACAATCATGAAGTGGAACGACATTTATTGGATATTTCAAACTTTTTTAACAAATCAAAAACTGAACAATTGGGCGTGCAAAATTATTCAGCCCCCTTAAGTTAATACTTTGTAGCGCCACCTTTTGCTGCGATTACAGCTGTAAGTCGCTTGGGGTATGTCTATCAGTTTTGCACATCGAGAGACTGAAATTTTTTCCCATTCCTCCTTGCAAAACAGCTCGAGCTCAGTGAGTTTTGATGGAGAGCATTTGTGAACAGCAGTTTTCAGTTCTTTCCACAGATTCTCGATTGGATTCAGGTCTGGACTTTGACTTGGCCATTCTAACACCTGGATATGTTTATTTTTGAACCATTCCATTGTAGATTTTGCTTTATGTTTTGGATCATTGTCTTGTTGGAAGACAAATCTCCGCCCCAGTCTCAGGTCTTTTGCAGACTCCATCAGGTTTTCTTCCAGAATGGTCCTGTATTTGGCTCCATCCATCTTCCCATCAATTTTAACCATCTTCCCTGTCCCTGCTGAAGAAAAGCAGGCCCAAACCATGATGCTGCCACCACCATGTTTGACAGTGGGGATGGTGTGTTCAGGGTGTTGCTTTTACGCCAAACATAATGTTTTGCATTGTTGCCAAAAAGTTCAATTTTGGTTTCATCTGACCAGAGCACCTTCTTCCACATGTTTGGTGTGTCTCCCAGGTGGCTTGTGGCAAACTTTAAATGACACTTTTTATGGATATCTTTAAGAAATGGCTTTCTTCTTGCCACTCTTCCATAAAGGCCAGATTTGTGCAATATACGACTGATTGTTGTCCTATGGACAGAGTCCCCCACCTCAGCTGTAGATCTCTGCAGTTCATCCAGAGTGATCATGGGCCTCTTGGCTGCATCTCTGATCAGTCTTCTCCTTGTATGAGCTGAAAGTTTAGAGGGACGGCCAGGTCTTGGTAGATTTGCAGTGGTCTGATACTCCTTCCATTTCAATATTATCGTTTGCACAGTGCTCCTTGGGATGTTTAAAGCTTGGGAAATATTTTTGTATCCAAATCCGACTTTAAACTTCTTCACAACAGTATCTCGGACCTGCCTGGTGTGTTCCTTGTTCTTCATGATGCTCTCTGCGCTTTTAACGGACCGCTGAGACTATCACAGTGCAGGTGCATTTATAGGGAGACTTGATTACACACAGGTGGATTGTATTTATCATCATTAGTCATTTAGGTCAACATTGGATAATTCAGAGATCCTCACTGAACTTCTAGAGAGAGTTTGGTTCTCTGAAAGTAAAGGGGCTGAATAATTTTGGCACGCCCAATTTTTCAGTTTTTGATTTGTTAAAAAAGTTTGAAATATCCAATAAATGTCGTTCCACTTCATGATTGTGTCCCACTTGTTGTTGATTCTTCACAAAAAAATACAGTTTTATATCTTTATGTTTGAAGCTTGAAATGTGGCAAAAGGTTGCAAAGTTCAAGGGGGCCGAATACTTTCGCAAGGCACTGTACATATAAATATATGGTTGAGCAATGTCGTGCGGCATAGGCAAGATGCAGTAGATGGTATAGGATACAGTATATACATATGAGTAATGTAGGATATGTAAACAATACTAAAGTGGCGTTATTTAAAGTGACTAGTGATACATTTATTAAGTCCATTTATTTAAGTGGCCAGAAATTTGAGTCTGTATGGAGGCAGCAGCCTCTCTGTGTTAGTGGTGGTTGTTTAGCAGTCTGATGGCCTTGAGATAGAAGCTGTTCAGTCTCTCTGTCCCTGCTTTGATGCACCTGTACTGACCTCGCCTTCTGGATGATAGCGGGGTGAACAGGCAGTGGCTCGGGTGGTTGTTGTCCTTGATGATCTTTTTGGCCTTCCTGTGACATAGGGTGGTGTAGGTGTCCTGGAGGGCACCTATATGAGTCCATTTCATGACAGCGGTAAGTGATGGCGAGTGAGAATGACAAGTCAGTGGCGGACAGTGCATCGTCAGCTGCTGAACAACAGCGCGTGGGTCGGTGGAGTGATCGAATCTTCCATTCCTCTCAACATTTTTAGAAAAGCCTGTTGCGCAGCAACTCACTGCCTTCCTGAAGACAAACAATGTATACGAAATGCTTCAGTCTGGTTTTAGACCAGTGCACTGAGACTGCACTTGTGAAGGTGGTATATGACCTTTTAATGCCATCAGACCGAGGCTCTGCATCTGTCTTCGTGCTCCTAGACCTTAGTGTTGCTTTTGATACCATCGATCACCACATTCTTTTGGAGAGATTGGAAACCCAAATTGGTCTACACGGACAAGTTCTGGCCTGGTTTAGATCTTATCTGTCGGAAAGATATCAGTTTGTCTCTGTGAATGGTTTGACAAATCAACTGTAAATTTCAGTGTTCCTCAAGGTTCCGTTTTAGGACCACTATTGCTTTCACTATATATTTTACCTCTTGGGGGTGTCATTCGAAAACATAATGTTAACTTTCACTGCTATGTGGATGACACACAGCTGTACATTTCAATGAAACATGGTGAAGCCCCAAAATTGCCCTCGCTAGAAGCATGTGTTTCAGACATAAGGAAGTGGATGGCTGCAAACTTTCTACTTTTAAACTCGGACAAAACAGAGATGCTTGTTCTAGGTCCCGAGAAACAAAGAGATCTTCTGTTGAATCTGACAATTAATCTTAATGGTTGTACAGTCGTCTCAAATAAAACTGTGAAGGACCTCGGCGTTACTCTGGACCCTGATCTCTCTTTTGAAGAACATATCAAGACCATTTCAAGGACAGCTTTTTTTCCATCTACGTAACATTGCAAAAATCAGAATCTTTCTGTTCAAAAATGATGCAGAAAAAGTAATCCATGCGTTTGTCACTTCTAGGTTAGACTACTGCAATTTTCTACTTTCCGGCTACCCGGATAAAGCACTAAATAAACTTCAGTTAGTGCTAAATACGGCTGCTAGAATCCTGACTAGAACCTAAAAATTTGATCATATTACTCCAGTGCTAGCCTCCCTACACTGGCTTTCTGTCAAGGCAAGGGCTGATTTCAAGGTTTTACTGCTAACCTACAACCTACGCAGGCCTCCTAATTGTCCCTATAATTTCTAAGCAAACAGCTGGAGTCAGGGCTTTCTCCTATAGAGCTCCATTTTTATGGAATGATCTGCCTACCCATGTAAGAGACGCAAACTCGGTCTCAACCTTTAAGTCTTTACTGAAGACTCATCTCTTCAGTGGGTCATATGATTGAGTGTAGTCTGGCCCAGGAGTGGGAAGGTGAACGGAAAGGCTCTGGAGCAACGAACCGCCCTTGCTGTCTCTGCCTGGCCGGTTCCCCTCTTTCCACTGGGATTCTCTGCCTCTAACCCTATTACAGGGGCTGAGTCACTGGCTTACTAGGGCTCTTTCATACCGTCCCTAGGAGGGGTGCATCACTTGAGCGGGTTGAGTCACTGATGTGATCTTCCTGTCTGGGTACCCCCCCTTGTGTTGTGCAGTGGCGGAGATCTTTGTGGGCTATACTCTACCTTGTCTCAGGATGGTAAGTTGGTGGTTGAAGATATCCCTCTAGTGGTGTGGGGGCTGTGCTTTGGCAAAGTGGGTGGGGTTATATGCTTCCTGTTTGGCCCTGTCCGGGGGTGTCCTCGGATGGGGCCACAGTGTCTCCTGACCCCTCCTGTCTCAGCCTCCAGTATTTATGCTGCAGTAGTTTATGTGTCGGGGGGCTAGGGTCAGTTTGTTATATCTGGAGTACTTCTCATGTCCTATTCGGTGTTCTGTGTGAATTTAAGTGTGCTCTCTCTAATTCTCTCTTTCTCTCTTTCTTTCTCTCTCTCGGAGGACCTGAGCCCTAGGACCATGCCTCAGGACTACCTGACATGATGACTCCTTGCTGTCCCCAGTCCACCTGGCCGTGCTGCTGCTCCAGTTTCAACTGTTCTGCCATATTTTTATAGGACCATGCTGGTCATTTATGAACATTTGAACATCTTGGCCATATTCTGTTATAATCTCCACCCGGCACAGCCAGAAGAGGACTGGCCACCCCAAATAGCCTGGCCTTTCTAGGGAGTTTCCTAGCCACCGTGCTTCTATACCTGCATTGCTTGCTGTTTGGGGTTTTAGGCTCGGTTTCTGTACAGCACTTTGAGATATCAGCTGATGTACGAAGGGCTATATAAATAAATTTGATTTGATTTTGATTTGATCTTCAAGAAACCTGCAGAAAAAAGATCCATTAACAGAGACCGCAGCTAAGCAGAGAGCGCAGTTGCACTTGGCCAAATCAATTCCAGTAATTTATTAAATCATTATACATTTATGTCGCGACCCACACTTTAAGAAACACTGGCCTAGGAAAACGCTCCCCTCTTTAACAAGCGGAGAAAGATACGTCTGTTAATTAAAACTTATTTTTTATAGGGGGCAGCATTTTCCCTCAGGCCCAGAAGCTAGGATATGCATATACAGTGCCTTGCGAAAGTATTCGGCCCCCTTGAACTTTGCGACCTTTTGCCACATTTCAGGCTTCAAACATAAAGATATAAAACTGTATTTTTTTGTGAAGAATCAACAACAAGTGGGACACAATCATGAAGTGGAACGACATTTATTGGATATTTCAAACTTTTTTAACAAATCAAAAACTGAACAATTGGGCGTGCAAAATTATTCAGCCCCCTTAAGTTAATACTTTGTAGCGCCACCTTTTGCTGCGATTACAGCTGTAAGTCGCTTGGGGTATGTCTATCAGTTTTGCACATCGAGAGACTGAAATTTTTTCCCATTCCTCCTTGCAAAACAGCTCGAGCTCAGTGAGTTTTGATGGAGAGCATTTGTGAACAGCAGTTTTCAGTTCTTTCCACAGATTCTCGATTGGATTCAGGTCTGGACTTTGACTTGGCCATTCTAACACCTGGATATGTTTATTTTTGAACCATTCCATTGTAGATTTTGCTTTATGTTTTGGATCATTGTCTTGTTGGAAGACAAATCTCCGCCCCAGTCTCAGGTCTTTTGCAGACTCCATCAGGTTTTCTTCCAGAATGGTCCTGTATTTGGCTCCATCCATCTTCCCATCAATTTTAACCATCTTCCCTGTCCCTGCTGAAGAAAAGCAGGCCCAAACCATGATGCTGCCACCACCATGTTTGACAGTGGGGATGGTGTGTTCAGGGTGTTGCTTTTACGCCAAACATAATGTTTTGCATTGTTGCCAAAAAGTTCAATTTTGGTTTCATCTGACCAGAGCACCTTCTTCCACATGTTTGGTGTGTCTCCCAGGTGGCTTGTGGCAAACTTTAAATGACACTTTTTATGGATATCTTTAAGAAATGGCTTTCTTCTTGCCACTCTTCCATAAAGGCCAGATTTGTGCAATATACGACTGATTGTTGTCCTATGGACAGAGTCCCCCACCTCAGCTGTAGATCTCTGCAGTTCATCCAGAGTGATCATGGGCCTCTTGGCTGCATCTCTGATCAGTCTTCTCCTTGTATGAGCTGAAAGTTTAGAGGGACGGCCAGCTCTTGGTAGATTTGCAGTGGTCTGATACTCCTTCCATTTCAATATTATCGCTTGCACAGTGCTCCTTGGGATGTTTAAAGCTTGGGAAATCTTTTTGTATCCAAATCCGGCTTTAAACTTCTTCACAGCAGTATCTCGGACCTGCCTGGTGTGTTCCTTGTTATTCATGATGCTCTCTGCGCTTTTAACGGACCTCTGAGACTATCACATGGCAGGTGCATTTATACGGAGATTTGATTACACACAGGTGGATTGTATTTATCATCATTAGTCATTTAGGTCAACATTGGATCATTCAGAGATCCTCACTGAACTTCTGGAGAGAGTTTGCTGCACTGAAAGTAAAGGGGCTGAATAATTTTGCACGCCCAATTTTTCAGTTTTTGATTTGTTAAAAAAGTTTGAAATATCCAATAAATGTCGTTCCACTTCATGATTGTGTCCCACTTGTTGTTGATTCTTCACAAAAAAAATACAGTTTTATATCTTTATGTTTGAAGCCTGAAATGTGGCAAAAGGTCGCAAAGTTCAAGGGGGCCGAATACTTTCGCAAGGCACTGTAATTGGTGGATTCAGATAGAAATCACTCTAAAGTTTCAAAAATGGTTACATTTATGTCTGTGAGTATAACAGAATGGATACGGCAGGCAAAACCCTGAGGACAAACCATCCATAAAAAAAAAGATTTCACTTTACCACTGTTTTCAATGGCTAGTACTATAATTATAAGCCTGAGTTCTCACAGATTGCAGTTCCTAGGGCTTCCACTAGATGTCAACAGTCTTTAGAAAGAGTTTCAGGCAGTTTTTTTGAAAAATGACCAAGAAATGGTAGGTTTTCTAGGTGGCTCCCATTTTGGCTGTAGTGTTTCCAAGCGCGTGGAGGAAAGAGTTTTCTTTCCTATTTATCTCCGGTAATGAACATACTATTCTCCGTCTTAAATATTATCGTTTATTTGCAAATTAGGATACCTAAGGTTTGATTATAAATGTTTGACTTGTTTGGAAAAGTTTATTAGTAACGTTTGGGATTCATTTTGTATGCATTATGATGGAGGGAAACTGAGTGGATTATTGACTGAAGCGCGCCAGTTAGTTTTTATGGATATAAAGAAGGACATTATCAAACAAAAGGACCATTTGAAATGTAACTGGGACCTTTTGGAGTGCCAACAGAAGAAGATCTTCAAAGGTAAGGCATATATTATATCGCTATTTCTGACTTTCGTGTCGCAACTCCCTGGTTGAAAATGATTTTATAGTCTAGCGGCACGCCTTTCCCAAACAGGTTTTAAGGGTGAATGCATCATCTTCTGACAGGTGGCTTCATTCTCACGTAACGTATCACATATGATGTACAACTAGCAGTACAAATGGATTTGTCATACACTGAGAGTCTGAGAGTCAATTCTGTTGACCTCTCTATGGTGATGTTGGCCTCTATATGGTGTTGTTAGCCTCTCTATGGTGATGTTGGACTCGATACATGGTGTTGTTGGCCTCTCTATGGTGATGATGGCATCTATATGGTGATGCTGGACTCTCTAAGGGAATGCTAGCCTCTCTAAGGCGATGCTGGCCCTTCTAAGGCGATGCGGGCCTCTATATGGTGATACTGGGCTCTAAGGTAATGTTTCCTCTAAAAGGTGATGTTGGACTCGAGATATGGTGATGTTGGCCTCTCTATGTTGATGTTGGCCTCTGTATGTTGATGCTTGCCTCTCTATGGTGATGCTGGCCTCTCTATGGTGATGCTGGCCTCTATATGGTGATGTTGGCCTCTATATATGGTGATGCTGGCCTCTATATGGTGATGCTGGCCTCTATATTGTGATGTTGGGCTCTATATGGTGATGCTGGCCTTTTTATGGTGATGCTGATCTCTATATGGTGATGTTGGCCTTTATATAGTGATGTTGGCCTCTATACAGTGCTGCTGGCCTTTCTATGGTGATGCTGAGCTCTATATGATGATGTTGGATATATATAGTGATTTAGGGTCTCTAAATGGTGATGCTGGCCTCTATATGGTGACGTTGTCCTCTATATAGTGATGTTGGCCTCTATATGGTGACGTTGGCCTCTATATGGTGACGTTGTCCTCTATATGGTGACGTTGTCCTCTATATGGTGATGTTGTCCTCTATATGGTGACGTTGGCCTCTATATGATGATGTTGGCCCCTATATGGTGACGTTGTCCTCTATATGGTGACGTTGGCCTCTATATGGTGATGTTGGCCCCTATATGGTGACGCTGATCTCTATATGGTGATGTTGGCCTTTATATAGTGATGTTGGCCTCTATACAGTGCTGCTGGCCTTTCTATGGTGATGCTGAGCTCTATATGATGATGTTGGCCTCTATATAGTGATTTAGGTCTCTAAATGGTGATGCTGGCCTCTATATAGTGACGTTGGCCTCTATATAGTGATGTTGTCCTCTATATGGTGACGTTGTCCTCTATATGGTGATGTTGGCCCCTATATGGTGACGCTGTCCTCTATATGGTGACGTTGGCCTCTATATGGTGATGTTGGCCTCTGTATGGTGATGAAGACCAGGTTAGAGTTGTCTCCGGGCCTTGGGTGGAAAGAAAGCAGAGAGAGGATAGTTACTCAGCCATCCATGTGACAGAGCGCAGCTGTTCTGTAACAGCACCCGGACAACTGTCTCCTTGTTTGGGAGAACTAGCGCTGGACCTGAAACCAAACCCCTGAAAACCTGGTTGCCCAATCAACATCATCACAGCGCCAGTGTTGGTGGTGACTAAGAGGAGATCCCTCTCATTTATTTAGCTCTTCTGATATTTTGGACATGAACTATCCCCTTCCATTAAGGAGATCTAGTCTCTCTGGCTGGGTAACAAATAATTGTAAACTACTGTAAATCTAATCTTACATTTTCCTTTCACATTATTGCTTCCGTTTGTTGTGTGGGGCCTGTGTGACAAATGTGAATTGTAAAGTTAAATGGTACCAATACATTTATGTCAAATCTCCATCATAACATACTGTATAGCCTAACTAAATTGTCCTTAACCGTAACCATTGCATGTATGTTTCCCTCTCTAAACCACATGTACTTCAACAACAATCACCATTGGCCCCATTCTTCAAATCTATTTTGCAGCATGCTGTTTTGATATTTCTCGTGCTGCACGTGTTCAGACACAATGATGAATGAGTGTGCATGGTATTGATACAAAACAATGTCTGCCAGTACAAACAGTTGAGAGAGAGAGAGAGACAGAGAGAGAGACAGAGAGAGAGACAGAGATAGAGAGACAGCGAGAGACACAGAGCGAGAGAGACAGAAAGACAGAGCGATTACACAGTAATCAGGCCAGTAAACTAGCCACGGTTAAAAGTTTCCACTTTCAACATACCTCAGAGAATCTCAATGCATCAGTGTGAAGTGAAGAAGAGAAGAAGAGACACGGGAATAGAACAACACAGGAGGCTATGCATGCGTCTTCAAAACACGTGTCCAAATGGACTTCCCATCCAAAGCAAGTAAAAGAAGTAGAGACGTTCCCATGATACAAGCAACAGAAGTTGGGATCGACGTTGAAAGGTTTTTAAATGGGTTGTTCGCAGACTACCAATGGCACTCGCCTGTCTCAGGGGTGTGTTTTATCAGACGACATTCTGTCTCATTGGCTGGAGGGCTCTTTTAGAGGCCTCCAGCCAGGTTGGGCCACTGTCAGGGCTCTGGCCTCTAGTGATAGCACTGTTTCATTTAACTTTGACTTCCTCAATAATGACAATTAAAGAGACTCGAATCATGTGAATGAATGGCTTTCTGCCTAAATGTAGCTCTGTTTAATGGCTGCATGGGGCCTTTAGTGCCTCATTTCAAAGGTTAAACCACTCATTCACTCACTGTCCTCAGATCTAAGAACAGAACAGGGCCAGATCCCTGCTGACCAGAAGAGCAGCTGAGGGTATTAGTCAAGATAGCAGGTAGGAATCACTATACATTATCTCTGGAGTTTACAATATGTACTAAGCATGCCATTGAGAAGTGATGAGCCTACTAATGGACTAAAAACAACGCTCAAGGGAGAATATCTTGAGTTTGAAAGTACTTTTTTTTGTCCAGGAGTAGCCTAGTCTGCAAAAGTCTGAAAAACTAGCAGTGAAAAACTAGCCTAGCTGGAATATCTGGAAAAGTAGCAGGAAAGTCCTGAAATGTAGTTCTGGGTGTGAAGGGTTTGTGTGTTTTCGACCAACTTGAACGCCCTATGGATTTCTTCATCTGAAGCCTTGACTGACTGGCAGGATGAACATGTCAACCTCAACCTGTATATCTACATAGTGTCATATTTCTCTGGAACGTTCTCTCCACTCTATCCCCTAGGACACATCTTACCTCAGAGGCTTAATCTGGCATGGGCGGTAGGCCGTAAAACATGAAAACTAGTAGTCTGGGTCTGGATACTTACAGTAATACTCCACAGGTGTAGGGGGTTTCTTTACAGTAGTCTGATACCTACAGTAATACTCCACAGGTGTGGGGGGATTCTTTACAATAGTCTGATAACTACAGTAATACTCCACAGGTGTAGGGGGTTTCTTTACAGTAGTATGATACCTACAGTAATACTCCACAGGTGTGGGGGGGGTTCTTTACAGTAGTCTGATAACTACAGTAATACTCCACAGGTGTAGGGGGTTTCTTTACAGTAGTCTGATACCTACAGTAATACTCCACAGGTGTGGGGGGTTTCTTTACAGTAGTCTGATACCTACAGTAATACTCCACAGGTGTAGGGGGTTTCTTTACAGTAGTCTGATACCTACAGTAATACTCCACAGGTGCAGGGGGTTTCTTTACAGTAGTCTGATACCTACAGTAATACTCCACAGGTGTAGGGGGTTTCTTTACAGTAGTCTGATACCTACAGTAATACTCCACAGGTGTGGGGGGTTTCTTTACAGTAGTCTGATACCTACAGTAATACTCCACAGGTGTGGGGGGTTTCTTTACAGTAGTCTGATACCTACAGTAATACTCCACAGGTGTGGGGGGTTTCTTTACAGTAGTCTGATACCTACAGTAATACGCCACAGGTGTGGGGGGATTCTTTACAGTAGTCTGATACCTACAGTAATACTCCACAGGTGTAGGGGGTTTCTTTACAGTAGTCTGATACCTACAGTAATACTCCACAGGTGTAGGGGGTTTCTTTACAGTAGTCTGATACCTACAGTAATACTCCACAGGTGTGGGGGGTTTCTTTACAGTAGTCTGATACCTACAGTAATACTCCACAGGTGTGGGGGGTTTCTTTACAGTAGTCTGATACCTACAGTAATACTCCACAGGTGTGGGGGGTTTCTTTACAGTAGTCTGATACCTACAGTAATACGCCACAGGTGTGGGGGGATTCTTTACAGTAGTCTGATACCTACAGTAATACTCCACAGGTGTGGGGGGTTTCTTTACAGTAGTCTGATACCTACAGTAATACTCCACAGGTGTGGGGGGTTTCTTTACAGTAGTCTGATACCTACAGTAATACGCCACAGGTGTGGGGGGATTCTTTACAGTAGTATGATACCTACAGTAATACTCCACAGGTGTGGGGGGTTTCTTTACAGTAGTATGATACCTACAGTAATACTCCACAGGTGTAGGGGGTTTCTTTACAGTAGTCTGATACCTACAGTAATACTCCACAGGTGTAGGGGGTTTCTTTACAGTAGTCTGATACCTACAGTAATACTCCACAGGTGTGGGGGGTTTCTTTACAGTAGTCTGATACCTACAGTAATACTCCACAGGTGTAGGGGGTTTCTTTACAGTAGTCTGATACCTACAGTAATACTCCACAGGTGTGGGGGGTTTCTTTACAGTAGTCTGATACCTACAGTAATACTCCACAGGTGTGGGGGGTTTCTTTACAGTAGTCTGATACCTACAGTAATACTCCACAGGTGTGGGGGGGGTTTCTTCCTTACAGGCATCTACCACACATTAGCAACATACCAAACAGTTGAAGAAGAAGAACCCTTGGAATGGTTTGTGACTCGATTTGTTTTGTAAGCAAAATAAGGCTGGGATTCATTACAACACGATTAGCAGCCTGCACACAGAAATAGATTTGTAAAGGCAATTTCCGCAGAGATCACATCCACAAATGGCCAACTGTGGTTTATCTCCACAATCATCAACAATCAACAGTCTATATTCTCTCCAACAGAAAAGCCATGTTTTCACATTCATCTGACACTCAAACACCCCACTTAGGAGCATGGTGAGGAGTCATATTAGGACCTGTTTTCACATTCATCTGACACTCAAACATACCCCACTTAGGAGCATGGTGAGGAGTCATATTAGGACCTGTTTTCACATTCCAGTTTGAATGATTAGTCATCAATGACTTGATTACCAAGACCTTTACCAGAGGATATTTTCCCAACATTATTTTGAGGAGACTTTATGTCGGAGGGAGAAATAGTTCCACTTTCCAAAATATGAATGTTTATCTTTCTTATTATCTTCTTCCCCTATTTCCTGTGAGTCAATACTCTTCCTCCTCTATCTCCTGTGAGTCCCTACTCTTCCTCCCCTATCTCCTGTGAGTCACAACTCTTCCTCCCCTATCTCCTGTGAGTCACAACTCTTCCTCCCCTATCTCCTGTGAGTCACTACTCTTCCTCCCCTATCTCCTGTGAGTCACTACTCTTCCTCCCCTATCTCCTGTAAGTCACTACTCTTCCCCACCATCTCCTGTGAGTCAATACTCTTCCTCCCCTATCTCCTGTGAGTCACTACTCATCCCCCCATCTCCTGTGAGTCACTACTCTTCCTCCCCCATCTCCTGTGAGTCACTACTCTTCCTCCGCTATCTCCTGTGAGTCACAACTCTTCCTCCCCTATCTCATGTGAGTCACAACTCTTCCTCCCCTATCTCCTGTGAGTCACTACTCTTCCTCCCTATCTCCTGTGAGTCACTACTCTTCCCCCCCCCCCCATCTCCTGTGAGTCACTACTCTTCCTCCCCCATCTCCTGTGAGTCACTACTAGTCCTCCCCATCTCCTGTGAGTCACTACTCTTCACCTTTGAGCCCAACTTCTTCCAGGTACCTGTTAACTAATTGATTTAACAGTGACTGACTACACTCACAGGGACAAAACGTTATGTAACTCCCTTAAAAACAACCTTTTAAATCACTAATAATAAATCGTCTGATACAACACATTGGAAACACTGAGATTTGAACCAGAAACAAATATTTATGTATTTCATGGTCGTTGGTAACATACCACAGGACTAATATATATATAATATCTATTGCAGGCAGTACAGACGTAATTATCTCCAATCATCTAACCTGAAAACAAACATATATCTATTAATACCTATACATTTAGACTTTGAACGCTGCATAAATATAGTATTTAGGACAAGAACAAATTCAATTGTACTAGCCTTCCCAACACTGCTTGGATGAAGCAACCTGTCACTTATCTTATCAGCCCTGTTTGGAATGATT
Source organism: Oncorhynchus mykiss (assembly GCF_057628025.1). Classification (NCBI taxonomy): domain Eukaryota; kingdom Metazoa; phylum Chordata; class Actinopteri; order Salmoniformes; family Salmonidae; genus Oncorhynchus; species Oncorhynchus mykiss. The sequence goes on along the minus strand of NC_143044.1, from coordinate 50,488,777 downwards.
GGAAGCTTAGAAGAGGACTGGACTACCTACTTAACAAGAGACATGGATACTGATGGGTGCCATTAGATATGAGGGACTGGGGCAGTATAATGATTACGGTAATCACAATGTAAACAGCAGTTGCCATTCAGGGCACATTAAGTGGGTCAAACAAACAGCTAGTCAGTGCTGTAACCTCATCTAACTACTGAAAAGCAGTAACATTCATATCATTCACAGTATTATGGGATTGTTTGTTATTTTTAAAGCACCGTTGATGGAAAATCTACGGGGGGAGGGAGGAGGGGCAGACGAAGGAAGCAAGGGGCTTAGCTGGGTCTATTTTTTGTCCTTATAAAGAATGCGTAGTGCAGATAGATGAGTTGCGGTGAAAACGTCTTGGCGCATCAACCAGCCCTGGGATCTAACAGTAGTATGTATGAGGCTGAGTATCTCATCTCAAAGCTACAGTCTGGGATTAGTTTTTCAGTTAAATGACAGCCCCGCCACTTGTTTTGGTGTACGGCTGAGGGATGGAGTTGTGATAAAGTGAGACAGTTGTACAGAGCTCATAAGACATTTGTAAGTTCTATTCTTCAATAATCAGTGAGTCAATATCAATAATTGAAATGGCTCTTAAACAGATTCCCGGCTTCAACATTTAAGGCAGTGATCATAAACTATATTCAGCCGCAGGCTGTTTTTTTCATGAGTGGAAGATCGGGGGGCAGAACATAATTACAAATAATTTGTAGACTGCAAATTGACCACAAGAAGCCCAAACAGATATGATTAAAAACATAGCATTTGGCTTCAATCATGTGTTTCTCTATTATGCATGGGAACAATTGGGAACATATTTCCAAAATTAAAATAACTGGGAACTGATTTCCTGGTGTTTCTATAGTCTTATGTCAGGCCAAATTTAGGGGAACCCTGCTTTAAGAAGTGACGCATGGCTTCTGCAGCTGCTCCGTAGTGCTGACTGCTGACTGTTGGCGCAAGATAGGCGCCGACAGAGCTGGTTGCCTCGCTTCGAGTCCTTAGGAAACTATGCAGTATTTTTTTAAATGTATTATTTCTTATGTTATTACCCCAGGAAATCTTAAGTCTTATTACATATGGCCGAGAAGAACTATTGGATATAAGAGAGACGTCAACTTACCAACATTACGACCAGGGGTACGACTTTCCCGAAGCGGATCCTCTGTTTGGTCCACCACCCAGGACAATGGATCTAATCCCAGAAGCCAACCGAAAACAACGGTGTCACAGAAAGGCAGACGGAGTGGCCTCCTGGTCAGGCTCCGTAGACGTGCACATCGCCCACCGCTCCCGAGTATTCTACTCACTAATGTCCAGTCTCTTGACAACAAGGTAGACCAAATTTGAGCAAGCCTTCCAGAGAGACATCAGAGATTGTAACATTCTCTGTTTCAAGGAATCATGGCTTTCTCGGGATATGTTGCCAGAATCGGTTCAGCCACCGGGCTTTCCAACAATTTGAGGATCATATCACCTCCCCCTTACCGTCCACCCTAGACCCACTTCAGTTTGCTTACCACCCTAACAGGTCCACAGACGACGCAATCGCCATCACACTGCACACTGCCCTATCTAAGGTAGGAAACAACATCTCCACTTCGCTGACCCTCAACACTGGGGCCCCACAAGGGTGCGTTCACAGCCCCCTCCTGTACTCCCTGTTCACCCACAACTGCGTGGCCATGCACGCCTCCAACTCAATTATCAAGTTTGCAGACGACACAACAGTAGTGGGCTTGATTACCAACAATGATGAGACAGCCTACAGGGAGGAGGTGAGGGCATTCGGAGTGCGGTGTCAGGAAAACAACCTCTCACTCAATGTCAACAAAACAAAGAAGATGATCGTGGCCTTCAGGAAAGAGCAGAGGGAGCACCCTCCTATCCACATTGAAGGGACAGCAGTAGAATGTTCCTCGACATACACATCACAGACAAACTGTGTATATACAGTGCCTTGCGAAAGTATTCGGCCCCCTTGAACTTTGCGACCTTTTGCCACATTTCAGGCTTCAAACATAAAGATATAAAACTGTATTTTTTTGTGAAGAATCAACAACAAGTGGGACACAATCATGAAGTGGAACGACATTTATTGGATATTTCAAACTTTTTTAACAAATCAAAAACTGAAAAATTGGGCGTGCAAAATTATTCAGCCCCCTTAAGTTAATACTTTGTAGCGCCACCTTTTGCTGCGATTACAGCTGTAAGTCGCTTGGGGTATGTCTCTATCAGTTTTGCACATCGAGAGACTGAATTTTTTTCCCATTCCTCCTTGCAAAACAGCTCGAGCTCAGTGAGGTTGGATGGAGAGCATTTGTGAACAGCAATTTTCAGTTCTTTCCAGATTCTCGATTGGATTCAGGTCTGGACTTTGACTTGGCCATACTAACACCTGGATATGTTTATTTTTGAACCATTCCATTGTAGATTTTGCTTTATGTTTTGGATCATTGTCTTGTTGGAATACAAATCTCCATCCCAGTCTCATGTCTTTTGCAGACTCCATCAGGTTTTCTTCCAGAATGGTTCTGTATTTGGCTCCATCCATCTTCCCATCAATTTTAACCATCTTCCCTGTCCCTGCTGAAGAAAAGCAGGCCCAAACCATGATGCTGCCACCGCCATGTTTGACAGTGGGGATGGTGTGTTCAGCTGTGTTGCTTTTACGCCAAACATAACGTTTTGCATTGTTGCCAAAAAGTTCAATTTTGGTTTCATCTGACCAGAGCACCTTCTTCCATATGTTTGGTGTGTCTCCCAGGTGGCTTGTGGCAAACTTTAAACAACACTTTTTATGGATATCTTTAAGAAATGGCTTTCTTCCATAAAGGCCAGATTTGTGCAATTTACGACTGATTGTTGTCCTATGGACAGAGTCTCCCACCTCAGCTGTAGATCTCTGCAGTTCATCCAGAGTGATCATGGGCCTCTTGGCTGCATCTCTGATCAGTCTTCTCCTTGTATGAGCTGAAAGTTTAGAGGGACGGCCAGGTCTTGGTTGATTTGCAGTGGTCTGATACTCCTTCCATTTCAATATTATCGCTTGCAAAGTGCTCCTTGGGATGTTTAAAGCTTGGGAAATATTTTTGTATCCAAATCCGGCTTTAAACTTCTTCACAACAGTATCTCGGACCTGCCTGGTGTGTTCCTTGTTCTTCATGATGCTCTCTGCGCTTTTAACGGACCTCTGAGACTATCACAGTGCAGGTGCATTTATACGGAGACTTGATTACACACAGGTGGATTGTATTTATCATCATTAGTCATTTAGGTCAACACTGGATCATTCAGAGATCCTCACTGAACTTCTGGGGAGAGTTTGCTGCACTGAAAGTAAAGGGGCTGAATAATTTTGCACGCCCAATTTTTCAGTTTTTGATTTGTTAAAAAAGTTTGAAATATCCAATAAATGTCGTTCCACTTCATGATTGTGTCCCACTTGTTGTTGATTCTTCACAAAAAAATACAGTTGTATATCTTTATGTTTGAAGCCTGAAATGTGGCAAAAGGTCGCAAAGTTCAAGGGGGCCGAATACTTTCGCAAGGCACTGTATATATCAGTAGTTCTCCCAACAGTACACATTTTTGTTGTAACCCCGGAAAAACACACCTGATTCTATTCATTGCGGGCTTGATGATGAGTTGACAAGTTAGTTGAACCATGTGTGTTTGTCTGGGCCACATCAAAAGTGTGTGCTGTTGGGGTTACTTGAGGACTGAAGGTGGGAACAACTGCCTTACATTGAGATTTGACACGAAAATACATGAATTAATGAATTAATTCAGCAGTGTGGTTTATTGCTCTTTAGCTTTCTTCCTGAACCTGGAGTCATCAAGATAGGATGGTACTCAATCTGTTTACAACTCATCTCACATGGCAAGGAACATTCTCTGTTTCAAGGAATCATGGCTTTCTTGGGATATGTTGCCGGAATCGGTTCAGCCACCGGGCTTCTCCATGTATCGCACCAACAGATATAAACACCTCTCTGCGAAGAGGAAGGGCGGGGGTGTATGCTTCATGAATAACGAGTCATGGTGTAAACATAACAGCATACAGGAACTCAAGTCCTTCTGCTCACCCAACCTAGAATTCCTTACAATCAAATGCTGTCCATATTACCTCCCAAGAGAACTCTCGTCAGTTATCGTCACAGCTGTGTACATTCCCCCTCAAGCAGACACCACGACAGTCCTCAAGGAACTTCACTGGACTCTATGTAAACTGGAAACCATATATCCTGAGGCTGCATTTATTGTAGCTGGGGATTTGAACAAAGCATGGGAACAAGGCTACCTAAATTCGAATCAGCATATTAATTGTAGTACTCGCCGGGGTAATACACTTGATCACTGCTACTCTAACTTCCACGATGCCCTCCCCCGCACTCCCTTCGGCAAATCCGACCACGATGCCATCTTGCTCCTACCGTCTTATAGGCAGAAACTCAAACAGGATGTACCAGTGACTAGAATCATTCAATGCTGGTATGATCAATCGGAATCCACGCTTCAAGATTGTTTTGACCAGGAAATGGACTAGGAAATGTTCCGGTCAGCCTCAGAGAACAACATTGATCTATACGCCGACCCGGTGAGTGAGTTTATTAGGAAGTGCATTAGAGATGTACACACTGTGACTATTAAAACCTACCCTAACCAGAAACCGTGGATGGATGGCGGCATTCGCGTAAAACTAAGAGTGCGAACCACTGCATTTAACTGTGGAAAGAGGTCTGGGAATATGGCTGAATATAAACAGTGTAGTTATTCCTTCCGCAAGGCAATCGAACAAGCGAAATGCCGGTGCAGGTACAAAGTGGAGTCGCAATCAATGGCTCAGACACAAACCGTATGTGGCAGGCTCTACAGGAAATCATGGACTACAAAAAGAAAACCAGCCATGTCACAGAAACTGACATCACGCTTCCAGACAAACTCAACACCTTCCTTGCCCGTTTTGAGGATTAAACAGTGCCACCGTCTCGGCCTGCTAACAAGGACTGTGCCCCCCTCACCCCTCTCCTTCTCTGTGGCCAACGTGAGTAAAACATTTAAACGTGTTAACCCTCGCAAGGCTGCTGGCCCAGACGGCGTCCCTAGCCAAGTCATCAGAGCATGTGCAGACCAACTGGCTGGTGTGTTTACGGACATATTCAATCTCTCCATATGCCAGTCTGCTGTCCCCACATGCTTAAAGATGGCCACCATTGTTCTTGTACCCAAAAAGGCAAAGATATACTGAACTAAATGAGTACCGCCCGTAGCACTCACTTCTGTCATCATGAAGTGCTTTGAGAAACAATTCGAGGATCATATCACCTCCACCTTACCGTCCACCCTAGACCCACTTCAGTTTGCTTACCGCCCTAACAAGTCCACAGACGATGCAATCGCCATCACACTGCACACTGCCCTAACCCATCTGGACAAGAGGAATACCTATGTAAGAATGCTGTTCATCGACTACAGCTCAGCATTCAACACCATATTACCCTCCAAGCTCATCATCACGCTAGAGGGCCTGGGTCTAAACCCCGCCCTGTGCAATTGGGTCCTGGACTTTCTGACGGGCCGCCCCCATGTGGTGAAGGTAGGAAACAACATCTCCACTTCGCTGACCCTCAACACTGGGGCCCCACAAGGGTGCATTCAAAGCCCCCTCCTGTACTCCCTGTTCACCCACAACTGTGTGGCCGTGCACGCCTCCAACTCAATTATCAAGTTTGCAGACGACACAACAGTAGTTGGCTTGATTACCAACAACGATGAGACAGCCTACAGGGAGGAGGTGAGGGCGTTCGGAGTGCGGTGTCAGGAAAACAGCCTCTCACTCAATGTCAACAAAACAAAGAAGATGATTGTGGCCTTCAGGAAACAGCAGAGAGAGCACCCTCCTATCCACATTGAAGGGACAGCAGTGGAAAGTTGCTCGGCATACACATCACAGACAAACTGAAATGGTCCACCCACACAGACAGTGAGGTGAAGAAGGCGCAACAGCGCCTCTTCAACTGTTCCGCCCATAACCGGAAGGCTCTCCAGAGGGTAGTGAGGTCTGCACAACGCATCACCGGGGGCAAACTACCTGCCCTCCATGACACCTACAGCACCCGATGTCACAGGAAGGCCAAAAAGATCATCAAGGACAACAACCACCTGAGCCACTGCCTGTTCACACCGCTACCATCCAGAAGGTGAGGTCAGTACAGGTGCATCAAAGCTGGGACCGAGAGACTGAAAAACAGCTTCTATCTCAAGGCCATCAGACATCATAACACTGTTAGTGATTGCTAAACAGCAATCACTAACAGAGAGGCTGCTGCCTACACTGAGACACTGGTCACTTTAATAAATGGATCACTAGTCATTTTAAACAATGGCACTTTACATAATGCCACTTTAATAATGTTGGGGCGACAGGTACAGTAGCTGGGGAGGCAGGTAGCCTAGTGGTTAGAGCATTGGACTTGTAACCGAAAGATTGCAAGCTCAAATCCCTGAGCTGACAAGGTAAACATCTGTTGTTCTTCCCCTGAACAAGGTGGTTAACCCACTGTTCCTAGGCAGTCATATTATTTTTTTTACATATCTTACATTACTCATATCACATGTATATACTGTATTTTATACTATCTACTGCACCTTGCCTATTCCACTCGGCCATCGCTCATCCATATACTTATATGTACATATTATCATTCACCCCTTTAGATTTGTGTGTGGTAGTTGTTGGGGAATTGTTAGATTACTTGTTAGATATTACTGCACTGTCGGAACTAGAAGCACAAGCATTTCCCTACACTCACATTAACATCTGCTAACCATGTGTCTGTGAACAATACAATTTGATTTGATTTGCTGACGTCATATGAAGTCACTTGTGCACATAGGGCCCCTATTCAAAAGTAGTGCACTGTAGGGTGGCATTTGGAACACAGATATATTTTTCCGCTCAGAAAGGTGTTGAGGAAGACCCAAATCGTGACGGAATGAAAGGTGAATATTAAGAAAATAACGCCAAGTAACACATGGTGAGCATGGAAAGAGGAGACTTGTTTCCAGAATCAGATTAAATCTTTCTCTCCCCAAAGAGGACTATGAAAATCTGACGACAAAAATGGATATTACCTTAGACAAAGATCATTCAGACTGAGTTTCCCTATTGTTCTCCTTCTCTAGTAGTTGAGTAAAAGGTACTGAAAGCCAGTATGATTTTTATCAAAGGCAACTTATGGTCATGCATGCATATATTACTTTGTTTGTATTGGTGGTCCCAGGAATTGAACCCACCATCCTGGTGTTGCAAGTGCCATGCTCTACCAACTGAGCTACAGTAGCCTATTCAGTAACATATACTATTTTAAAAACAACCAACCCTGACATAAACACACAATAAACACAAGCCAAGTCAATCTAGACACCAACATCTCATCAACTGTTCGTTAATGATCCTAGAGGGCTTCAGTAGTTCTCCCAACAGTACACATTTTTGTTGTAACCCCGGAAAAACACACCTGATTCTATTCATTGCGGGCTTGATGATGAGTTGACAAGTTAGTTGAACCATGTGTGTTTGTCTGGGCCACATCAAAAGTGTGTGCTGTTGGGGTTACTTGAGGACTGAAGGTGGGAACAACTGCCTTACATTGAGATTTGACACACGAAAATACATGAATTAATGAATTAATTCAGCAGTGTGGTGTATTGCTCTTTAGCTTTCTTCCTGAACCTGGAGTCATCAAGATAGGATGGTACTCAATCTGTTTACAACTCATCTCACATGGCAAGGAACACTTTACATTCCCTTGAATTAAATCTGCCTCTAGGACACTGCTTCCTTACTGTAAAGAAGTGACGTTAAGCACCACACAACTAAATAAATAACAAACACTCGAAAGATGCATTATTTATGTTTTCTGATACCAGCACTAGGATTAAACTGAACCCTGGAATCCGATGTCAACATTATAGATAGCCTTAGCTCTTATGGACTAACAGAATAGAAACAGGACTGAAAGTTGCTCCCTGAAGCAGATACGTTGGAGATTGTGTTGATTGACAGGTAAGAAAGGCTTGTGCTATGGCTTGAGTCTTCTCTGAACACACTGCTTAGTGGGGCATTGAACACCCCCAGTGGGCTCTTCCAGGGACGATGGCTCTGGAAGCAAGGATTGCCCCCCCAGAGAGGGGGTCCAAAGTGGGACTTAGCAAGTCTAAACTACCCCACTCCATCTATAATCCTGGGGGTTTTCCTTTCCATGGAATCCACAAAGCAGCAGACCTGGGTTGAAATACTATTCAAAATCCTTTCAATTAATTTACCTGTGCTTGATTGAGTTTGCCTGGCACAATATAAGTAATGGAATAGTCCCCAAAGTGAAAACCCAACCCATCTGGTACCCTGGGCAGGCTCAAGCAACCACTGAAAATATTTGAAAGAAAACAAATACCATTTGAACCCAGGTCTGTAGTCTTGGGGGTTCTCCATGGAATCCACCACAGCAGCAGATATGGCAGTGTGTTTTTCTACTCAGTCAGGCCAGTCAGAGCTGGACCTCCCTCTGAGACTGTGTCCAATATCCGATTGATAGAGGGGAGCAAGTCCAAGGGGAGCAGGACAACAAAATAAACCACAGGCCTGATTCTAGTCTGGTTAATGTATTACCATCATGCTCTGCCTGATTCTAGGTCTGGTTGATGTATTACCATCATGCTCTGACTTCTTCCTTGCTACAGACAGCTATATTGGTCTGCTAATACTGGACTATTAAAGGCCCAGTGCACAATTTTTATTTTTGTATACCTTTTTTGTATAATTATTATTTTTCAGAGGGGGCTGCAGCACGCCTAATTCCTACGGCTAATGGGAATAACTTCCAAGATGTTATGTCTCTATTCAAGCTGTTATTGGTCTGGTGTCTAATTCACCTTTGTTGCCATATTTGAGTTTCCTTTCATTTATGATAATGGCGAAGAGGGTATATGTAGAAAGTTGAGCTCCACTCGTTTTTGTGATATAACATGCCATAATCCTCTAACTGTATGAAGTGCCTTATGAATGCTGGAGAAATGTCGATTCATATTGGTTTGATTCTAACTTGAACACCTACATATTGTGCTTTATTGCCAGACTACAATAAACAGGGCAATCGCCTGAACCCGATGATCTTGTGTGTGTGTGTAACAGTCCTGCAAAGTAGCGAGAGTCAAGAATTGAGGGGTTACACCTGCAGAGAGGAGAATAAGGGTCAAGGGTCATATGGGTATATCTAAAATGTTAACTTGCTACAGATGCACTTCAACTATGACAGACAAAATGAGGGAAAAAAAATCCAGAAAATCACATTGTATGATTTTTTATGAATTTATTTGCAAATTATGGTGGAAAATAAGTATTTGGTCAAAAACAAAAGTTTATCTCAATATTTTGTTATATACCCTTTGTTGGCAATGACAGCGGTCAAACGTTTTCTGTTAGTCTTCACAAGGTTTACACACACTGTTGCTGGCATTTTGGCCCATTCCTCCATGCAGATCTCCTCTAGAGCAGTGATGTTTTGGGGCTGTTGCTGGACAACACGGACTTTCAACTCCCTCCAAAGATTTTCTATGGGGTTGAGATCTGGAGACTGGCTAGGCCAGTCCAGGACCTTGAAATGCTTCTTACGAAGCCACTCATTCGTTGCCCGGGCGGTGTATTTGGGATCATCGTCATGCTGAAAGACCCAGCCACGTTTCATCTTCAATGCCCTTGCTGATGGAAGGAGGTTTTCACTCAAAATCTCACGATACATGGCCCCATTCATTCTTTCCTTTACACGGATCAGTCGTCCTGGTCCCTTTGCAGAAAAACAGCCCCAAAGCATGATGTTTCCACCCCCATGCTTCACAGCGGGTATGGTGTTCTTTGGATGCAACTCAGCATTCTTTGTCCTCCAAACAAGACGAGTTGAGTTTTTACCAAAAAGTTATATTTTGGTTTCATCTGACCATATGACATTCTCCCAATCTTCTTCTGGATCATCCAAATGCTCTCTAGCAAACTTCAGACGGGCCTGGACATGTACTGGCTTAAGCAGGGGGACACGTCTGGCAGTGCAGGATTTGAGTCCCTGGCGGCGTAGTGTATTACTGATGGTAGGCTTTGTTACTTTGGTCCCAGCTCTCTGCAGGTCATTCACTAGGTCCCCTCGTGTGGTTCTGGGATTTTTGCTCACCGTTCTTGTGATCATTTTGACCCCACGGGGTGAGATCTTGCGTGGAGCCCCAGATCGAGGGAGATTATCAGTGGTCTTGTATGTCTTCCATTTCCTAATAATTGCTCCCACAGTTGATTTCTTCAAACCAAGCTGCTTACCTATTGCAGATTCAGTCTTCCCAGCCTGGTGCAGGTCTACAATTTTGTTTCTGGTGTCCTTTGACAGCTCTTTGGTCTTGGCCATAGTGGAGTTTGGAGTGTCACTGTTTGAGGTTGTGGACAGGTGTCTTTTATACTGATAACAAGTTCAAACAGGTGCCATTAATACAGGTAATGAGTGGAGGACAGAGGAGCCTCTTAAAGAAGAAGTTACAGGTCTGTGAGAGCCAGAAATCTTGCTTGTTTGTAGGTGACCAAATACTTATTTTCCACCATAATTTGCAAATAAATTCATTAAAAATCCTACAATGTGATTTTCTGGATTTTTTTTCTCATTTTGTCTGTCATAGTTGAAGTATACTTATGATGGAAATTACATGCCTCTCTCATCTTTTTAAGTGGGAGAACTTGCACAATTGGTTGCTGACTAAATACTTTTTTGCACCACTGTATAGGCCTGCAGAAAGGACAAAATGGGTTGAGTCTAACATCTAATATTTGAGTTTACCCGTAAAGTATAAGGTAGTTCATCTGTAACTTATAAACCTGTAACTGATAAACCGTTGGAAGGTACTAGATTGTTTTGTACAGTTTGGATGGATACAATTGGAGTTTCTACTCCAATCTCTTCTCCACTAGCAAACTGACGAACCAAAGTAAAGAGACTTTTCACAGTGTGGAAAAAATAACTGATGGGAAAGAAAGAACCGATTTTGAAATGAGAGGAAAAGTGAGAGAGGAGGAAGACGAGGTAGGAGGGATGAGGAGGAAGACGGGGGACCATCTGCCATGATAAAACCATATGTGGGGATGTTTGTTACCAGACGACGACACGTTAGATTCCTGCAGCTGTTTTTTATTATGTTTCTCTGAAAAAGGCTCCGGCTGTTGCTTCCTGCTTCATGCCATCGTAGAGGTACAGAGCTACATATACAGCATAATATAATATAATTACTTAAATGGGCATTCCCATTCAAGTCAACAGTCTGTGATGGGAACGGTCCATGGGCAGAACCAGAAAGCTACAGAGCCAGAAATACAACCACAGAAAAATAATTACTGGAATGAATATCCAGTCTGAGGGGCTTTGTCCATTCTAGTAATTAGATTTTTATGGCTACAGCATTTACGGAGCGCACTGGTACCTTATAGCCAGGCCATATTATCACATCAGGCAGTTGGAACAGGAAGGAATCCACAGTGAGGGGTCCAGTCCTGCTGCAATCCTCTGGCCCTGCACGTCTTATTCCAGGGGTCCTCTGGCCCTGCACATCTTATTCCAGGGGTTCTCTTATCCTGCACGCCTCATTCCAGGGGTCCTCTGGTCCTGCACGCCTTATTCCAGGGGTTCTCTGACCCTGCACGCCTCATTCCAGGGGTCCTCTGTCCCTGCACGCCTCATTCCAGGGGTACTCTGTCCCTGCACGCCTCATTCCAGGGGTCCTCTGGTCCTGCACGCCTCATTCCAGGGGACCTCTGACCCAGCACGCCTTATTCCAGGGGTCCTCTAACCCTGCACGCCTTATTCCAGTGGTCCTCTGACCCTGCACGCCTTATTCCAGTGGTCCTCTGACCCTGAAAGCCTCATTCCAGGGGTCCTCTGGCCCTGCACGCCTTATTCCAGTGGTCCTCTGGCCCTGAAAGCCTCATTCCAGGGGTCCTCTGGCCCTGCAAGCAACGGAACACACATCTGGAGCCTACCATGACAACACTAGATAATCTGAAGCCCAACGTGACAACACTAGAACATCCAGAGCCTAACGTGACAACACTAGATCATCTGCAGCCTAACGTGTGACAACACTAGATCATCTGGAGCCTAACATGTGACAACATTAGATCATCTGCATCCTAACGTGTGACAACACTAGATCATCTGCAGCCTACACGTGTGACAACACTAGATCATCTGGAGCCTAACATGTGACAACATTAGATCATCTGGAGCCTAACGTGTGACAACACTAGATCATCCAGAGCCTAACGTGACAACACTAGATCATCTGGAGCCTAACGTGTGACAACACTAGATCATCTGGAGCCTAACATTAGATCATCTGCATCCTAACGTGTGACAACATTAGATAATCTGCAGCCTAACGTGTGACAACACTAGATCATCTGGAGCCTAACGTGACAACACTAGATCATATGGAGCATAACGTGACAACACTAGATCATCTGGAGCCTAACATGACAACACTAGATCATCTGGAGCCTAACGTGACAACACTAGATCATCTGGAGCCTAACGTGACAACACTAGATCATCTGGAGCCTAACATGACAACACTAGATCATCTGGAGCCTAACGTGACAACACTAGATCATCTGGAGCCTAACGTGACAACACTAGATCATCTGGAGCCTAACGTGACAACACTAGATCATCTGGAGCCTAACGTGACAACACTAGATCATATGGAGCCTAACGTGACAACATTAGATCATCTGCAGCCTAACGTGTGACAACACTAGATCATCTGGAGCCTAACGTGTGACAACACTAGATCATCTGGAGCCTAACGTGTGACAACATTAGATCATCTGGAGCCTAACGTGTGACAACACTAGATCATCTGGAGCCTAACGTGTGACAACATTAGATCATCTGCAGCCTAACGTGTGACAACACTAGATCATCTGGAGCCTAACGTGTGACAACACTAGATCATCTGGAGCCTAACGTGTGACAACATTAGATCATCTGCAGCCTAACGTGTGACAACACTAGATCATCTGCAGCCTAACGTGACAACACTAGATCATCTGCAGCCTAATGTGTGACAACAGTAGATCATCTGCAGCCTAACATGACAACACTAGATCATCTGGAGCCTAACGTGTGACAACACTAGATCATCTGCAGCCTAACATGTGACAACACTAGATCATCAGCAGCCTAACGTGACAACACTAGATCATCTGGAGCCTAACGTGACAACACTAGATCATCTGGAGCCTAACGTATGACAACACTAGATCATCTGGAGCCTAACCTGTGACAACACTAGATCATCAGGGCCTACGATCTAATATTCATCATTTATGGTGATAATGACCAGGCCTACCTTGGGAAAGAGGTATTTTAAACTCAATGGGACTGGTGAAATAAAAATTAAATAAAAACATGCCGTAGGGTGATTCATTTTAAACTCAACAGAAGGTCATGCACAGAAGCTCATGGCTATGGTGATGGTGAGCCTAATGCGTGAGAACACTAGGAATCAGTATATTCACAACCTATAGTGTTATATACATGACATGTAAATGACATATACTGTATACATGACAGTTATTCATTTGATGAGGCTACGATGGAAGGTCATGTGTGATGGTTGATGACCTACAGTCTCATACAGATGTAGGATCTTAATTTGATCACCCTGTTGCTGGGCAACTTTCCTGCAATGCAGGACATTTAAAACGTGTAGTTGATTTAAGGTTTAAAAAGGCTACTGAAGTTTGTCATTTCCACTTTGAAATTTCAGACTTGATTTTCCCTTAAGAAAAATGAATCAACCAGTAGAAAAATGTCCACTAATTATGATCCACATAATAATTCACATTTCCTTTTGGTGCAGGATTATTTTTTTTTCTTCTCCAGGTTGAGTGAGTCATTCCAGGGGTCCTCTGGCCCTGCACGCCTTATTCCAGTGGTCCTCTGGCCCTGAAAGCCTCATTCCAGGGGTCCTCTGGCCCTGCAAGCAACGGAACACACATCTGGAGCCTACCATGACAACACTAGATAATCTGAAGCCCAACGTGACAACACTAGAACATCCAGAGCCTAACGTGACAACACTAGATCATCTGCAGCCTAACGTGTGACAACACTAGATCATCTGGAGCCTAACATGTGACAACATTAGATCATCTGCATCCTAACGTGTGACAACACTAGATCATCTGCAGCCTACACGTGTGACAACACTAGATCATCTGGAGCCTAACATGTGACAACATTAGATCATCTGGAGCCTAACGTGTGACAACACTAGATCATCCAGAGCCTAACGTGACAACACTAGATCATCTGGAGCCTAACGTGTGACAACACTAGATCATCTGGAGCCTAACATTAGATCATCTGCATCCTAACGTGTGACAACATTAGATAATCTGCAGCCTAACGTGTGACAACACTAGATCATCTGGAGCCTAACGTGACAACACTAGATCATATGGAGCATAACGTGACAACACTAGATCATCTGGAGCCTAACATGACAACACTAGATCATCTGGAGCCTAACGTGACAACACTAGATCATCTGGAGCCTAACGTGACAACACTAGATCATCTGGAGCCTAACATGACAACACTAGATCATCTGGAGCCTAACGTGACAACACTAGATCATCTGGAGCCTAACGTGACAACACTAGATCATCTGGAGCCTAACGTGACAACACTAGATCATCTGGAGCCTAACGTGACAACACTAGATCATATGGAGCCTAACGTGACAACATTAGATCATCTGCAGCCTAACGTGTGACAACACTAGATCATCTGGAGCCTAACGTGTGACAACACTAGATCATCTGGAGCCTAACGTGTGACAACATTAGATCATCTGGAGCCTAACGTGTGACAACACTAGATCATCTGGAGCCTAACGTGTGACAACATTAGATCATCTGCAGCCTAACGTGTGACAACACTAGATCATCTGGAGCCTAACGTGTGACAACACTAGATCATCTGGAGCCTAACGTGTGACAACATTAGATCATCTGCAGCCTAACGTGTGACAACACTAGATCATCTGCAGCCTAACGTGACAACACTAGATCATCTGCAGCCTAATGTGTGACAACAGTAGATCATCTGCAGCCTAACATGACAACACTAGATCATCTGGAGCCTAACGTGTGACAACACTAGATCATCTGCAGCCTAACATGTGACAACACTAGATCATCAGCAGCCTAACGTGACAACACTAGATCATCTGGAGCCTAACGTGACAACACTAGATCATCTGGAGCCTAACGTATGACAACACTAGATCATCTGGAGCCTAACCTGTGACAACACTAGATCATCAGGGCCTACGATCTAATATTCATCATTTATGGTGATAATGACCAGGCCTACCTTGGGAAAGAGGTATTTTAAACTCAATGGGACTGGTGAAATAAAAATTAAATAAAAACATGCCGTAGGGTGATTCATTTTAAACTCAACAGAAGGTCATGCACAGAAGCTCATGGCTATGGTGATGGTGAGCCTAATGCGTGAGAACACTAGGAATCAGTATATTCACAACCTATAGTGTTATATACATGACATGTAAATGACATATACTGTATACATGACAGTTATTCATTTGATGAGGCTACGATGGAAGGTCATGTGTGATGGTTGATGACCTACAGTCTCATACAGATGTAGGATCTTAATTTGATCACCCTGTTGCTGGGCAACTTTCCTGCAATGCAGGACATTTAAAACGTGTAGTTGATTTAAGGTTTAAAAAGGCTACTGAAGTTTGTCATTTCCACTTTGAAATTTCAGACTTGATTTTCCCTTAAGAAAAATGAATCAACCAGTAGAAAAATGTCCACTAATTATGATCCACATAATAATTCACATTTCCTTTTGGTGCAGGATTATTTTTTTTTCTTCTCCAGGTTGAGTGAAGGTTTTCCATCAACACAGGGAGCGGAACATTAAAATGTACAATCCAGCTATAGTTCAGGCATACATGCTGAATCCCAAATAATCTTGATGTCTTCTGATAACAGCTATGTTCCAGTGTACCATCTCGATTCAAAATCCTTAACACATGTAATCACAATGGAATCATGTCTCATCTCGTTTACATTCTGTTCTTATTTGTGTGGGTGGAAATGATGTCATATGATATACAGTAGGCCTTTACACAATTTCCATTCTAGAAAGTCTTTTTGGTGGGGTGTTCAGTTCAGTACATTCTTTCTTGGGAGTTATTTTTCCATGATTGTCTTGTGAAATAGGAAGACAAATACAAATGCCTCTGGCTCATGGTACTCTCAAGGCAGTCACAAATAAGGTACTGTGTAGCTCACTACCATACACGCTTCACCAAGCCCCACCGGCTGCCAGGAAATGCCTGGAAGCGTCCACTCTCAAAGGAGATGCTCTCAAACTTCTGTTGCTTCGGCGAGACAAGATGAGTCCCCGCAATTAATAATCCGACAACCATCAGCATTCATATATTATTCCACTGCTTTCACCAAATACATAGCAGGAAAAAGGAGAGTAGAGCCGGACAGGGAGAAGAAGGGAATCTCCCCAAAACACTACAGGGGCAGTTTGAGGCTCACTCGTCTGGAAAAGTAATTAAAACAACTGTGCCTCAACAAAAATGTTGCATCAAACTTCAATGGAAAAAAAGGCTCAATTCAAGACCATGTGAGGATCTATAGGGACAGAAGATTTCATATCCTCCCCTCAAAAACAAATTGGTTGAAGGTGGGGATGTACTGTTGAGGACTTTTGCACCTCTAGGAACTAAAAGGAGTAAGTCCAGGTAGTCCAAGTTGAAGGTGAATAGGCTTAGCAGCCAATGCCATTTAGACTGAATGAGAAAAATGTGAGATAGAACCATCTATCTTTCAAAGTTTAAGTTTCAACGTTCTTGTCCAAGAGGAAAAAGCTTTTGAAACATAGAATACATACATACTGAATGTACATTGACAGTTGCTGGGGACGACATAGTTGAAGGGGTACGGACTGACTGCACCAAAGTCCAATAGTCCCTAATATACTGTATCTATAGGTTTTTTGCAGTCTGGTAAACAAGTATCTCAGCAGCCAATTAACATTCTCAAAAACTGTGTGGCAGCCATGTATCCTTATCTAACTCTCCTCAGTTCAAGTTTCACAATCTGAGATAGTGGGGGTCACGGTCTCGTTGAATTGATATGAAATTACCCCCATGTCATCAGTCCAAAAAACTCCTGATTAAACTGTGTAACCAGCCTTTTATTTCTATAAAGTATCACTACATTTGTTGATAGGTGTAAATACCATTGTAAATAACAATGGTAAATAACAAATAAACATGAGTTCATCAGTAAATGAACACCGTTGGGATGAAAATGCAAGTCAACACATCAATCGAGACAGTCATCTGGCGCAAAGAT